>NC_044043.1:96322896-96677896 GCF_901765095.1 Microcaecilia unicolor | reverse complement strand
TGCCTTTTTTTTTCTTGTCGAAAATGGACGTACGGCAAAATGAATATTGCCGTGTGTCCATTTTGGCTCTGAGAGCTTACCGCAAGCCATTGTCCTAGCAGTAAGGTCTCACGCGGTAACCGGACAGTAATGGTCTACGCGAGTCAAATGCCACTTGGCGTGCGTAGCTGCCGCGCACCAGAAAATAAAAAATATTTTTCAGACGCTCGTAGCGGACGCGTGCCAAAATTGAAATTACCACAAGGGCCATGCGGTAACCGGGTGGTAACTCCGTTGGCACGCACTGGGCACACATAGGCGCCTACGCGGGTTAGTAAAAGGGCCCCAAAATGTTCCATCCTTGCTTATACCCTATGCTGTGTATTTAAATGTTTTATTGTGTATTGTGTTGACATTGTAATGTATTATACTATGTCATACTTTCTATTGCGACTAAGAAAGCAAATAGAATGTTAGGTATTATTAGGAAAGGAATGGAAAACAAAAAATGAGGATGTTATAATGCCTTTGTATCGCTCCATGGTGCGACTGCACCTCGAATATTGTGTTCAATTCTGGTCGCCGCATCTTAAAAAAGATATAGTGGAATTAGAAAAGGTGCAGAGAAGGGCGACGAAAATGATAAAGGGGATGGGACGACTTCCCTATGAGGAAAGGCTAAAGCGGCTAGGGCTCTTCAGCTTGGAGAAAAGGCGGCTGAGGGGAGATATGACAGAGGTCTATAAAATAATGGAGTTGAACAGGTAGATGTGAAGCGTCTGTTCACGCTTTCCAAAAATACTAGGACTAGGGGGCATGCGATGAAGCGATGAATCAGAGAAAATGTTTCTTCACTCAGCGTGTAATTAAACTCTGGAATTTGTTGCCAGAGAATGTGGTGAAGGCAGTTAGCTTAGCGGAGTTTAAAAAAGGTTTGGCTGGCTTCCTAAAGGAAAAGTCCATAGACCGTTATTAAAATGGACTTGGGGAAAATCCACTATTTGTGGGATAAGCAGTATAAAATGTTTTGTACATTTTTGGGATCTTGTCAGGTATTTGTGACCTGGATTTGCCGCTGTTGGAAACAGGATGCTGGGCTCGATGGTTTGCAGCAGCCATGCAGCATCAGCTGGACAATTTATAAAGTACTATGAAAATTGATTCATGGTTGTTTGAATAACAGAGTCAAAAGATGAAGTATGGACAATTGAATATTATTAACTGCTTTGATTTGGACATGTGGATTCAAGTGACTTAGGCACTTGGACACTTTAATGCTTTAAGCTAAATAGGAATATGCTGACGTTTACTTGATTTAAATGTTTACAGCAAATGCGCTTTTGCACAATAGTTTTGATGTACTGTATGCACTTTAGCATTGATATTTTATGGATTAGTGTAGTGAATGGGTGTGATGAATGGATGGTATAATGCATAAGATAATAGTGCAAAATATTAATATTTATATATTTAATGATTATATGAATGGTAAAAAAAAATAAATGATAGAATAATTTAATGAAATTTGCACATGGTGTTACGTGAATGAGCACTTATAGTATAGAAAGAGTAACCTATTAGAGATAGTTGAGCCTATATTGATAAATAACGATGAATATGCATGAGATAATTTGCGTGCAATACTAGGCAAATTTAATTCATGCATATTCATTATGGGTATGCTGAAAACCTGACTGGCTGGGTGTGTTCCTAGCACAGGATTGAGAACCAATAAGTTAGAGAAGTGAATATTAGATCTCCTGCCCGTAACCTCTGCTCACATGACAAATCCCTCCTCTCAGTACCCTTCTCCACCACTGCCAACTCCAGGCTCCGCTCATTTTGCCTTGCCTCACCCTATGCCTGGAACAATCTTCCTGAATCCCTACGCCAAGCCCCCTCCCTACCCATCTTCAAATCCTTGCTTAAAGCTCACCTCTTCAATGCTGCTTTCGGAACCTAACCTTTCGAACATATAGACTGCCCCAATCTGTCTGACCTATCAGATTGACTCTACATTTGTCTTTTAGATTGTAAGCTCCTTGAGCAGGGACTGTCCTTCCATGTTAAATTGTACAGCGCTGCGTAACCCTAGTAGCGCTTTAGAAATGTTAAGTAGTAGTAGTAGTAGATCTAAATTAAGGCACCTTGTTTTAGGAACTTTTAAAATTAAAAGTGGGCATCTAATTTAGACTGAAAATAAGTATCTAACTTAGATACCTAATTTTTTTTGAATATTGACTTCCTATCATTCTCAAATTCCATTTCTCTCTGTGGTTTAAGCGGGAATAGCTGCAGACCCAAAGTCTGTAGGAGGAAACGAGACATATGCTAAGCCAGAGCTTTCCATTACCATAGGACCTTCTATGTCCTATGAGTGAGCTTTCCCCAAGAATTGGAAGGAGATGTGTACTCAAATATCATTCAGGGAAGGCGAGTTCTTATCCTTTGAAGAGGAGAGTTCCATTTGGGTTGGCCAGGAGTCTAATGTGATTTTCACAGAGAAAAGGATTCATAGTCTGACTTGTCCAGTCAGGATTTAGCAGAGTTGCCACTCTTTTCATTGGCGCTGGGATTTAAGGGGGGTTTCTGTGGCCATTATGTATCTCATCCTTCATAGGGTCATTTCCGGATGGGAGAACCAGCATCCAGGGTCCTAAGCTTTGCAGGGTCTCTTCTGTCAAGTCATGATGGCCAGAAAGAAAATCCAAAGTTCACTCTACAAACAGGCTTGATTGTTGAAACAAAACTGGATTTTCTTGGTTGAATTAATGGGGAGAAAAAAAAACAAACTTCTACTAAACAGAATTGGCTATATTCATAGCTCTTCTTTTTGAGAAGAAACAAACCCTTCTCTCAGCAAAGCTCAGGGTAGATTAATGTTCATCTCCTGGTCCAAGCCAGCCGCTTCTCTGCTGACCATTTCTTAATCATCCTAATCTCTCTTCTCTGTAGCTTCACAAGAATTATTATAGAAAAATTCTGAGCCCTCTACTACTACTACTTATCATTTCTATAGCGCTACTAGATGTACGCAGGGCAGTACACTGGACATGAACAGACAGTCCCTGCTCGACAGAGCTTACAATCTAATTAGGACAAATAATTACTAAGGTGGGGATGATAAAATAAGGATACTGAACAAGTGAGTAAGGGTTAGGAGTTAAAAGCGACATCAAAAAGGTGGGCTTTTAGCCTAGATTTGAAGATGGCCATAGATGGAGCTTGACGTACCGGCTGAGGAAATTTATTCCAGGCATATGGTGCAGCAAGATAAAAGGAACGGAGTCAGCGGTGGAGGAGAAAGGTGCACATAAGACAGATTTACCCAGTGAACGGCCCTCCTAGGCCTCTTCTATACGTCCTCCTGGACCCTTAGATTCCCGTGCCTTATGTTCCTTCCATAAGCCCCAACACACTTCTTGGACGGAGGAAGAAGAAAGACCCAGGCACAAGTCAACTCATGAATTTTATTTATTTATTGCATTTGTATCCCACATTTTCCCACCTTTTTGCAGGCTCAATGTGGCTTACAATCAACAAGAATGGTGGAAATAAGTTAGAATTAGACAATTAGTGTTACAGTAGGATCTTGGGTAACAAGGTAATGAAAAAAGAACATGATCATGGTATAGCAAGCAGATATTGTAAGACATTTCTGATTATGTGTGGAGGAGTTGTGTATAATCACATTGGTTGATCTTTGTGGTATGCCTTGTTAAATACAGTAGATGGGTCTTCAGAAGTTTGCGGAAGTTTGTTAATTCGTAGATCGTTTTTAAGTTCCTCGGCAATGCGTTCCATAACTGTGTGCTCAAGTAGGTAAAGTTTGACGCGTGCATTAATTTGTATTTCAGAACTTTGCAATTAGGGAAGTGCAGGTTGAGGAATTTCCGGGATGATTTTTTGGCATTCCTGGGTGGTAGGTCTATCAGGTCTGACATGTAGGCTGGTGCATCTCCGTGAATGATCTTGTGAACTAGGGAGCATATTTTGAACGTGATGCGTTCTTTAAGTGGGAGCCAGTGTAGTTTCTCGTAGGGGTTTGGCACTTTCGTATTTTGTTTTACCGAGTATGAGTCTAGCTGCAGTGTTTTGGGCTGTCTGAAGTTTTTTGATTATTTGCTCTTTAAAGCCGGCATAGAGTGCGTTGCAGTAGTCTAGGTGGCTGAGCACCATTGATTGTACCAGGTTACGGAAAACAGTCCTTTAATTTCCACATGGAGTGGAACATCTTCTTGGTTGTGGTTTTCACGTGGTTCTCGAGTGTTAGGTGTCGATCGATGGTAACTCCAAGAATTTTTAGGGTGTCCGATATTGGAAGGTTCAGATTTGTTGTGTTAATGGAAGTGAATTTGTTCTTGTTATGTTGAGAGGTGAGTATTAGGCATTGGGTTTTTTCTGCGTTAAGTTTCAGACCAAATGCGTCTGCCCATGAATGCATGATAAAACAACTTCTCTTATGATACCTCTCACACAGAGTGTCATACCCTTTTCCTCCTCCTACAATAACCTCACTTTCCGGAGCCCTCTGAAATCACTAGCAAGGGAGGGGGAAACGGTGACTTCTGTACAAGTGTAAGAAGGTGCCAGTATGATGCTTCATACAGTGGAGGAGAGGGGCTGTACCAACTCAGTACAAAAGGAAGGAGAGGATTGTTCTGCGGAGGTGCAGCCAAACTGGATTTTCAGGTATAAGGAGTGTCCTCAAATGTGTAGGAGTTCCCTTATACCATCAGCAGGAGAAACAGCTTCTTAACCAACATTAATGCACTGCCCGTCAGGTCATCTCTGTTCAAGGAGTTCTGTCAGTTGGGACTTTATTTGGACACCAGTGTGCATGCAGAGGGTTTTTATGGGTCCCGGTCATTGCTCCATAAAGGCCTTGAAGTGAAATTGCCACCCTGCTTGGGAAAGGACTACACCCAATGCCACCCTTGTACTCTTTGTAGTGAGTACACAGGAGGGAGGGGGTTAAACAAAAGAATTAGGAACGGAAAAGGGGCTCAAACAAAACTGAATTAAGAGAAATGAGATTCCTAATGGCTTGCTACAAATCTTCAATCTAACTTACCCAGGGATTCCAAGGGGGAGCAATTTTTGAGAGAGAGATTTTAAGCTGACACCTCCTTGCCCTGTCCAATCGCCTCCTAGCTCCACCCCTTCCCCGTAGTCATTCCAGAAACTACTTTATTTACACTGGTGACGACAGGGATAGATGAGAATGAAATGCATAACTTCTTGTACTATGCAAAATATAAAGAAAGCAGATGTAAATTCTCAAAACTGACATATTTCAATCACTAAACTGAAAATAAAATTAGTTTTTCATCGTTTTTTTTTTCTAATCATGTTGGTCCAACTCTCTGCTTCTTCTTCCCCCTGTCTGTCCTCTTAACTTGGTTTCCAGGGTCTCCTGTCCATTTGCTATTTCTTTTCTCTCCACCTGTCATTTTTCACCACCTGTTCTACATCTGTCTTTAGGACCAATCTTTCACATTGAGCTTTCTTTACTTTCTGCCTATGTCCACTCAGATTTCACCCTTCCTCCTTACCATCCAGTCATCAAGTTCCCTCTTCATTTTCTGCATCTATTAAGTTTTCCATCTTTTCCTTTTCCCTCCATCCATATCTCCCCTCTCTTTTCCCTTCCATCTCCTAAATTTCTGTATCTCCCCCCTCTCTCTTTCTTCCATCCCCCATTTCCAATAGCTCCCACTGTTTTGGTTCCACTCCCATTTGTGTCTCCCCCCCCCCCCTCTCTCTCTTTCTTCCATCCCCCATTTCCAATATCTCCCGCTGTTTTGGTTCCACTCCCATTTGTGTCTCCCCCCCCTCTCTCTTTCTTCCATCCCCCATTTCCAATAGCTCCCGCTGTTTTGGTTCCACTCCCATTTGTGTCTCCCCCCCCCTCTCTCTCTTTCTTCCATCCCCCATTTCCAATATCTCCCGCTGTTTTGGTTCCACTCCCAATTCCACCGTCTCTTCCCCTTTTCCATTTCATATCCAGAATCTCCACCAGTCTGTTTCTGAGTTCAATCCACCCGGACTGAAAATTGTATGAAGTGAATTTGAAGATATGATGAATATATGAAATTGGACTGTGGAAAATATAAAATTGTAGTTGTTTGGGACATAATCAATTTGTATTTTGAATAGTCCCCACACCAATACTGTTAGGTCTCTTCAATTTGATTAGTTATGTGCCAGCATTTACACCAGGTTTCAGCAGGGGTAAGTGCCACATCCAAAGTATTCTGTAGAGGGTGCTCTCCACAATATGCCCTTTGCAGAATGCCAGTTCAGAACGGATCATCTCGACACCTAACTTTGGGCACATTTTAGTGAATTTGCCCCTTAATGTGGGTGTTACCACTGAGCTGCTCTATATTACTGACTCCTACTAAGCTGTGAAGAAATATGCACCTCACACAGGGCAGAGCCACCCCCCCCCCTCCTCCAAGCAAGGGGGTGCACTCAGCAGGCGCGTGGCTGTCGGCTCTGCTGGTCCCCTGTTCCGGAACAGGAAGTTGATATCGGAGGGGGCAGGGGAGCTGCAGAGTCAACAGCCGTGCATCTGCTCGGTGCACCCCCTTGCTGCCTGCATCCGGGCCGGACCGCCCCCACCACTCCGCCCTTGGTACGCTATTAGCGTCTATTTCATAGACAAAAAGAAGGCAATGAAGTTAAGGAAAAATAGAGAAAGAGGGTGTACATTTTATCACGTTCCAACAATGTCCAGTTCTACGGAGGAGTTCCCAGAACACAGAAAGAAAGAGGAAAACCAACCTTTGAGTGACAAGTAGGCCGATCAAGCCAGATCTGAAAAATGAGAAATATTCGGTCCTCCAGGGGAGACAATGAATCACCCATCTTATCTCTAAGGATCTGTCAGTAGGATTCTAAAAATAACAAAAGTTGTTTCGGACACCCCCCCCCCATCCCTTTTTTTGGTATTTATTAATTCATACAAATATTCTTCAAGTTAAGTTGAAGTCACTCATTGATGACATGATCCAGAAAAAAAAATATATACAGAAAACTTTTAACCAGGAGACAAACAGGATCTTATCGCCAGTTAGAAGGAAAAGAGCTGGAAAAGGAAAAGAGCCGGCGATCACTCCTCCTTATCGCAGGCAAAAATATCAGGAAAGTAAGAGCTACGCATAACCCCTGGATTCTATATAGCACAACGGAAATTGCGCTTGCAAAACCGGTCGTTTTCTGGATTTGCTCGCACAATTTAACTATTTAACATGCCAATTAGCACCGACAATTGCCATTTAACAAGCAATTATTGATACTAATTGGCATTAATTAGAATTTATGCGCACAATTTGCTAGGATATATTCTGTAAAGTGGAGAGGGTATACAGCATACACAGACAAAAAAAGCAACACTGGGCCTTCAAGGCTGGGACAACAGGAATATTTTATTGATGAACTAGCCGTTGAGCCCGTTAAAACGGGCTAGTATGGGGTTTTTGCAAGGCCCTCCCCCGAGGTCGCCGCTACCGGTCCCCCGGAGTTGCCGCCACCACCCCTGCACCCCGCCCGGGCCCTCTCTTCGGTATTGAACTTACATCGGCGAAACGCAGGCAGCACGCAGATCAGCTGAGCTCCTGTCGGCCTTCCTTCTCTGCCTGTGTCCCGCCCTCGTGTGACGTAACGTCGGCGAGGGCGGGACACAAGCAGGGAAGAAAGGGCGGCGGGAGCTCAGCTGATCTGCGTGCTGCTTTTCGCCGATGTAAGTTCAATACCGAAGAGAGTGCTCGGGCCAAGTGGAGGGGGGCGGCGGCGGCGACCTCGGGGGGGAGCGGTAGCGACGTCAGCGGCTTCGCGCAGTTTCCCTCTCTGTCCCACCCCATCATCATATATTGACGCGGGGGCGGGACAGAGAGGGAAGTCTCTACTGCGCATTTGCGAGTGAGTACGGTCACTTGCCATTTATATGTTTTATGACCCGACATGGGCCGTGTGTCGGCGTAGAACAACGCCTGCCTCAGGGGTCCGGTTTTAGTTGCAAAAAAAAAAAAAAAAAAAATATATATATATATGTGTCCAATGCCTCTAAGAATGAATAGAGGGAGTCTTCCGTCTTCCTGTCGAAGCAGACAGCCACGATATAAAAGGTAAATGCCTGTATTACTGTATTACACTGCAGCTCCTTGTGACTCCTGTTGTCCCAGTCTTGAAGGCCCAGTGTTGCTTTTTTTTGTTTGTAAAGTGGAGCATATAAATTCTAATGCACTGCCAAAAAGGTGTGGAATGGGTGGGCGATGGGCATTCTGAAAATCTACGCGTAGGGTGATAGAATACACCTGCTCCGGGCCTAACTTAGAGGCCAATATTTCTACCATGTTTTACTTGGCGTAAATGGATGCGCCTAGAGTTAGGCGCAGGCATGGCCACTAGGTGTATTCTATAAACCTACTAGACGTATTTTATAAACCGCGCCTAAATCTAGGCACTGTTTACAGAATAAGCCTAGGCGGATATATTTTCAGCAGCAATTTTTCAGGTGCCATATTTAGAATCTAGTCCAAAGGGGGAACAAATTTACAGCAATACTTATCAGTCAGAGGTTACAGACGCAACAAAACCGTTACATCAGTAAAACTGCTTAATCAAAAACACTAGCCCCAAACTTTACAATACTGTTTACAAGGAAACTGAAGGGAAAAAACTCGCTCATAAAGGTTTTGTTCTGCACTTGTGTGACTCTGGAGGAAATATAATAATAGTCATGATGGACAGCCAGAACATTTTCATTTCATGCCATTTCTCGTGTCTTTTACAGGAATGTTCATTCTGTTTGTTTTTGTTTGGCTAGTTTTTTTTTGTTTGTTTTGTCAGTTTCTGATAATAATTTGCACCATGTGGAAAGAATTTGTGAATTGCATGGTGGTTCCACTATTTTCACAAATCTCAAATGAAGTCCTATCTGATTCTCCAATGCTACCAATTTATGGTGCATCATCTCATTGTCCTTCATCGAGGCTCAATTTACGGTTCTGGAGATCCACAAGCTGCCGTTTCATCGGCTGTCAACGCTCCTCATGCTGCTTCTCCACTAGTTTGCCTTGTCCTGGGACTCTGGTGTCAGGAGTTTATTTATTTATTTATTGCACTTGTATCCCACATTTTCCCACCTATTTGCAGGCTCAATGTGGCTTACAGAGACCTGTTATAGCAACGCCATATCAGGTTGGAGAAAACAATTGGTGTTACAAAGAGGTAAAGAAATACAGGAGAATTTGGACAAGTCGTTAATGAAAAATATTTTCTGCGCCATTTTGGTTAGGTGTTGTGTTGTAGTTAGTTAAGGGTTCTCGTGGTAGGCTTTATTAAAGAGGTAGGTCTTCAGGGATGTGCAGAACTCATTCAATTCTTTGATTGTTCTTAGGTGATTTGGAAGAGAGTTCCACATCTGTGTGCTTATATAAGGGAAGCTGGACGCGTGTGTTAGTTTGTACTTTAGTCCTTTGCAGCTGGGGAAGTGTAGGTTAAGAAAGGTGCGGGAAGATCTCTTAGCATTTCTGGGTGGCAGGTCTACAAGGTCTAGCACGTAGGTCGGGGCCTCTCCGTAAATGATTTTATGAACAATGGTGCAGATTTTGAATGTGACACGTTCTTTCAGTCGTAGCCAGTGCAGTTTCTTTCTTAGGGGTTTCGCGTTTTCATATTTTGTTTTCCCAAATATGAGTCTGGCTGCAGTATTTTGGGCTGTTTGAAGTTTTTTGATGGTCTGTTCTTTACAGCCAGCGAAGAGTGCATTGCAATAATCCAGGTGACTTAACACCAATGATTGCACCAGTTTCATGAAAATGGCTCTTGGGAAGAAAGGTTTCACTGTTTTGAGTTTCCACATGGCATTGAATATTTTTTTAGTTGTATTCTTCACATGGTTTTCAAGTGTGAGATTTCTATCAATGGTGACTTCCAG
Organism: Microcaecilia unicolor; assembly: GCF_901765095.1. Lineage (NCBI taxonomy): Eukaryota > Metazoa > Chordata > Amphibia > Gymnophiona > Siphonopidae > Microcaecilia > Microcaecilia unicolor. The sequence continues at coordinate 96,667,971 of NC_044043.1, read as the reverse complement.
GATTTTCAAGTTGTCTGAGACGGGTAGGGATACGTTTGGGGTGGTTATGGTGTCGAATTTGTGTGTATTGTGAGGTGATTATAAGGCATTGTGTTTTTTCTGCGTTGAGTTTCAGTTGAAATGCGTCCGCCCAGGAGTGCATGATTTGGAAGCTTTGGTTGATTTTGTTGGTAATTTCCTTTAGGTCATGTTCGAATGGGATGTAGATCGTGACATCATCTGCGTATATGTACGGGTTGAGATGTTGGTTGTCTAATAGCTTGGCTAGGGGTATCATCATTAAGTTAAAGAGGGTAGGTGAGAGGGGGGATCCTTGTGGAACACCGCATTCTGGTATCCATGGGGCTGATGTCTCTGCATTAGTTGTTACTTGGTATAATCTTGATGTCAGGAATCCTCTAAACCAATTGAGGACGTTTCCTCCAACTCCGAAGTATTCCAGGATATGTAATAAAATTTCGTGGTTGACCATATCGAAGGCACTGGACATATCAAATTGTAGGAGAAGTATATTATTGCCGTTTACGATTGTTACAATCTGCCGATGGATTGGTGAGAACCATCTCTGTGCGGCCAACTGGTGCGGTGGAGAGTGTTTTGGAGACTCCATTCAGAGGAAGCGGGAAAGTGGATACCTTTTGGGAGGCATTCGCTAAGTTTGAGCACTATCTCCAGTAAGTTTGATGCTTTGACTGCCATAACACAATCTGTTCATGGAGGCAATGTGAATTTGGTTTGTGAGAACAAAATAAAGCCTTTGGAGACTTATGTTAAAACATCTGATCAGCTGTATGTTGTGACTAACGATTCTATTTTCTTGCATCGTAAGCTGGAAAATCTAGAAAATGTAATTCACAAGAAAACGTTGCGATTTATTAACTTTCCAAAAATTCCATTGTTGCTCCTGCTTTAACTTTGAAACAATACTTTATGGAAATTTTGAAGATACCTGAGCAGTCTTGACCCCTTCTGTGGAGAATTTATTATATTCCATCTTTTGTGAAGAAAGACGTAGGACAACAGGAGGTCCTTGGCTCTGAGATACCTGTTGATTCTTTGAACATAACTCAGGGGTCCTTTTACAAAGCCGCAGTAAAAAGTGGCCTGCGATAGTGTGGGTGTGTTTTTTTGGCGCTTGCTGGGTCACGTTTTACCGCGGCTGGGAAAAGGCCATTTTTTTAATGGGCCAGGAAATGGGCATGCACAAAAATTAAAACTAGCAGGTGCCTATTTATGGCCTGAGCCCTTACTGCCAGTCATTGACCTAGTGGTAAGGGCTCACACGCTACCCGTGCAGTAACCATGCAGTGTGCGCCAACATGGCCATGCTGCTGATTACCGCTGGGAACTCCCTCCACCGTGGTAGAAAATAGAAAAATATTTCCTACAGTGGGATTCGGAGCACACCAAACTCAGAATTACCGCCGGGCGCACGTGCTACCCTGGTGTTACTGCAAATTTGATGCATGCTACCCACGCATTAGCCCTCCTGCAGCTTTGTAAAAGGGCCCCTTAGTTAATAGAAAAAGGTGATGAGCCTGTTGTTCCAGCTATTTTTTTTTTTATTTCAATCATTTTTATTGATGGTTAATGTATTTAGCATCAAATACACTACATGGTACCGTAAGTACAACACAACATACAGTTTTCAATTGCAACATAGTCAGAACCATTGTAACATTATTTACCCCAATTTTCTCCCCCATCCACCCCCTCCCCTGTCCCTACCCAACCTCTACGCTAAAGCATCTTGGCTTAGTTCTCCCAACTGTAAAACGCTCAACCTCCCCGATACCCAAAAACTCATGCAGTAATATACCCTGTTTCTCCGAAAATAAGACAGTGTCTTATATTAATTTTTGCTCCCAAAGATGCGCTAGGTCTTATTTTCAGGGGATGTCTTATTTTCGGGGAAACACGGTAACATGATTGGATTATTGCAGCTCTTTACTCAATATCAGCTGCAGAGGCTACAAGCTGTTCAAAATACCGTACTACAGTAAAATTGCAGCTTCTTAGAGAAAATGGCCACTGCAACTTTTAGCAGTAGCTTCCTAGAATTTCAGCAGCCTTTTTAATTTCACAGCAGCAGGACAAGAAGTCAGCATTAAGTAAATTAAGGGGAAGCCTTGATACAGCTTGGTGAAACATGAGTCGGCACAACAATCTCCCTACAACGAAAAAGAAGGAGACTGAGCAATACAGTGCACGGAATCTCCATTTACCTACCGTAAGATAAGTACAACATTCTAAGTAAGCTTAGTCCTTAGGGTTCCTAATACCCCCTTCTCCCCCTTCCCCCCCATGTACCTTCTGTTGGGACACTCACCCAGTTTTAAAGATGTCAGGAGGCTGCCGAACGTCTGTGGGGAAATGCAGCGGTGGCTCGACTTCAGCCTTTCCCTTCAATGTCCCACCCTCGCGGAAACAGGAAATACCTCATCAGAGGAAGGCGGGACACTGACGGGAGAGACTGGACTCGAGCTGCCGCAGCGACTTAAAAGAACAGCTGAGCTTTAAACGCAGGGCAGCGTGTCCGGAACGGAATGGAAGGTAATATGTCGGGGAGTTGAGGGCGGGCTCAGCCGGGGGGCGGGAGGCGGAAGATACAATTTGGAGCTAGGTCTTACTTTCGGAGGAGGCCTTATATTTAGCAATTCAGCAAAACCTCTACTAGGTCTTATTTTCAGGGAAACAGGGTACAATAATTCAAGAAGCCCACCGGGAGTTTTAACTCTTATGACCCCCAGTGGGCACTCAGCTCCTCTGTCATAAACATGTAACTGCGCAAATAACCAGTTTCTTTATGTAAAACTTCAGTCTGCTTCCAGTGTCTTGCCTTCAAAATATCAAAAGGTATCGGGCACACCAAAGGATGGGCCGAACTCAGCCCAACTAACAGTCCAGGTACAATCAATTATGTTCCAGCTATTTTAATAGCTAATTTTGTTTTGGATCCTGATAGGGATTTGGGTTTTATTATTATTATTATTAGCATTTGTATAGCGCTACCAGACGCACGCAGCACTGAACACCTGACACAGAGAGACAGTCCCTGCTCAATAGAGCTTACAATCTAAAAATAATACAGACAGACAAGACAATTAAGGGCGCGGGAAGTACTGGGTGAGAAAGGAACAAGGGGAGGGCAATTGAGTAGTGGCTAGGAGCCAAAAGCAGTGGTGAAAAGGTGGGTTTTCAGCATAGATTTGAAAACAGGTAGAGATGGAACTAGACATACAGGCTCAGGAAGTCTATTCCAGGCATAAGGTGCCGCGAGGGAAAAGGAACGAAGCCTGGAGTTAGCAGTGGAGGAGAAGGGGGACGACAAGAGAGATTTGTCCAGTGAGCGGAGTTCACAGGGAGGAATGTAGGGAGAGAGGAGAGGTAATGGGGGGCTGCAGAATGGATGCATTTATGTTTTAACAATTTTTTATTGATGAAATAACAGAATTAACAGTCAACAATCTCAATATATACCCACATGAGAACAAACCATCCTGAGTACAAGCATGGTGATAATCTCATCATCAAAGTTTTTAACATTTACTCCCCCCCCCCCCGCTCCAATTCCACCCCCACCCCTTCAGGGTTTATATTTGAATGTTTCTTCTCACGGAACATTCATGTAACACCTTAACCATTGTGGTACAGATTCAGCAAAGAGCTAATCAGACCTTCTCAGAAGGTCCTATACCATAGACCTCTAGTGTTCCATATCAATATCTAAAAGAATGGATGCATTTAAAGGTCAGTAAGAGACTTGAGGAGTGGGCTAGTGTGGGTATTAAAGCTTTTCTTTCGTAATAGAGGGTCTCTGTTTCTGAACTGTACGTTTCACATCCCACCCACAACAGAAGGTAGCAATTCCTTTTGTTAAGACCCTGAGTTTTACAGCTTGGGGCGCCGTTCTGGTTCAATTATCCTTGCAAGTGTGTTATTAAGTATATATTTTTTGATCCTGGTCAATTGTCTACTTTTTTGGATTCTAAGAGTGGAGGATCTCCACCTCGCCTCTGTAGGATATTAATTATCGCCATGTAAATTCCTGTAGGCTATATTCCTATATAATTATTTCCTGGAATTTGTTCCTCTTCCTTGTTCCTTTATTGTGGACTGGGTTGAGGGTGTTCACATTATCTTTTGTTTTTGTGTGAAATATTTCCTCTTTTGATAGTGTTGAACCTTTCTGGTTTCTGTAACGAGATGAATGGTCTTGGAATATTATGTTTAAATTCTTATAAACTATAGATCTCAACTAGAGGTGAACACCCTCTTCTAAAATATAGAATTATTAACAAAAAAATAATAAGGGGACTTCAATAGAAAGCATGAAAACTTATGGACCATTAAGAGGAAAAGGCCTCGAGAAGCCCCCAGCTACAATAATGCTGTTAGGGGCTGGACTTCGTCATCATCGGCCAAAAACCTCTAATACAATAATATTAATTCTTCTTTATTTTCAGTTTTTTTTCTTTTTTTATCCCAGTATCAAACTTGAAAATTAGAAAAACACCGGATTGTACTTATCTTTATCCGGTATGGTATCATGCGGATTCTTCCAACACAACGACCACGACCAAAGCTGGCCCCCGTTTCGTGGACCTGCTTCAGGGTCTATGGTTCATGTGTCTATGGTCCTGAAGCAGGTCCACGAAACGGGGGCCACTGTTGGTCGTGGTCGTTGTGTTGGAAGAATCCGCATGATACCATACCGGATAAAGATAAGTACAATCCGGTGTTTTTCTAATTTTCAAGTTTGATACTGGGATAAAAAAGAAAAAAACAGAAAATAAAGAAGAATTAATGTTATTGTATTAGAGGTTTTTGGCCAATGACGACAAAGGCTTCTCGAGGCCTTTTTCTCTTAATGGTCCATAAGTTTTCATGCTTTCTATTGAAGATCCCCTTAAATTCTTATAAATACATTAAAAAAACTAATTGGCTCTAAATTGGTGATAAATATCACTAATTGCTGTTAACAAGCACTAATTGGTGCAAAATTTAATATTGCACATGTATCGGACTTATGCCCCTATTTGATAAACAGCGCGCCTAAATTCTCTCATGCGCAAAGGGAGCGTAAATGTGAGAGAGGCCTGGGAGTGTCAGGGGTGAGCCAACTATTCCTGCGCACTTTAAAGAAGCATTTATGCACCCAACTGCTGTATTTTGGTGCCACTATTTACACCGACCTAAAGTTTGGTGCGTAACTGTGGACTTACTTACGCTAGTATCTTATAACAGATTTGGCGCAACTCTGCCGTTAGAGAACTCTAGGTCAGCGCCCAGCTTTTTTAGTACCTCATTTTTAGTGATCTATATAGAAGTACCCCCCAAAATTGTTTTATTTCCCGCTCGTTTTCACTGGTTAATGACATGCAACAACATGAGATATATAACGTTGACATGTCCCAGGTTCTTGAAAGTGACAACCTCCCATCCCTCGTGAGCACAGCCCTTTCCTCAGCACCTGGAGGTGGATAAGGTTTCCCCTGCATGTCCCAGGATTCAGCATAAGATGTTCTCTTAGACGTGCGCATCTTTTAATGTGCTTTTAGTTCCTTAAGGCACCTTGAGATTCAGTGCGTGCAAAACTGATTTAATGCAAATTAATGTGTGTACGATTGATTTCCACATGTTGAAAAGTTCTGATGTGGATTTAAATTTTTTTTATAAATATGAGTGTCTGAAATGAAACAAATATAATATTCCACCAATTAACCGGATATATTTTTTGCCTGTGAAGATATCTGAAGGAGCAGCTATGAGATCTCGAGATAATTTGGATCTGGGGACCTTGACTGATTTTTTGGAGAATACTATAACAGAAAAGCATGTTAGAGCAACTTTGCTGGTTTCATTCATTTTGATCAGGATTTGAATGGAAGTTTGTGCCTATACTTTAGGAATTCCCAAACTCTCTTTATGGGACAAAGGATACGGGTTTATCCAGACATTACAAGAGCAACCCAAGAGACACGAAAAGCCTTTTTGGAGATGAGACAGGAAGCTAGAAGTTAAGGTGCTAGTTTCCATCTGAGATATCCGTGTAAATGTTGTGTTCAACATTTAGGAGTTAGGTATGTTTTTCAATATCCAGAATACAAAACAGGAAAACACCTCTACGCAGAGTCCAAGGAAAATGAAGACGTAGAGTGTGACACAAGATTCAACACAGAGAATGTCTTTCCCAATTCCTTAAGTGAACTAAACAGATACCTGACACGGGGCCATGTTTCGGCAGTAAGAACCACCTGCCTCAGGGGTCAAAAATACAATATCTGCTGTAACTGAAGCAGTGGCGACTTTGGCGCCAAGGCGTTTTTCTGTGTGCATTTGGAATCCATGTATTCAATATCTTTCCTACTTGGTACCATTGCTTTCCAATTCATTCAGCAGCAGATATTGTATTTTTGACCCCTGGGGAAGGCGGTTCTTACCTGCCGAAACACGGCCCCGTGTTGGGTCTCTGTTTGGTGCAATAAAGGAATTGTGATAGACACGTCCTGTGTTGAAGCTTGTTTCACGCTCTCTACTTTGTCATTTTCCTTTCAATATCCAGAACAGATGGGGATTTTTTTTTGAACTCTAAAATATTGGCCAAGGTGGCTCAAGCTAATAATTAAGTAGAGAATTAAGCATTGTTCTTTAGGGTTACACGTTACTATGCCTTTTCTGATAAATGAGAGTCTCTAAAATATTTAGCTCCTTTTTTTCCTTTTCTCTCTCTCCCCCCCCTTCTCCTTAAGTAGTGATCTAAAATTTCAATGGGACTATTAGTTTAATTTTCTTTGGTTTTGAAATTTTTTTTCCCTTTGATTATATTTCTAGATATTTTCATTGATATTTTTCTTTTTCTATACAATGCTTGATTGTATATGAGCAAAATAAAATGTGGAGGAGTGGCCTAGTGGTTAGGGTGGTGGACTTTGGTCCTGAGGAACTGAGTTCGATTCCCACTTCAGGCACAGGCAGCTCCTTGTGACTCTGGGCAAGTCACTTAACCCTCCATTGCCCCATGTAAGCCGCATTGAGCCTGCCATGAGTGGGAAAGCGCAGGGTACAAATGTAACAAAATTAAAATAGATACTATTGGAGATTCTACATGGAATGTTGCTACTATTGGAGATTCTACATGGAACGTTGCTACTATTGAGATTCTGTTGCTACTATTGGAGATTCTACATGGAATATTGCTACTATTGGAGATTCTATATGGAATGTTGCTATTCCACTAGCAACATTCCATGTAGAAAGCTGCACAGGCTTCTGTTTCTGTGAGTCTGTGCAGGACGTCAGACTCACAGAAGCAGAAGCCTGCACGGCCACATTGGTGATCTGCAAGGGCCGACTTCTACATGGAATGTTGCTAGTGGAATAGCAACATTCCATGTAGAATCTCAAATAGTAGCAACAGTGGAGGAGTGGCCTAGTGGTTAGGGTGGTGGACTTTGGTCCTGGGGAACTGAGGAACTGAGTTCGATTCCCACTTCAGGCACAGGCAGCTCCTTGTGACTCTGAGCAAGTCACTTAACCCTCCATTGCCCCATGTAGCCGCATTGAGCCTGCCATGAGTGGAAAGCGCAGGGTACAAATGTAACAAAATAAAATAAAGAGAAAAAAATGAAATGAACCAAAAAGCTAACAAATTGAGGAGAGAGCCAAATTTCCAGAAACTGACCGGAATGTTTTTTTTTTTTGCTTGTTCACGCCTCTCATTTATCCCTGTTGCTGCTGAGGATCTGTGTAATGGCCTGTCTCCTTGCTCCATTAATGCTCTTAGGTGATTCAGGCACTTTCTGGCATTATCTACTTGCCCTGCTCTTAACATCTGCAGTTTTTCCTGTTGGCTTTACTTTGGGTGGCTTCTCTTATTCCCTCAATTTAAGCACAGAGCAGGCCTCCTTCTAAAATGAAATCCCCTGTTAGGACAGGTTCATGGCAGAAGGGCTGGAGGGCTAGTCACTCAGGAGGATCTCCCAGAGTCACCTGCAGACCCAAAACAAATGGACTGTTCTAGGAATTCCTGCTTTGTCAGACATTTCTGAAACCACCCACCTTCGTGAGACAGGGGCCAGGAGGATGTGAAAATGACCAAACATTGACCTTCAGTGGTAGAGAGAGCAGGGTCGGCACGCAAAGGCCAAGCAACATGATACAGACATGCAGACGGTTCTTAGGGGGGCAAATTTACAAAACATTCTCCAAATGTATATGTAGAAAATAGTTATGCACAAGTATCCAAGCATAAAAATCAGGTACACTGAAAGGTAGCACCTACATTTTGAGACCTATGCAGAGAACGTATTTTATGAAATATGCGTACACAAGCGCAGGGGGTAATTCTCCACAGACCACCTAAAGTTAGGAGCTGGGATGCTGTGCATTAAGCGTGAATTCTATGTAAGTCAATATCCATATCGATATCAATTTATTGTTTATATACTGCTCCAGGGGCGTAACCAGACCTCAATGTGGAAGGGGGCTTGAGCCCAAAGTGAGGGGGCACATTTCGATCCACCTCCCTGCCACCCCTCCCCACATACCTTGGCTGGCAGGGTCCCTAAACCCCCCTCCCAGCTGAAGCACCAGCGCCGCCACCAACGCACAAGCCTTGGCTGGCGGGGGTCCCCAACCCCCGCCAGCTGAAGCATGTTTTCCAGCGCTGGTCTCCGGCGCTGCCACATTTCCTGTCCTGCTCTCTTCCCTCATGTCATGTTAGGGACCTCCGCCCCCATGGCCCCCCATAGCTATGCCACTGTACCCCTCCATCCCCTAACAAGGGTTCACTATGGTTTACATCAAGACAGAAAATACATCATAAAACATTCAAGCTTAGGGGCTCTTTGGCTAAAGGGTTGGCAGGTGGCAACAGGCTTGCCACATGCCAATCCAGAACTACCCCCCAGCGCTACAGGAATTTGTTTTCAATTTTTGTAGCGCTGGAACTCAGCGGTAATCAGGCAGTGTTGCAAGTTGCCTGGTTATCACCACTAGGCAAACACACAGGGAAACTGTAGCACAACTGAGTAGGAGACAATGTTATATTTATTGATGGATTATATTAAAGATTTTAAACCACACAATTCACAGTTTTTGGTGGAGTATTTATTATTTATTTATTTATTGCATTTGTATCCCACATTTTCCCAGCTCTTTGCAGGCCCAATGTGGCTGACAATACATGAACGATGGAAATGTTAGAAACTTCGAGTACTTGTAACGTACACAAAAACCATAAACTAATACAACAATTAACGGTTAAAAACAATTACAGGCTCATTTTAAATTATGACAGGGAGAGCTCAATCCACACGAACTGTCTTGGGCTGACCGGGGAGGATTGAAAAAGGTTTAGCCAGGATACATCATAGGAAAGAGAGCTATGCGTGATGTGAAAACAGGGAAATGGGGATTTTTAATTCCCTTTCTTAGTGCATTTTTCTCAGGTATTTGTTACAAAACAAAGAAGTTTTGGGGAGCCAGAGAGACAGGCTCGTCCTGTTTTCATGACATTGTTGTTGGATGTTATCAAAGGACACTGCTATGGTTGACTGAAATCTCTTAACCTTAGGCCCAGCTGTAAGTGACACGATGGACTGAATCACCATTCATCTCTGTTCTAGCCTCCAGGTTGGTCTAGTGTTTAACTGGAGGGCTTGAAAGGCAGAGGGCAAGTCCTAGTTATTATTTTACTCACACCTTTTTCAGTAGTAGGTCAAGGTGAGTTACATTCAGGTACTCTGGATATTTCTCTGTCCCAGGACGGCTCACATCTAAGTTTGCACCTGAGGGCAATGGGAGGGTTAAGTGACTTTGCCCAAGATCACAAGGAGCAGCAGTGGATTTGATACCGGCCACCTCTGGATGCAAGACCGGTGCTCTAACCACTAGGCCACTCCTCCACTGGCAACATTCCGTGTAGAATCTCAAGTAATAGCAACATTCCAGAATCTCCAATAGTAGCAACATTCCGTGTAGAATCCCAATAGTAGCAACATTCCATGTTCCACTGCACTAACCACTAGGCTACTCCTCGCTTGTTATTCTTTAGGGTTCTACATGGAATGTTGCTATTCTTTGAGATTCTGAATGGAATCTTTGTTTATTTAGATTTTGCTCACACCTTTTTCAGTAGTAGCTCAAGGTGAGTTACATTCAGGTACACGGGATATTTCTCTGTCCCAGGAGGGCTCACAATCTAAGTTTTGTACCTGAGGCAATGGAGGGTAAGTGACTTACCCAAGATCACAAGGAGCAGCAGTGGGATTTGAACTGGCCACCTCTGGATTGCAAGGACCCAGTGCTCTAACCACGAGGCCATTCCGCCACTCCTATGACTCCCACTGCTGCTTCTTGTGACCTTGGGCAAGTCAGGTAGAAAACCGAGGGCTCCTTTTTACTAAGTGGCAGTAAGCCCAACGTGGGCTTACTGCTCGCTATACAGGGAGTACCTCCGGGCTACTGCAGCAGCCCGGCAGTACCTCCCACCCCTAGCACACCGTCATTTCCGGCGCTACAAAAATGTATTATTTTTGTAGCGCTGGAGTGTACCCAGCGGTAACCAGGCAGTGCCACGTGCTGCCCGGTTACTGCTGGGTTTAAAGCGGAAGCCCACTGCACTAACCACTAGGCTACTCCCGCCTGGTTTAAAGGCAAACTGGTTAGCACTTAATTTCAGCTTAGCTGGGTATCTTTAAACTGGCCAAAAATAAACCGTATATTCAATGCTGGTCACCGGAAACAGTCCGGCATTGGATATCCGGGTTTAGCGCCGACCACGGGAATTACCCAGTTTAACTCACGCGGTCTGAATATTTATTTATTTATTTATTTTATTGCACTTGTATCCCACATTTTCCCACCTCTTTGCAGGCTCAATGCGGCTTACAATACATCATGAGTAGTGGAAATACATACTAAAACAGACATTTAGTATTACATAAGGATCTTGGGTAACATGATAATGATAAAGGATGATAATGGTTAACAAGCAAGTATCATAAGGCAATACGGGATATCCGTGTAGGAGTTCACATTTGTTGATCTTTGTGGTATGCCTTGTTAAAGAGATAGGTCTTTAATAGTTTGCGGAAGTTAGTTAGTTCATAGATCGATTTTAAGTTGCGTGGCAGCGCGTTCCAGAATTGTGTGCTCAAGTAGGAGAAGGTTGACGCATGTGTTAGTTTGTATTTTAGACCTTTACAGTTGGGGAAGTAAAGATTGAGGAATGTACGGGATGATATTTTAGCGTTCCTGGTGGTAAGTCTATCAGGTCAGACATGTAGGTTGGTGCATCTCCGTGAATGATTTTGTGAATTAGGGAGCGTATTTTGAACGTGATGCATTCTTTAAGTGGGAGCCAATGTAGCTTTTCTCATAGAGGCTTAGCACTTTCATATTTTGTTTTGCCGAATATGAGTCTAGCTGCAGTGTTTTGGGCTGTCTGAAGTTTCTTGATTATTTGTTCTTTACAGCCAGCATAGAGTGCGTTACAATAGTCTAGATGGCTGAGTACCATTGATTGTACCAGGTTACGGAAGATGGTCCTTGGAAGAAAGGTCTCACTCTTTTCAATTCCACATTGAATGGAACATCTTCTTGGTTGTGTTTTTTCGCGTGACTCTCAAGTGTTAGGTGTCGATCAATGGTAACTCCAAGAATTTTTAGGGTGTCCGAAATTGGAAGGTTCAGTTTTGGTGTGTTAATGGTGGTGAATTTGTTTGTGTTATGTTGAGAGGTGAGTATTAGCATTGGGTTTTTCTGTCCCAAAGTATTTTCAACTGCATTGTTGAAGCTGGACTGCTGAACCTGCAGTCATAGGCGTAATTAAATAAGGGGTCCTTTTACTAAACGACATTGAGGGGGGATTCTATAAATCGCGCTCAGAAACGGACTCCAGAAAAGATCAGCACTAAGGACTAGACTCTATATGGTGCCTGTAAAATTCATGTGGACAAAAATATGCCTAGGCGTGTTCTTTATAGTACGCCTACATTTTATGGAATAGGCTTAAATTTCCGCGCGGTGGATATAGAATTATGCCAATCGCCTCTCCACATGACCAAACTTGTGGCATCCCTTTAGGCCATGTTTTACTTGGAGTAAATCCTGACACCTAAATTAGGTGCAGGTCGAGTGTATTCTGTAATAATGTGCATAGATTGCAGAAACGCCCCCTCCTCGCCCAATGGCCACGTTCCCCCTTTCAACTACGAGATTTAGAATTTACACACACCACGTTGCAGAATACTCTTAGAGGCCCTTTTACTAAGCCGTGGCAAAAAGTGGCCTGCGGCAGTGCGGGCGCGTCTTTTGGGTGCACGACGAGGCCAGTTTTTATCCATCCTGGAAACAGGGCCTTTTTTTAAGGGACAGGAAAATGGATGTGTGGAAGAATAAAATCCAGTGCATGGTCCATTTTTGGCCTGAGACCTTACCGCCACCCACTGCTCTTTACCGCCGGGTAAGCACCACGCTGTAGAAAATAGAAAATATTTTCTACTGTGTGCTTTTGGTGTGCGCCAAATTCAGAATTACCACCTGGGGCAATGCGGTAGCTGGGTGGTAATTCCGATTTGGTGTGCGCTGGACTCACGTATGTCCTCACACGCCTTTGTAAAAGGGCTCCCTTAGCGAGTTGCGTGTGTAAATCCTAATTAATGCCAATTAGTGCTGATAATTGGTTAACATTCAATTAACAGCGCTGATTAGCTAGTTAAACAATTAAGTTATACACATTGTTAAAGAATAGGCTTCGATTTCCATGTGGAAATTAAGGCGTGATATATAGAATTTAGGGGTAGATGCATTTCGAATATAAGGGCGCATGTCTTTTAATACAATAGTATTTAGTGCTGGTTCCTTACGCCTGGTCAACCTGGTGTAAATCCTGGACCCAAGTTGGGATTATTTCTCTCTGTTAGTCTGTTTGTCCATCTCCTTCTCCTTTCGTCTTTTTCTCTCTGTCAGTCTGTCTCCCTCTGTCTCTTATCCTTTGCCAGTCTGTTTCCCTCTGTCTCCCCCTCTCCTTCTGTCGCTACCTTTTTGCCAGTCTGTCTCTCCCTCTACCTCTGTCTCTATCTCTTTGCCAGCCTGTCTCCTCCTTTCCCCCTGTCTTTGTCTGTCTGTCTGTCTCACTCAGTCTGTCCATCGCCCTCTGTCTTTTAGTCTTGCACTGTCTCCTGGTCCCTTTGTCTCTATCTCTTTGCTGTCCTCCTGTCTCCATCTCTCTCTCTGTCTTCATCTCCCTCTCCTTCTGTCTCCTTGGTCTCTCTCTCTCTCTTTCTGTTTCTCACTCTGCTTGTCTCCTTGTCAGTCTGCCACCCTCTGTCTCTTTGTCTCTCTCAGTCTGTCTCACTCTCCCTCAAGTAGTGAGAAGGCGTTTGCATGTGTCAGTAAGAAGGATTCATCTCTGTCAGATCAGAATCTCTTGGCTGGGTTGCATGCCTGAAAAATGAAAAAACCCATTCACAAAGATTTTTTTTTTCTTTGTTGGAGATTAATGTCACTGAAAAATGCAAATATGGAGCGATTAATGATAGCCCTCAGTTTATTACACATTATCTGAGAGCATTAACCGAAAGAGGTTAATTTTTGGCATTTTTCAGACCTGCTTTGCTCAGCAGAAAGAAGAAAGAGAAAGAGAGACAGGCAGGAAAGCGCCTGGGGCATTAATTCCCTAAGAAAGGTGCAGGTGGGACGTGTGAATTTCAGAGGATCTTAATTGGAAATGCCCTTTCTTAGCCAAGGCTGTGCCCTTTAATTCATAAGAATTCTGCAGGGGGTTCTGGTTTATCTATTATTTGTTGTAAATATTAATTATTATCCTGCCTCTTGATCTGCCAGAAAACTAGAGATAACTGAGGGTGGATATGATAGAGGTCTACAAAATCCTGAGTGGAGTGGAATGGGTAAACGTGAATTGATGGTTTATTTCTTTCAAAAAGTAATAAGAGGAAATCTTTTTTTTCACTCAACGAATAGTTAAGCTCTGGAACTCATTGCTGGAGCAAGAGGTGAAAGCAGCTAATGTAGCTGGATTTTTTAAAAAAAATGGTTTAGACGAATTCCTGGAGGAAAAGTCCATAAACTGTTATTAAGGTAGACCTGGGGAAAGCCACCAATGCTTATCCCGGAGGTTAAATAGCATAGAAACTTGCTACATTTTGGGACGTGGACTGGCCACTGTTAGAAACCGGATATGGGCTTGGATGGACCTTTGGTCTGACCCAGTATGGCAACTCTTAAGTCTTTCTAAGGAAGCTTGTTTTTGGAAGCACTTCCCAGGTTCCCTCAGTTTTGCTATCTTGGGATGAGGCAGCAGTATCCATCTCTTTCAGATGTCCTATATCCTGATCCCTGCTCTGGTTTATCCATGAACTGCCATTTGTAGAGCCTGAAGATTCTGGAATCCTAAAGAGTTACAAGATTCTGGAATCTCAATTAGTAGCAACATTCCATGTAGAACCCCAAAAAGTAACATAGTAATATAGTAAATGACGGCAGATAAAGACCTGTACGGTCCATCCAGTCAGCCCAACAAGATAAACTCATTTACATGGTATGCGATACTTTATATGTATACCCGAGTTTGATTGTCCTTGCCATTCTCAGGGCACAGACCGTAGAAGTCTGCCCAGCACTCTTCTTGGACTAAGTTCTGAAGCTAATGTCGAAGCCCCTTAAAATTTACACTCTAGCCCATCCATGTCTATTCAGTCACAGTCAGGGACAGTAGACCGTAGAAGTCTGCCCAGCACTGGTTTTGCTTCCCAATTACCGGTGTTGCCACCCAATCTCCGCTAAGATTCCGTAGATGCTTCCTTCTAAAACAGGATTCCCTTGTGTCTATCCCACGCATGTTTGAATTCCATTACTGTTTTCATCTCCATCACCTCCCGCTGAAGGGCATTCCTTATATCCACCACCCTCTCCTCCGTGAAAAAAATACTTCCTGACATTACTCCTGAGTCTACCCCCCTTCAACCTCAATTCACGTCCTCTAGTTCTACTACCTTCCCCGTTTCCAGAAAAATCTATAATGAATGAGAAATTGTACATGAAGCAAAGAGAAGGTTAATGGTAAACAGAGTAATAACCAATTCAGTATAATTAGTTTGAGATATGGCTCTTCTTTGTGAGGGTCTGTTTGAATAGGAACGATTTGAGGATTTGCGGAATCTAGTCTATTCCTGTATATGTCTTAGTTTGGGTGGGAAGGAGTTCCACACTTGGCTTCTAGGTAAGTGAAGTCTGCAGAGTGGACAGTTTTGTCTGTTTGTTTTATTGCCACCTAATAACATCAGGTTGGGTGGTTACATAGATCTGGGGATTTATATGCTCATCTACCCAAGCAGTAGAGAAACCAGGACAGACTGGTTGGACCTACAGTGGTGGAAATAAGTTATTTGATCCCTTGCTGATTTGTAAGTTTGCCCACTGACAAAGACATGAGCAGCCCATAATTGAGGGTAGGTTATTGGTACAGTGAGAGATAGCACATCACAAATTAAAGCCGGAAAATCACATTGTGGAAGTATATGAATTTATTTGCATTCTGCAGAGGGAAAATAAGTATTTGATCCCCACCACCAGTAAGAGATCTGGCCCCTACAGACCAGGTAAATGCCCAAATCAACTCGTTACCTGCATGAACAGACAGCTGTCGGCAATGGTCAACCTGTATGAAAGACACCTGTCCACACTCAGTGAATCAGTCAGACTCTAACCTCTACAAAAATGGCCAAGAGCAAGGAGCTGTCTAAGGATGTCAGGGACAAGATCATACACCTGCACAAGGCTGGAATGGGATACAAAACCATCATAAGACGCTGGGCGAGAAGGAGACAACTGTTGGTGCCATAGTAATAAAATGGAAGAAGTACAAAATGACTGTCAATCGACAAAGATCGTGGGGCTCCACGCAAAATCTCACCTCAGTGGGGTATCCTTGATCATGAGAAGGTTAGAAATCAGCCTACAACTACAAGGGGGGAACTGTCATGATCTCAAGGCAGCTGGACCACTGTCACCACGAAAACCATGGTAACACATTACGACATAACGGATTGCAATCCTGCAGTGCCCGCAAGGGTCCCCCTGCTCCGGAAGGCACATGTGACGGCCCGTCTGAAGTTTGCCAGTGAACCCTGGATGATGCCGAGATTGATTGGGAGAAGGTGCTGTGGTCAGATGAGACAAAATTGAGCTCTTTGGCATGAACTCAACTCGCCGTGGTTGGAGGAAGAGAAATGCTGCCTATGACCCAAAGAACACCGTCCCCACTGTCAAGCATGGAGGTGGAAATGTTATGTTTTGGGGTGTTTCTCTGCTAAGGGCACAGGACTACTTCACACCGCATCAATGGGAGAATGGATGGGCCATGTACCGTACAATTCTGAGTGACAACCTCCTTCCCTCCCGCCAGGGGCCTTAAAAATGGGTTGTGCTGGGTCTTCCAGCACGACAATGACCCAAAACATATGCCAGGCAACAAAGGAGTGGCTCCGGAAGAAGCACATTAGGGTCATGGAGTGGCCTAGCCAGTCACCAGACCTTAATCCCATTGAAAACTTATGTAGGGAGCTGAAGCTGCGAGTTGGCCAAGCGACAGCCCAGAACTCTTAATGATTTAGAGAGGATCTGGGAAGAGGAGTGGACCAAAATTCCTCCTGACATGTGTGCAAACCTCATCATCAACTACAGAAGACGTCTGACCGCTGTGCTTGCCAACAAGGTTTTGCCACCAAGTATTAGGTCTTGTTTGCCAGAGGAGATTAAATACTTATTTCCCTCTGCAGAATGCAAATAAATTCATATACTTTCCACAATGTGATTTTCCGGATTTAATTTGTGATGTGCTATCTCTCACTGTTACTAATAACCTACCCTTCAATTATGGGCTGCTCATGTCTTTGTCAGTGGGCAAACTTACAAAATCAGCAAGGGGATCAAAGTACTTATTTCCACCACTGTATGTACTGAAGGTTAACGGTGTTCAGTAAGGCCATTTAGCATAGACGATCAACAGTTGGCAGAGCCACTAATGCAAATATTCAACTGACCTGAAATATTGGCATGTACACAATAAAATTAAATAAAGTGTATGATATGCAAGTTAGGCTTCAGCAATAAATGGTGTCAAATGCCTCCTTCACTTGCCTTTTAATTACTAAAGCTTAAGGTTAAACCCGTACCTTGGCATTGGGCATCATTTAAAGAGCTCGATTAACTGGACACCTTGTGAGCTGAGAATGACATATGTGGGATTAGTTATGGGTGGTGTGAAGAAGAGGATGGGCAGAAAGAAGAAGAAGATAGAAGATAGAAGAGAGAGAGAGAGAGAACAAGAGGTGAGGCAGGTCCTGGGCCTGATGGAGGACAAGAACAGAGAGCAAGAAGGGCAATTGCTATTATGCATTTTTGAAGTCCAGGGCCACCCTAGGGATGACTGGTAACCATCTCCACTTGATTCATACTGACTATGTGCTTTACAATTAAAACCACGGGGTCACTAGAGACTAGAGGTTGGGACATGCAAGAAAAATATGGGTTTATATGGTTCTATAAAACTCTGCACCCATGGATAAAAAAGAGCATCGTCACCAATTCAATCGCAGAACATCAGCATCGTGGAGAGTTTTATAGGACTCCGAATAAGGCTTCACACTGAAACACGGCCCGTGTTGGGTCTTAGTCTTTGACACTCGATTGAGGTTTAGACGATCCAGGATGAATAAACTTGATGGACATGATTTCTGATGGACTGTTGACATTTATTTTTCCAGCCTTTGATAGCAGACTGCTCATCGAGTATTTGGCGTCACATAGAAAACGCTGGTTTATGCTGCTTTCCGCTGGTTTTTATAAAGGAAATTCCTTTTATCCTTGCCCTGATATAGGATTTACTACCGCTCTCATTTATGAAGACACAGATTAGCCCCTGACGCAGCCCTATTGTTTGGGTGAAACACGGCCTGTGTCGGGCATTTAATACGGTATCTTCAATAAGTGGTTTGGATATTATATTGATCTACTAGTTTGTTTTCCTGTCAAGGAGTAATCCAGGAGCACCATGGGTGACATTAGCTGCTTAAGCAATTGCATTATTGCTTGCAAGAGGGAACAGGGAACCCTCTGAAGCCCTTCTGAGGAGAAACTGAGCTACTGAGAAAGGAGAAAATTTTACCATTAAAGCTACGGTGTTTGAGAGGAGCTACTAACATCCCCAGCGGACCCTGCACTGACCGAGCATTGCTCGTCTTAGAGTGGATAGCGTGGAGGAGTACAGCTACGTATTGGCTTCCTGGAGGATTCCGGTCCTGGTCTGGTCTCCCAGCTCATAAATCGTGTTTATGCACAGGGGTTGCCCACATTCTGAGCACACACTGGGTGACCTCCTAAGCAAACATAAACTCCAGGTTACAAAGGACTTCGCTGCCATTAGACGGGTTGTAGCAGCAGTGACAACAGAAGAAATTCAGCATGGATTGCTCACAGGCCTCCTCGTGAGCTTCTTCTGACCAGGCAAACCCTTACTATGGGTAGGGCTGGCACAGGAGCAGGCCCGGGAACTGTGTGCTTTCTTATAGGGCCCAATGTTGAATTCTTTAGTCATTATTTCCTCTTCAGAAGGTGAAGAGAACAGGGAGAGGTAGCAGAAGGGGGAAACAGGGGAGAAGGAAAGAGAGGGGGGTGGCATTGACAGCGGGGAAGAGACCCTTCCTCCGTTTAGGAGTGCCACAACTGCACATATGGCTCTAATTACATGCAATGCCATTGTTTGTGCCCCCTCCCTATCCATCTTCAAATCTCTGCTAAAACTCACCTCTTCAATGCTGCCTTCGGCGCCTAACCGCTCGAGAAATATAAAATACCCAACCTATCCACCCTATCAGATTAACTGTTCACTCGTCCTCTAGATTGTTCACTTGTCTTTAGATTGTTCTCTTGTCTTTTAGATTGTAAGCTCTTTGAGCAGGACTGTCCTTCTATGTTTGAATGTACAGCGCTGCGTAACCCTAGTAGCGCTTAGAAATGGTTGTTGTTGTTGTTTTCCAGTTTAGTTTTTGACTAATATTTGGTCTCTTATTTTATGCCCAAAATACTGCAGCCAGACTCAATCTGGTAAGACTAAATACGAGAGTGCAAACCCCTAAGAGAAAAACTGCATTGGTTTCCACTCAGGGAACGTATTAGGTTCAAGGCCTGCACCTTGGTTCATAAAATCATTTACGGTGACGCCCCGGTTTACGTGTCAGACCTTATCGACTTGCCACCCAGGAATACTAAAAGATCAGCACGCACATTCCTAATCTCCATTTCCCCAGCTGCAAAGGGACCTAAAATACAAATTAACACCATGCATCCAGCTTTTCCTACATAGGCACGCAGCTATGGAATGCATTACCGCTTGACGTGAAAAACCAGCGCGACCTAACCAACTTTCAGAAATCACTGAAAACCTGCCTCTTCAACAAGGCATACCGCAACGATCCTTCATACGAACATTAACACATGACCACTTTATATTATTCTGAATGTGATCTCCTTATACCTGTTTGCTTAATTTTATTTTGTCATTCATGTTCTCTATGTAATACCACTTAATCTCTCACTCTGGAATGGCGATTGCCATCACGGTATTATGTAAGTTACATTGAGCCTGCAGTAGGTGGGAAAATGTGGGATACAAGTGCAGCGGCGTCCATCCCCCCAGGGTGCAGCATGACACCCCCCCTCCCGGCACATCAACCTCCCCCCCCCCCGGTACATTCTTGGCTGCTGGAGGGTGCAGAAAGCAGCCGCGTGCCTGTCGACTTCCGCTGGCTCCCTGCTCCCTCTGCCCCGGAACAGGAAGTAACCCTGCACCCGGGGCGGACCGCCCCCCCACCACCCCGCCCTTGCTGCGCCACTGGACTCAGGGGCATATCTGAACTTCAGCGGTAGGGGGGTCCAGAGCCGAGGTGAGGGGGCACATTTTAGCTCCCCCACCGCTGCCAGTGCCGACACCCCCCCGCAGCACCACCTCCAACAACTTTGACCCCCCATGACCCTCTTGACCCCGCCCGCCGTCGCCTACCTTGCTGGCGGGGGATCCCAACCCCTGCCAGCCGAAGTCTTCTTCCTTCGTTTGGTTTTTGAAGGTCTGACGTCCTGCACGCACGTACAACATGCAGGACGTCAGACTCACAGAAACAGAAGCCTGCGCAGCCTTCTACATGGAATGTTGCCAGTGGAATAGCAACATTCCATGTAGAATCTCCAATAGTATCTATTTTATTTTTGTTACATTTGTACCCTGCGCTTTCCCACTCATGGCAGGCTCAATGCGGCTTACATGGGGCATGGAGGGTTAAGTGACTTGCCCAGAGTCACAAGGAGCTGCCTGTGCCTGAAGTGGGAATTGAACTCAGTTCCCCAGACCAAAGTCCACCACCCTCCCTAACCACTAGGCCACTCCTCCACTCTAATTGAATCCCCAGTGTGTCTCAGGCATGGTTTTAAAAGTGCCTTATATTGAAATGTGTGTCACATTCTTGCTTTCTCTCCTGGTGTATTTCTTGCCCTATCACTTCCACTCTTGTCTCTTAACCATTTACTGTTCTTTCTCCCTGCTCTCTCCTTCCCTCATTCACTCTGTACCCGACAGGCCTCTTCCTTTCTTTGCTGTGACATGTCTTGCCTCCCCAGTGCTGGAGAAATGCTGCAGGTAACATTCCTGGCTATGAAATTTGTATAATGCAGCCAGGGGATCAGCATCTGACTAATTGAATACAAATTGCCTAAGATAGAGAAGAATGCCATTCTGTTTTAAAGCAAATATTTGAATATCTAATACTTTGCCCCACGAGCAGCTGAATCAAAACAGAAGAAATATTTCTGGGAGCGACTGCAGGCCGTCAGCAGCTTCTGTCCCTCTCAAGGGAAAGGCCAGGTCTCGGTTCTAATTCCAGACAGGGGATTATGTTTCCAAGAGGAGAGGGAGGGAAGGGGTGACAAGCAGAGAGACCAGGAACAGGAAGACAGAGATGGCATGAAGAGGGAGGGAGGACAAAGAGGAAAGAGAGAAGCGAAGGCTTAGAAAATGGAAAAGAGACAGAGAAGAATAGAGAGCAGGAGAGAGGAGAGACCGAGGGAGGACTTAGAAACATGACGGGCAGATAAGGCCAAATGACCCATCCAGTCTGCCCATCCTCTGTAACCCCTAATTCTTCCTGTTCCTAAGCGATCCCACATGCTTATCCCGTGCCTTCTTAAATTCTGGAACTTAAATTCTGGACCGGGAGGCCATTCCATGCCCTCACCACCCTTTCTGTGAAATAGTACTTCCTTAGGTTACTCCTAAGCCTATTCCGTTACCTTTGGAGTGGAGGAGTAGCCTAGTGGTTAGTGCAGTGGACTTTGATCCTGGGGAACTGAGTTCAATTCCCACTGCAGCTCCCTGTGACTCTGGGCAAGAAGTCACTTAACCCTCCATGCTTATCCCATGCCTTTTTAAATTCTGGAACAGTCCCTCACCTCCACCAGGAGGCCATTCCCACGCCTCCACCACCTTTCTGTGAAATAATACTTCCTTAGTTTACTCCTAAGCCTATTCCCTCTTAACTTTGTTCCAGAGCTCTCCTTCATTTGGAAAAGGCTCTCTTCCTGTACATAAATGCCCTTGAGATATTTAAACATTTCTATCATGTCTGCTGTCTCCCTCCTCTCTTCCAGCGTATACATGTTGAGGTTCATAAGCCTGTCCCTGTAATTTTTACGTTCAAGACCGCTTACTAATTTCATAGCTGCCCTCTGGACCGACTCCATCCTGTTTATATCTTTCGTTAGGTGCGGTCTCCAGAAGTGCACGTAGTACTCCAAATGGGGCCTCACAAGAGACTTATACAACGGCACTATCACCTCCTTTTTCCTGCTGGTCATCCCTCTCCTTATGCACCCAAGCATCCTTCTGGCTTTGACCGTCGCTTTTTCTACCTGTTTGAAAGCTTTAAGGTCATCAGACACAATCACGCCCAAGTCCCGCTCTTCCTTCGCACACTGAAGCACTACACCCCCTATACTGTACCGTTCCCTCGGATTTTTGCGACCCAAGTACATGACCCTGCATTTTTTGGGCTTAAACCTTAAGTTGCCAAATATCGGTCCAATCCTCTAGCTTCGCTAGGTCCTTCCTCATGTCATTCACACCCTCCAGGGTGTCCACCCTGTTGCAGAGTTTAGTATCATCCGCAAAGAGACAAACCTTACCAGACAGCCCTTCCGCAATATCGCTCACAGAGACGTTAAAAAGAGCCGGCCCCGGGACCGATCCCTGCGGTACTTAGACAAAGGTAGGTGGGGAAAAGAAAGACTTAGAAGAGAACGGGTGGGAGTGAGCGGAAAGAAGCCATGGATAGGAGAGAGACTAGGAGAAAGAGTGGTGATCAGGGCTGGATTAATAGGCCCAATATTCAGCCGGCGGAGATTAGCGTATTGCTGACTGCTGCCGGTCATTCAACCCAGGAATTCAATGCCAGGCCATGTCTGGGCTTCAGCATTGACTTTCCGGGCTTGTGGAGGCCACTGGTTGAATGCGATATTGAGCACTAACCGGCTATGGGTTACCACATAATGATAGGACTGACTTTCATGTGGATAACCTGACTGGTTAAGTTCTGAATATCAGCGCTTAACCAGGTCATGTGCCGACTCCACTTCCAGAAGGCCCTCAAAATAGCTGGTTTTCAGGTCGGCACTACCTGGTTAAGGTGCTGCTGAAAATGACTGGTTAACCCTGAATAAGTGATTTAAGAAGCCATTTCTGGCTGGTTAAATGGCGCTGAATATTGACCCGACGGTATATTGGGCCTTAAGGAAAAGATCATTTTCCCTGCCACGGATCCCTCCCATTTACTTTTTCCCCCATTACTGCCTTCTCCCCACATCGTAGCTCTCCAGAAGCTCAAGATCAAGATCACAAGGAGCAGCAGTGGATTTGAACCGGCCACCTCTGGATTGCAAGACCGGTGCTCTAACCACTAGGCCACTCCTCCACGTCATATTTTTGGATTGTGTATTCTACAGTCTCACTCAGATTTTAATGTGGCCCTTTAAACTTACATTTTTAAGGTAGATATTTGAACCTGCCCTCTAAATTTGTTTGTCTGACCTTCCTTCACTGCCCTTGCCCTTTCGGGGACTTCTGCTTGCTGCACTGAGTCTGTTAGTTTTACCGCAGATAAGTAGTTCTTTGATTCGCTTCTGCTTTTCTTTGCAGTTCCTTTAATTATTATACTTCTTCTCTTACTTGTAAAACTGTAAACCGCTCCGATGGTGCGCTCCCTGTAGCGGTATAGCAAATAAAGGTGAATTTGAACTTGGAAACAGTCAAGGTGTTTGCTCAGAACTGGCTCCTACGCCAAACTGGGTTATTATAAGTTAAAAACAGGACTGGCCACAAGGTTTTGTCCTGAAACTGGGTAACTTGATAGCTCCGCGGTAATGGACTGAGAACCAGGGAAGTTGGCAAAGTCATTTTTCACCCTCCATTGCCTCTGGTATAAACCAGAGATGCCAAGGGTTGACTGCCTGGAAGAATGAGATTTATGGGCGATGTATAAATTTACAAAGTTCTACCCTTGAAAAACGTTTCTTAAATGGAAGAAGCACAATGAAGTAATTTTTGGTGCTTCTGAAAAGAAACATACAGAGGGCAGGCAGTGTTAGGACAGTTTTCAAAGAAATTTGACTAGGTAACTTAATAGTTAACTGGGTAAATTTCCCAGGTTTGTTTATTTATATATTTATTTATGCATTCTTGTATCCCACAGTTATCCAAAAACAAGTCTCAGTTGAAAGTGACTTACAATTTACGTTTTGGTGGAGTTACAATAGTGTTGTGCAATGAGGAGAGGGCTTCTTCATAGAGTTTTTGACGAGATAGATTTGAAGTGGAAAAGGTAGTACCTTTTGTGTTCAGTTGTATAGTTTTGATGGTATTTAGTCATATAGTGTTTGAAGCAGTGGCGTAGCTACGTGGGGCCTGGGGGGGCCTGAGCCCCCATAGATTTGGCCCTGGACCCCCCTGCCGACGACCCTCTCGACTCCCCCTCCCACCGCCAACCCTCTCCCGCCGTTGCCATGGGCTAACTTTGCTGGCGGGGGACCCCAATCCCCACCAGCCGAGGTCCTGTTCTTCCCGTAAAGGCTTTGTTCTGTTTTTGATGTCAGACTCACAGAAACAGAACGAAGCCTTGCAGATCATAGTACTTCATTTATTACTTGCTTGTCAACTGACTGTTGAAATCGGACATGCTGCCAACAGGGCCATGCTTTGTGTCCTTCATCAGGGTAGCAGCCCGAGAACCATCAGCAAATACTTTGTGTCAGCAGTCAATCATGGCAGTTAGGCACGCAAATGCAGCTATTCTATTCGTGCCTAAATCCTGGGAACATCCCTGACCCGCCCATGCCCCTCCCGTGGCCACGCCCTTTTGGAGTTCGGAAATTTAAGTGTGCATGTTATAGGATATGGCATAGAGCATTGCTCAGCGTGGATCATCCCAGCGCCAAACTTTCAGCGCCATTTATTTAATTCCTTCCTTTCCCCCGGATTCTATATATGGCGCCTGAAAATCCGTGCGGAAACCGAAGCATATTGTATAATAATGCACATAACTTAATTGGTTAACTAGTTAATCAGTACTGTTAATTGGATGTTAACAAGTGATTATCAGTGCTAATTGGCATTAATTGAGATTTACGTACACAACTCGCTAAGTGTATTTTGTAACGTGGTGCGCCTAAATTCTAAATTGCATAGTTGAAAAGGGGGCGTAGCCAGGGGCAGGGCGTGGCCATTTCTAAAATCTATGTGCATTGTAATAGAATACACCTGACCTGTGCCTAATGTAGGCGTGGGGCAGGGCCACCAAGGGGGGTGGGCAGGGGGGCAAAATTCCCTGGGTCCAGCCTTCAAATGAGGACCTAGGCCCAGGCACGACACTGGCAAGCTGATTCCTACCTGCTTTCGCATCTGCCCTCTCCTGCTCCTGTGTGCCTCTCGGGACTCGAGTGATTGCATTAACATGATATCATCCGGGTTCCGACTCCCGGCACACAGAGAAGCATTGCAGGAGAGGACAGAGCGAGGGAGCAGACAGAAAGATGCGGGGATGGCAGCCCAGGTGGGGGAGAGGGGTGCGCGCATGTGCGTGCGTTGTGGTCCAGTCCTGCCCTGGGCCCACCTGTGTCTCTCAGCGGCCCTGGCATAAACTGTACAGCGCTGCGTAACCCTAGTAGTGCTCTAGAAATGTTAAGTAGTAGTAGTAGTATTTACACCAAGTAAAACAAGGCCTAAATGGTTAGCATATTCTATATACCGTACAGAAAGTGAAGCGTCTGTTTACGCTTTCCAAAAATACTAGGACTAGGGGGCATGCGATGAAGCTACAATGTAGTAAATTTAAAACAAATCAGAGTAAAGTTTTCTTCACTTAACGTGTAATTCAACTCTGGAATTCGTTGCCAGAGAATGTGGTAAATGGACTCGGGGAAAATCCACTATTTCTGGGATAAGCAGTATAAAATGTTTTGTACTTTTTGGGGATCTTGCCAGGTATTTGTGATTTGGATCGGCCACTGTTGGAAACAGGATGCTGGGCTCGATGGACCTTTGGTCTTTCCCAGTATGACAATA
This sequence comes from Microcaecilia unicolor, assembly GCF_901765095.1. Classification (NCBI taxonomy): domain Eukaryota; kingdom Metazoa; phylum Chordata; class Amphibia; order Gymnophiona; family Siphonopidae; genus Microcaecilia; species Microcaecilia unicolor. The sequence goes on along the minus strand of NC_044043.1, from coordinate 96,642,284 downwards.
CTTATGTACTTATGTAAGTTATGTCTAGTCTATAAAATTTAGGCTTACGTTAGAAAATACACCTAGGTGTTATTTATTTCAATGCGGATTTTTCAGCCCTTTATGTGCAGAAAGGCATATGTGACTGATAGATGAATATATATATATATATATATATGCGTATATTGGAGAGGTGTTCCTAGGGACAGGGTAAAAAACATAGAAACATGATGATAGATAAGAGCCAAATGGCCCATCCTCAGTAATCCCTATCTCCTCCTTTTCCTAAGAGATCCCACTTGTCCGTCCCATGCCTTCTTAAACTCTGACACAGTCTTCGTTTCCACGACCTCCACCGGGAGGCCATTCCACGCATCCACCACCCTTTCCTTGAAAGAGTATTTCCTCAGATTTGTCCTAAGCCTATTTCCTCTTAACTTCATCCTATGCCCTCTCGTTCTAAATTGTGTACGAAACATCATACTTCGCCATACTTTCACAGGAAAATGTATCCACGCAAAGAGCAGGTGGAAAGCGGCACATGTCCCTGTCACAAGTCAGTCTTGCAAGGGATATTTCACCCTCTGAAAATCGATGTGAAGTCTGTAGGTGAAAAGTACCTGCAGCCTTCGCACCTAGGTGCACTTTATAAACATCAGCTCTTTACAAGCAATTCCAACTCAGCTGCGTGGATGAATAGTTATAGTAATATAGTAAATGACGGTTTGATTTGTCGTTGTCATTCTCAGAGCAATAATAATAACATGAAAGACTCGAACCAGCACCATGTTTCAGCTTGACATGACAACACCAAGTTATTGTCCTTTCTGGACACTGTAATTTCACTTTCTGGACACATGTATTTATTTGAGGACAATATTTAAGGTTTCAGGCTGCTTAAATGCGTGTTTGAAAACCTTCTCCTCCCTACATGGGGGTAACTTAGTAAATGACGGCAGATAAAGACCTGTACGGTCCATCCAGTCTGCCCAACAAGATAAACTCATTTTACATGGTATGTGATACTTTATACCTGAGTTTGATTTGTCCTTGCCATTCTCAGGGCACAGACCGTAGAAGTTTGCCCATCACTGTTCTTGTACTAATAGTTCTGAAGATTCTGGAATCCTAAAGAGTTACAAGATTCCGGAATCCCAATTAGTAGCAACATTCCATGTAGAACCCCAAAGAGTAACATAGTAAATGACGACAGATAAAGCCCTGATGGTCCATCCAGTCTGCCCAACAAGATAAACTCATTTTACATGGTATGTGATACTTTATACCTGAGTTTGATTTGTCCTTGCCATTCTCAGGGCACAGACCATAGAAGTCTGCCCAGCACTCTTCTTGTACTAAAAGTTCTGAAGCTAATGTCAAAACCCCTTAAAATTTACACTCTAGCCCATCCCTATCTATTCAGTCACGGTCAGGGCATAGACCGTAGACGTCTGCCCAGCACTGTTCTCGCACTAAAAGTTCTGAAGATTCTGGAATCCTAAAGAGTTACAAGATTCTGGAATCCCAATTAGTACCAACATTCCATGTAGAACCCCAAAGAGTAACATAGTAAATGACGGCAAAGACCTGTACGGTCCATCCAGTCAGTCCAACAAGATAAACTCATTTACATGGTATGCGATACCTTTATATGTATACCCGAATTTGATTTGTCGTTGTCATTCTCAGAGCACAGACCGTAGAAGTCTGCCCAGCATTGTTCTTGTACTAAAAGTTCTGAAGATTCTGGAATCCTAAAGAGTTACAAGATTCTGGAATCCCAATTAGTACCAACATTCCATGTAGAACCCCAAAGAGTAACATAGTAACATAGTAAATGATGGCAGATAAAGACCTGAACGGTCCATCCAGTCTGCCCAACAAGATAAAAACTCATTTTACATAGTATGTGATACTTTATATGTATACTCGAGTTTGATTTGTCCTTGCCAATCTCAGGGCACAGACCGTACAAGTCTGCCCAGCACTCTACTTGTACTAAAAGTTCTGAAACTAACGTCGAAGCCCCTTAAAATTTACACTCTAGACCATCCATATCTATTTAGTTACAATCAGGGCGTAGACTGTAGAAATCCGCCCAGCACTGGTTTTACACTCCAATTACCGGCATCACCACCCAATCTCCGCTAAGGTTCTGCGGATCCATTCCTTCTAAACTGGATTCCTTTGTGTTTATCCCATGCACGTTTGAATTCCATTACCATTTTCATCTCCACCACCTCCTGCGGGAGGGCATTCCATAATCCACCACTCTCTACGTGAAAAAATACTTCCTGACATTACTCCTGAGTCTGCCCCCCCCCCCCTTCAACCTCAATTCATGTCCTCTAGTTCTACCGCCTTCCCGTCTCTGGAAAAGGTTCGTTTTCGGTTTAACACTTTTCAAATATTTGAACATCTGTATCATGTCACCCCTGTTTCTCCTTTCCTCCAAGGTATACGTGTTCAGGTCGGCAAGTCTCTCCTCATACGGTTTGCAACTAAGGCTTATGCCTAGGGTACCTTTCACCTAATGTGTAGCCCACTGCACACAAATATACAGACCTGCAGTGCACTGGAGTGAATGATCTGGATGCACCAGACCTGCCATGTGGGCTAATATGACAGCTTCCAAGAGAAGAAAAGAGCACAACGCAGGGCCTTAGGAGAGTTTTTCAGGGGCGGGGGAGGAGGAATGATGACAAAGCGTCAGGGTTTTTTTCCTGGGATGCAGCCAGTCTGTCCTACTTAATCCTGGCAGGTTTGAACGCCTCCTGTGCTGTCCATACCTTTCACTCACCACATGCAACTTCAGGTGCTTTCACTACTCCCTCCCTGGCACGGTTTCTGCCGCAGAACCCTCCTGAAGGACAGATTGTTAGAATACAGGGCTTGTACTGGAGACACAGTTTACAGAAAAACTCAAAGCATGCCTCCCTTGCAAATGATGTCTCCCCTTTCCCCTCTCAGTATGCACACACTGACACGGCTACACACATATCCAATGTTTTTGCCCGCTGCTGTGTTTGTACTGGAATGAACAACCCGATACATCTGCCAAAGTCCTGAGGCCCATAACCTGCAGACATTCACCAGTCTGTATTCCTCATAGCGCAAACAGATATTGGGAAAGAAGGGGGGGGGGGGTTATATTCCTCTGTCATAGAGATCCACTCCTGTGTTTGGTTTTCTGCGGTCCTTCAGGGGACATAGAACAGCATCCTGACTCTATAACATGGCAGGTTACAATTGGCTGAACTAATGCATACAATGGGCCTTTTACAATGGCGCGCTAGCATTTTTAGCGTCTGCTAAAAATAAGTGTACACTAAACGCTAGAAATGCCTATATACTACTACTACTTATCATTTCTATAGCGCTACTAGATGTACACAGCGCTGTACACTTCAACATGAAGAGACAGTCCCTGCTCGACAGAGCTTACAATCTAATTAGGACAGACAAACAGGACAAATAAGGGATAAGGACAAAGAGTTTCAAGATTCCGGAATCCCAAAGAGTAGCAAGATTCTGGAATCCCACTGTAGCAACATTCTGTGCGGAATCCCAAAGAGCAGCAAGATTCCGGAATCCCAAAGACTACTACTACTACTCATCATTTGTATAGCACTACTGGATGTACGCAGCGCTGTACACTTGAACATGAAGAGACAGTCCCTGCTCGACAGAGCTTACAATCTAATTAGGACAGACAAACAGGACAAATAAGGGACAAGGACAAAGAGTTTCAAGATTCCGGAACCCCAAAGAGTAGCAAGATTCTGGAATCCCACTGTAGCAACATTCTGTGCAGAATCCCAAAGAGCAGCAAGATTCCGGACCAAAGACTACTACTACTACTACTCATCATTTCTACATGACAAGACAGTCCCTGCTCAACAGAGCTTACAATCTAATTAGGAGAAACAAGAGATAAGGGAATATTAAAGTGAGGATGATAAAATAAGGGTTCTGAACAAGTGAGTAAGGATTAGGAGTTAAAAGCAGCATCAAAAAGATGGGCTTTTAGCTTAGATTATATTTCATTATTTTTCCATTGCTGCACCCAACCGTTTGATTAAATCATAGATTATATTAAATTAAACCACAAAATCATAGCCTATATGGCTGATAAATTAAGGGCTAGAGATCGGGAGATTCTGCAGTTAGAACATTTAATTTGGCACCAACGTAAAAACTATTGAGCGATAACCTATTCAATCCAATAAAGAGCAATTGCTTTCTTCTCAATCTTTCTTAAATACCTTGCTTCATCAATGTCAGGTTAAATCCCAATTGTATTACAAATGCAAATTATATTGTTACGGTAATAAAGGGGGGGGGAGCACTCTTAGTCAAATTGACTAGGAGGTGGGAGGGGAATAGCCAAGTGTAGCTTTTGCAAAATTCTTCAGGGGAATTGGTGAAGGACTCCTATGAGCGTCTCTAGCATTTAGCGTGCATGAATCATTAGCACGCACTAAAAACGCTACCACCCCTTTGTAAAATGCCCCCCCCCCCACCCACACACACACACACACAACAGTGAACTAAAATGTGGTAACTGTCTACAGATGCTGACAGAGGAGGGTGTGAGTTTTGAAATGAATCAACACCTTTTGCAAAACAATGGTACAGATTAATCCGATCTAGAAACAGCCCAGAAAGCACCTTATCTGTATCTATATTCTGAAATTCTTATTCCATTAATGTGAATGTCGTAACATTTTGTAAGCCACATTGAGCCTGCAAATGGGTGGGAAAATGTGGGATACAAATGCAGCAAATAAATCAAGGAAATCTAATTGGAAACGCAAACTCTTTAGGGTCAGAATTGAGCCAGCGTGCATGGTCACCGTCTTAGGTTAAATGCTCGCACTGCCATTTAATTAATCCATATATAGTTTTGAAATTACTTCTATACTAGAATTACCAACATTTGGTTCATTACAAACACCAGGATGTCCCAATTGCAGATCAGCTTGGCACGTATCCATAACTAAGTTATTAACCGGCTAGGGATTAGCCCTAGATTCTATAAACTTACACATGCAACGTTATCTTTTGCATTGAACGTTGCATGTGGAAGTGACAGAATAAGGGCAGTTGTATTCATAAATTAATTTAATAGCAAGCTGATAATTGGTATAAATGAGCAGTAATAAACTACAATTCGCCTTAATTGGCACTAATTAGAAACATAGAAACATGACGGCAGATAAGGGCCTAAAGGCCAATCCAGTCTGCCCTTCCTCAGTAACCACTGACTTCTCCTTTTCCTAAGGGATCTCATGTGCCTGTCTGACACAGACCCCTTCTCCACAACCTCCACCGGGAGGCCATTCTACGCATCCACCACCCTGTCGGTGAAAGAGTATTTTCTTAGATTCCTCCTAAATCTATTTCCGCTTAACTTCATGTTATGCCCTGTAATTCCGGAGTTTTCCTTCATACCTCCTGTACGTTAACGCCACTGAGGTATTTAAACATCTCTAAAGCAAATCAGGCACAGCGAAAGTGACACAAAAGATGATGGACGCTCAAAACGAAAGTTTTATTCAAGGAATATCCAATGGACTTGACACGCAGTGGCGTACCGAGGGGTGGGGGTGGTCTGCCCCGGGTGCACGCTGCTGGAGGGGTGCAGAAAGCAGCCGCGCGGCTGTCGGCTCCGCTGGTTCCCTGCTCCTTCTGCCCCGGAACAGGTTACTTCCTGCACCGGGGGGGGGGGGGTGTTGATGTGCCAGGGGGATGTCGATGCGTCGGGGGCGTGTCGTGCTGCACCCAGGGCGGACTGACACCACTGTACCTGGTGGGGGTGGGGGGGGTGCGCAGCGGCGATCCGACCCGGATGGCAGCCGACCAAGGATCGCCACTGTTGACACGAAAAGGAAAGGCCAGCAGGAGTAAGGAGGTGATAGTACCTTTGTATAAGACTCTGATGAGACCTCATTTAGAATATTGTGTACAATTCTGAAGATGCACCTTCAAAAAGATATAAACAAGATGAAAAAAACAAAAATGAGGATGTTATAATGCCTTTGCATCGCTCCATGGTGCGACTGCACCTCGAATATTGTGTTCAATTCTGGTCGCCGCATCTCAAAAAAGATATAGTGGAATTAAAAAAGGTACAGAGAAGGACGACGAAAATAATAAAGGGGATGGGACGACTTCCCTATGAGGAAAGGCTAAAGCGGCTAGGGCTCTTCAGCTTGGACAAAAGACGGCTGATGGGAGATATGATAGAGGTCTATAAAATAATGAGTGGAGTTGAACGGGTAGTTGTGATGCGTCTGTTTACGCTTTCCAAAAATACTAGGACTAAGGGGGCATGCGATGAAGCTACAATGTAGTAAATTTAAAACAAATCGGAGAAAATGTTTCTTCACTCAACATGTAATTAAACTCTGGAATTCATTGCCAGAGAATGTGGTAAAGGCGGTTAGCTTAATGGAGTTTACAAAAGGTTTGGACGGCTTACTAAAGGAAAAGTCCATAGAAGGGGGGCGCCTAGATGTGGGTACAGTGGGTTTTGGGTGGGTTTTGAAGGGCTCCCATTTACCACCACGTGTAACAGGTAGGGGGGGGGTGGGGGTGGACCTGGGTCCGCCTGCCTGAAGTGCACTGCAGTACCCACTAAAAACTGCTCCAGGGACCTGCTTAGTGCTGTCATGAAGCTGGGTATGACATTTGAGGCTGGCAAAAAAATGTATTTACATTTTTTTTGGGTGGGAGGGGGTTGGTGACCACTGGGGGAGTAAGGGGAGGTGAACCCCAATTCCCTCAGGTGGTCATCTGGTCAGTTTGGGCACCTTTTCAAGGCTTGGTCGTGAACAAAAAGGGACCAAGTAAAGTTGGTCAAATGCTCGTCAGGGCCGCCCTTCTTTTTTCCATTATTGGCCAAAGATGGCCACCTGTTAACTATGCCCCCGTCCCACCTTCGGTACACTACCAACACGCCCCCTTGAACTTTGGCCATCTCTGCAACGGAAAGCAATTGAGGCTGGCTAAAATCGGCTTTCGATTATGCCGATTTGGCTGGCCCTGAGAGAAGGGCGCCCATCTCCCGATTTCTGTCGGAAGATGGGCGCCCTTCTCTTTCGAAAATGAGCTGGATAGTAACATAGTAGATGATGGCAGATAAATACCTGTATGGTTCATCGAGTCTGTCAAAAGAGATAAACTCATTACATAAGGTATGAGGAGATACAAGGTGATACAACATAAGTATACCTGAACTTGATTTGTCCATGCTATTTTCAGGGCAAAGACCATAGCAGTTTGCCTGGCACTGTCCTTGTTCAAATACCTGTCAAATATTTGAACGTCTGTGTCATATCACCCCTGGTTCTCCTTTCCTCCAGGGTATACATGTTCAGGTCTTCAAGTCTTTCCCCGTATGCCTTACTATGCAAAACATACCAATTTCATCACTTTTCTTTGAACTGCTTCTAGTCTTTTTATATCCTTAGCAAGATATGGACTTCAAAACTGAAACAATACTCCATGTGGGGCCTCACCAATGACTTGTACAGGGGCATCAACACTTCCTTTCTTCTACTGGTTATACCCCTCTCTATGCATCCTAGGATCCTTCTGGCCATGACCATAGCCTTGTCACATTGTTTCGTCGTCTTGAGATCCTCAGACATCATCACTCCAAGGTCCCTTTCCTGAGCCGAGCTTATCAATCTCTCCCTTCCTATCTGGTACTTCTCTTTTGGATTTTTGCACCACAAGTGTATCACTCTGCACTTCTTCGCATTAAATTTTAACTGCCAGACCCTTGACCATTCTGCCAACATTTGGAGATCCCTCCTCATGGTTTCTACACCCTCCAAAGTATCCATTGGCTATCTTTGGAGGAGTGGCCTAGTGGTTAGGGTGGTGGACTTTGGTCCTGGGGAACTGAGGAACTGAGTTTGATTCCCGGCACAAACAGCTCCTTGTGACTCTGGGCAAGTCATTTAACCTTCCATTGCCTACCGCATTGAGCCTGCCATGAGTGGGAAAGCGCGGGGTACAAATGTAACAAAAAAATCCACAAAAAGGCAAACTTTTCTTTCTAACCCTCCAGCACTGTCTCTCACAAATATATTAAACAGAATCGGCCCCAGCTCCAACCCCTGAGGCACTCCTCACTTTACTTTCCTCCGAGAAGGTTCCATTTACCACCACCCTCTGTCGCCTGTCAGTGAACCAGTTTCCAATCCATTTTACCACTTTGGGTCCTAAGTTCAGCCTTCTCAGATTATTCATGAGTCTTCTTTGAGGGACCAAGTCAAAGGCTTTGCTGAAATCCAAGTAGATTATATATATATCGCATGTCCTTCATCCAGTTTTTGGTCACCCAGTCAGAGAAGTCAATTAGATTCGTTTGGCAGGATTTTCCTTTGGTAAAGCCATGTTGCCTCGGATCCTGTAACCCATTGGCTTCCAGAAAGTTAAGTATCCTTTCCTTCAGCAGTGACACCATTATTTTTCCTACCACCGAACTGAGGCTTACCAGCCTCTAGTTTCCCACTTCATCCCTGTCCCCGCTTTTGTGAAGAGGGACCATATCAGCTTGTCTCCAGTCCTGAGGAACTTCTCCCATCTCTAAAGATCTATTAAAGAAATCATTAAGAGGACCCGCCAGAACTTCTCTGAGCTCCCTCAGTATCTTGGAATGTCCCATACGGCCCCATAGCTTTGTCCACTTCCAGATTTTCAAGATGCTTATAAACGCTTTCTTCCGAGAACAGTGTAATATCCACTCCATTCCCAGATATACCCTCGGCAGCCAACTGTGGTCCTTCTCCAGGATTTTCTTCCGTGAACACAGAGGAGAAATATTTGTTTATCACATTCGCTTTATCCTCATCACTCTCCACATAGCTATTCTCAGCATCTTTCAGTCTTACAATTCCATTCCTATCTTTTCTCCTTTTCCCAATATATCTGAAAAAGGTCTTGTCACGTCTCTTTACATCTTTAGCCATTTTTCCTTCCGCCTGTGCTTTCACTTAGCATATTTCCCTCTTAGCTTCTTTGAGTTTAAGCCGGCAATCACTTCCATGATTCTCCTGTTGCGTTCTTCTGTATTTCTTGAACGAAGGCTCTTTTACCCTTATTTTTTCAGCCACCTATTTCTCTTGTTTTTGTTTACTTTCCTTGTGTAAAGACCTGTTGCCATACTTATTGCAGCTTTTAGCTTGGACCATTGCGCTTCCACTTCACCCATGCCTACCCATGCCACCAACTCCGTCTTCAGGTATTCCCCCATTTTACCAAAATCAGCACGTCTGAAATCCAGTACTTTGAGATTTGTACGGCTGCACTCTGCTTTTACTCTTATATCAAACCATATCGTGTTATGATCACTATTGCCTAGAGGGGCACCCACCCAGACATTGAAAACACTGCCTCCATTTGTGAGCACTAGATCCAGCATCGACCCTTCTGTCGTGGGTTCCATCACCATTTGTCTGAGCAAGGCACTTTGACAGGCATCCATGACCTCCCTACTTCTTTCTGATTCCGCTGATGGGATGTTCCAATCCACATCAGGCAACTTGAAATCTCCCAGCTACAATGCCTCCCCTTTCTTACTAAGCTTATGGATATCTTTGATCAGATCCTTGTCTAGCTTCTTCATTTGTACCTGACTAATAGTTGTTACGTGATCTCCCCCTCCCCTCCCAAAACCTTTCCAGACACTGCTCCCAAACTATGGGCAACACAGTGGGGATTCTATAAGGAACCACCTAGATGTAGGCAGGTAGAACATGTTTAAATGCCTGTACTCAATTCATGTACATAGTAACGTATTTGTTCTGTCCTCTGACAGTCTTGCCCTGATTTATAATGTGGCCCTGGGATGAGTTTGATACCTTTGCTGTCATTCTCACTGCAGAGTCACATGAATGATGCATTGTGGGTGGTGTGGTTCTCAGGCGATGCATAAAACTGTTATTATTGGTTGTGCTGTTGCTAGATGGCAGGCTCTGTTCCCATTGGTGGGTTTCCCCCTGCTCCCTGGGTCAGTGTGTGCGCTTCTCTGTCCCTCTCACCATGAGGTAGTCTGTATCTTGTTAGATAGCACCTTTTCCTGCCATATCCCTTGTTAATGTACTTGGTTTTTTACCTTGTGTATATCTTACTGAAGAGATACTGCACTCCAGTCACCCAGCTCTGAGCTACTGTCTTCTCAGAATTACGGAGTCTCTATGCCATGGGGCAGTGCTTCTGAATTACATCTGACTGTGAGTAATCTTTGTGTTATTCAATAAAGGAACTTCAGAAATATAGAGTCTTCAGGTGTAAATTGGGGTGCCAAGGTTCAACATCAGGCTATCTAAACTTAGAGGACAGTTTATGAAAGGCCTGAACAGTATTAACATAACATATTAACACAGTAAGTGACGGCAGTTAAAGACCTGAATGGTCCATCCAGTCTGCATGTTGACAGATAACGTAGGTAAATGAACTGCGTGCTGCTCTGCAAGTTCATGGCAAGGTTCAACGGTGTACATTTTGCAGTTGGGCATTGACACGGGTGGAGTTTGGGTCAGTTTGGGCAGGATGCTCATTTACATAATCTATGCATATTGATTAACAATCTAGTTGCTCGCGTTTACACCACCTCTATGGCTTCTGCAAGTGATTATGTCTAAACTATAGGTGCATTTTTGACCCATTGGGCTAGTGTTCTATGAAGAAAAATAGTTGCTTACTTTTTCTTAAACAATAGGCTCCAAATAGATTTATTTATTACATTTGTACCCCACATTTTCCCACCTATTTGCAGGCTCGATGTGGCTTACATAGTACCATGAGATGTTAGCCACCTCCGGTGATGATAACAAATACAAAGTGATGTAATTATCGAAAGAGATTATGTGTTACAACATTAGGAGAATCGTAGAGAAGAAGAGTTATATAGTGTTCATTACGGGCTTTGGTTTCATTGTGTTGCTGGGTTCAGGCACTTAAGTTGGGTCAGTGGGGTATGCCTTTTTGAACAGGTTGGTCTTTAGTGATTTCTGGAAGTTAAGGTGGTCGTACGTTGTTTTCACGGCTTTCGGTAGTGCGTTCCACAGTTGCGTGCTTATATAGGAGAAGCTGGATCCATAAATTGATTTGTACTTGAGTCCTTTGCAGCTGGGGTAGTGAAGATTTAAGTATGTCCGTGAAGTTCCAATTGTGTTTCTGGTTGGCAGGTCTATAAGGCCGGTCATATATCCCGGGGCTTAGCCATAGATAATTTTGTGGACCAGGGTGCAGATCTTGAAAGTTATATGTTCTTTGATTGGGAGCCAGTGCAGTTTTTCTTGGAGGGGTTTGGCGCTTTCGATGCTTTATTAGCCCTTAAATTAGGTGCTGTTTATAGATCTACCCTCCGCGTGTGGATAAAGTGACCGCAAGCACCTGTAGTAATGGCAGCCAGCTGACCCACAGGGCCAGATCTCACCATAGCCACCACAGGCACATGGGTTCTTTCAGAACTGCATGAATGAAATGAACGTGCAGGCACTGGGCATTCCTTTTGCCACCCTTTTGAATGAAACTCAGCCGTCATAGGTCCTTTAAAACGTTTCTCAGATCTCTTTGAAACAGTAGGTGTTGGTCAAGGATTAACTGTGGGAATAACAGCACCTTCCCTCTCTGCTCTCAAGCAGTGAAAAAATAACTCCCCCCCCCCCCCCCCACCCTCGTAGCTTTGGGAATGGGGCTATGAAGGGGGGACTGGATTGGAGAAGCTCTGAAGGAGTTATACTGGCTATCAAAAGCGGGTGTCTGAATAGGTAATACACAAGTGACATTAAGCCATGTTCTGTAACTGGTGGCCAGCCAGAATCCCATTTGGACTTTGCGGAGGGTGTAGGACCTGGGACTCAGTTGAGGACAGTAAGCACAGCTGCACAGGATTCGAGGTGCTCCAGGACTAAGCTGCCAGAGCAGATAACTCTTATGGCAAAAATTCCAAGAAGTCTGATCCCCTGAAACATAGATCCCATTCATAGGCTGTGCAACCTGAGACCTGCTCTCCAGAGCCCGGATTAGCACAGATATTTTGGCTCTACCTGCCCTGAGTAACTCTGCTATGCTTCCTGAAAACACAGCGCACCCCATCCCCTGCAATGTTCAGCTACAATCCCCATCCTCCCCCCTCACACCGGCAGTGTTTATGTTACCCCATTCTTTGCAAAGGTCACTTACAGTGTTCACCTACAATTCCCTGTTTCTTGCAGCAATGAGGTACAACTTGCACCCCCTGTACGTATCAAAGAATGAGACTCCCAGTTCCCTGCTAATCAATCATTCACCTACAACCCTGACATTATGTTTCAAGTGGGTATCACTTTAGACAAAAACATCTTTAATGTGAAAAGCAGGAGGACCATTACTCCCCCAAAGATGTGGCTGTCCCAGGAGCTCAGGTGAACTTGGAGTAACTTATTCCCTCACTGCCCAATTACCGCTGAGTAACCCCCTGCAGAAATATTTTTAAAATATTTCCCTAGCACCGGAAATGCTGCATGCTGCGGGTGGAACCAGGAGCGTAGCTATGTGGGACCACGGGGGCATGGGCCCCCGTAGATTTGGCCCTGGCCCCCCCGCCGCCAACCCCTTCGACCTCCCCTCCCGCCGCCAACCCTCCCCAGCCACTGTCGGGTACCTTTGCTGGTGGGGGTCCCCAACCCCCGCCAGCTGAAGTCCTCTTCTCCGGCTTGGCCACGTTGCTGACCGTATGTGCAGGACGTCAGACTCACAGAAACAGAAGCCTGTCCTTGCAGATCAGCAATGCGGCCGCGCTGGAGAAGAGGACTTCGGCTGGCGGGGGTTGGGGTCCCCCGCCAGCAAAGGTACCTGGTGGCGGGGGAGGGTTGGCGGCGGCAGGAAGAGGAGGTAGAAAGGGTTGGCGCTGGGGGGGGGGGGTCAAAGGTGGTGGTGGCGGCGGGGAGGTCAAAAATGGTGGTGGTGGGGTAAAAATGGGGGGGGGGGTTCGGCTGCAAAAGGGGGGGCTAAAATGTGCCCCCTCACCTCGGGCTCTGGACCCCCCTCCCACTGAAGTCTGGCTATGCCCCTGGGTGGAACTACCAGTGGTGCCCACATTGCACCAGCTGTAGCTCCAGATTGGAATGCGGTAGGGCCGTGGTGGGCTTACCGCAGCTTAGTAAAAGGGCCCCTTAACAAAAATTATATATGAATGGCCTAACAATGATACCTATGGAGGTAACCATGGAAACTGCTGTTGAGCAGGTTGGGTCAATCTGAATGCCGTGTTTATTTTCTAGCATTATTGGATGTCAGAATAACTCTTAGTTGGTCTATTCTTCCTCTCCTTGGTCATCACCGCTGTTTATCACCATCACTCAGTTAAACATTTACAGTTCGTTATGGTTTAGGAGGGTTCATTTCTATTCTTGCATTCAGGGAAATCAATACAGATATACCCAAGTCTACAAACCACAAACCCGATGCAGAGTTTACTATTCCTTTGAGGATTAAGCGAGCTAAATAGCATCCTCTGACAGTGGAGAAGATGGCCGCCAACAAGTCGGACCCAGCATTATTCGATACACTGTTGGAAGAGTTCCACACTTTGAAGAACCTCACGATAGTGTACTTTGATAAAACTGGTGAACTGCAAACAAAAATAATGAAATTAATTAACAGGAGAGTCTTAAAACCAGGGCTTTTTTTGAGGGGGTACTTGGGGGTACTGAGTACCGGCACCTTTTCCATTGTCTGCTAAAATTGACCCATGGTCCCTAAGTTTTAATGAAAGAGCTCAGGCTCTACACACCAATTCTGCCTCGTCATAGATTCTGTGACTGGTTGCAGGGGGCCTGGCTATTATGGGGTGGGTCCCTCAGTGATCACCCCACCCCTGAAGGGTGACCTCTCATTTGAGTACCGGCACATTTTCCATTGTCTGCTAAAATTGACCCATGCTCCCCAAGTTTTAATGAAAGAGCTCAGGCTCTACACACCAATTCTGCCTTGTCATAGGTTCTGTGACTGGTTGCAGGGGGCCTGGCTATTGTGGAGTGGGTCCCTCAGTGATCACCCCACCCCTGAAGGGTGGCCTGGCATTTGAGTACCAGCACCTTTTTCGCTAGAAAAAACACACTGCTCTTTAGGATTCTAGAATCTTGCTATTCTTTGGGGTTCTAGATGGAATGTTGCTAGTCTTTGAGATTCTGCATGGAATCTTGTCACTCTTTAGAAGGGCTTTGTTGAGGGGGTACTTGAGGGTACTGAGTACCGGCACCTTTTCCATTGTCTGCTAAAATTGACCCATGGTCCCCAAGTTTTAATGAAAGAGCACAGGCTCTACACACCAATTCTGCCTTGTCATAGGTTCTGTGACTGGTTGCAGGGGGCCTGGTTATTGTGGGGAGGGTCCCTCAGTGATCACCCCACCCCTGAAGGGTGGCCTGGCATTTGAGTACCAGCACCTTTTTCGCTAGAAAAAACACACTGCTCTTTAGGATTCCAGAATCTTGCTATTCTTTGGGGTTCTAGATGGAATGTTGCTAGTCTTTGAGATTCTGCATGGAATCTTGTCACTCTTTAGAAGGGCTTTGTTGAGGGGGTACTTGAGGGTACTGAGTACCGGCACCTTTTCCATTGTCTGCTAAATTGACCCATGGTCCACAAGTTTTAATGAAAGAGCACAGGCTCTACACACCAATTCTGCCTTGTCATAGGTTCTGTGACTGGTTGCAGGGGGCCTGGCTATTGTGGGGAGGGTCCCTCAGTGATCACCCCACCCCTGAAGGGTGGCCTGGCATTTGAGTACCAGCACCTTTTTCGCTAGAAAAAACACACTGCTCTTTAGGATTCCAGAATCTTGCTATTCTTTGGGGTTCTAGATGGAATGTTGCTAGTCTTTGAGATTCTGCATGGAATCTTGTCACTCTTTAGAAGGGCTTTGTTGAGGGGGTTCTTGAGGGTACTGAGTACCGGCACCTTTTCCATTGTCTGCTAAAATTGACCCATGGTCCCCAAGTTTTAATGAAAGAGCACAGGCTCTACACACCAATTCTGCCTTGTCATAGGTTCTGTGACTGGTTGCAGGGGCCTGGCTATTGTGGGGTGGGTCCTCAGTGATCAACCTACCCCTGAAGGGTGACCTCTCATTTGAGTACCGGCACCTTTTTTTTCTAGAAAAAACACACTGCTTAAAACACAAGTGCATCACAATACAGAACTCCTTCTGGAAATTACGAAGAATAGAATGCAATTTGGAAGACCGGCCCAACCGAAACCTCTGCAATAAAGTGTGGATTCTAGGTTTGCCGGAGGTCACGGAAGGGAATAATGTGATCCATTATTTGAGTAACGGCTGCCATTGTTCTTGAATATCTCTTATGATAAGCCCTTGAAATCAAATGAGTGCAGAGGACACCTTCTCGGCAACCCCCTAACATGCACCACCTAGGGCTCATTATCATGAAGTTTTTGTGTTATCCCCAAGTTCTCTAGATCTTCTCTGTGACCCATCTTAAAGGTTCTATCTAGCATGAGGGACAGAGAATTCTAATTGTCACAGATTTGCCCTATGTAAGAAGTAATTCCTGGATATGCAGATTCATCTCTGAGCTCTGGGAGTCCGGCGTGGATTGCAGTACCTCATTAGAATGAATGGTAACTTCCCACAAAGTCTTTTCATCTGCTGGAACAATTACAAGGTATTTTAGAAGAGAAATCTGGGAAGAAAATGTCTTAAATTTGTATTATTTGGTCCTTGTTGCGGATTTCCAGATGCCATACACTCTAAGAGATCTGATAAATCTTAATGGATGTAAACTGGGGTTTTGCATTCCTCCCCTTTGCCCTATCTTTTTTTCTCTTTTTTTTTTTTTTACCCTGCTAATATAACACCTAAGGCTTTTCTAAAAATGCCCAATTAATGTATATAGGGTGTAGCTTGGGGGGGGGGGGGGGGGGGGGATAGTCAGATCTTCCAGTTATCTATGTAATAGAGAATGCTGCAAGTAACATGCGTCCCTGTTGCATCCAGGCATTCACACTTACCCCAGCTCAATATCTAAATTTGGGTATGTTGACAGCCAATTATGCATAACGGAGTCTAGGCATCTAGGTTGGTTTATACCACATGGAGGCCATGTGGTGTAGGCTGTCTCCCTTAGTGTGTGCCAAATTGATTTAAGATAAGAATTAATGCGTGCAATTGTGACCTGCTGAGCGAAAAGGTACCAAAAACAGAGATAAAGGCTATAAAAGTTTGGAGGGGTAAATTTGGCCAACTTTCATTTTTGAAAGTTTTGTGTACTATAGGGTCAAAATTGGTCAAACGTTTATCTGTAATTTGCTACAGATTACAGAGATATAGATATTTTAAATTTGCTGTTTTTCAGCTGTGTTTTTCTGAAAAAAACATAGCTGCCTTTTTATAATTGATAAACATTTTTCATTTTTAAAGACATAATTATTTCAGACTGGAAGGCTCAAATTTGGCAGGATTCTGCTGTATATACCCCTCTATCTTCTGGTACAAATAAATCACATACCCCACTTTTGGTACCTTTTCCCTCAGCGGGTCACAATTGATTGAAAATTTCTAATGTGTGTTTTAAAAGGATTGCAAAGTGCAGCAAGGGGGGCCCTGAAGACTAAAGTCTAAAGAGAAAAATTAAAGAAATCTTATTTTTATTTATTTACAATAGGGGTTCCCAAACTTTTTCGGTTCGCGGCACTCCCCCCCCCCCCCCCCCCAGCCATATGGGTCTCCGCACCACCTCCCAGCCACATAGGTCTCCGCACCCCCCTGGCCACATAGGTCTCCGCACCCCCCTGGCCACATAGGTCTCCGCACCCCCCTGGCCACATAGGTCTCCGCACCCCTCTGGCCACATAGGTCTCTGCACCAGCACACCATCCCCAAATCCAGCATCACTCCGACCTTTCTTCCTGCAGTTCCAGGATCGTTGCCACTTCCTTCTCCTTCCCCCAATGCCTCTGCAGTGTGCATTCAGCTTACATTTTTGGGCAGTCGGCCCTGTCTGATGCAACTTCCTGTTGCAAGGGCCAGATGTGGCGGAGGGAAGTCCCCGCAGTGCCTGCAGCGGCGGCGGGGGAAGAAGCAGGAAGCAGCAGATGCTGGACCTACAGGAGGGGAAAGTAGAGAGCGATGCACCGCGGCACCTCTGAGAGTTCACTGAAGTTCGTATAATTTTAATTAGTTTTTGGTTTCATTTTTCCTAGTCTATTTGTTCCCCTGAGGACGCTTAGGGCGAAACATGTATGCATGTTGGGAACTGCCGATATGATGCGATAATAACATCAAGGACTTTGAACACCTCTAAGAACATAAGGAGCCTACAGCAATAGATCACAAAATACCCCGCAACGTGGCAGTGAAAATAACAGTTGAGAGAGTTAATTATAAGCGAGAAGCATTTGGATAAGAACTAGAGATGAACAAACACCACGGGAGGCGGTAGGGTGCTATGATGTTTATAAGGGTAAAATCCTAAAAACTTGGATGGCCAGCCGATGCAGTATGGGATACTCTGATACTGAGCATAATTAGCATAAAAAAAGAAAAATATTAGTGTTGCACATTTTCACATTTTGTGTTTTGATTTAATGAATGTATGAGTATATGTTTGGGGGTTTTGTAAATATTATTTAAATAATAGCACAAAAAAACCAGACCATCATTTATACCCCAGTGGAGTACGGATTAAATTTTAACTGCCAGACCCTCGACCATTCTTCTAACGTTTGGAGATCCCTTCTCATCGTTTCTACTCCCTCCGCAAAAAGGCAAACCTTCCCTTCCCACCCTTCAGCAATATCTCCCACAAATATGTTAAACAGAATAGGCCCCAGTACCGTCCCCTGAGGAACTCCACTGCTCACCTTCCTTTCCTCCAAGCGGATTCCATTTACCACCACCCTCTGCCACCTGTCGGTGTCAACCAGTTTCTTATGCAGTTCACCGCTTTCGGTCCTAAGTTCAACCCTTTCAGCTTATTCACGAGTCTTCTGTGGGGGACCGTATCAAAGGCTTTGCTGAAGTCCAAGTAGATTACATCTAGCGCACATCCCTCATCCAGTTCTTTGGTTACCCAATCAAAAAAGTCAATAAGATTTGTTTGGCAGGATTTTCCTTTGGTAAAGCCATGTTGCCTTGGGTCCTGTAACCCATTGGCTTCTAGAAAGTTAACTATCCTTTCTTTCAGCAACGACTCCATTATTTTTCCAACCACCGACGTGAGACTTACCGGTCTGTAGTTTCCCACTTCTTAACTGTCTCCACTTTTGTGAAGAGGGACCACACCTGCTCGTCTCCAATCTCGCGGTACCTCTCCCGTCTCTAAAGATCTATTAAATAAATCTTTAAGAGGTGCCGCCAGGACCTCTGTGATCTCCTTCAGTATCCTGGGATGTATCCCATCCGGCCCCATAGCTTTGTCCAGCTTCAGATTCTCCAGTTGTTTATAAACTCTTTCTTCCATAAACGGCACAGTATTCACTCTATTCCCAGACGTTCCCTCGGCAGCCAAACGCGGTCCTTCTCCAGGATTTTCTTCCGTGAATACAGAAGAGAAATAATTGTTTAATATGTTTGCTTTATCCTCCTCACTCTCCACATAGCCATTCTCATTATCTTTTAGTCTCACAATTCCATTCCTACCTCTTCTCCTTTCTCCAATATATCTGAAAAGGTCTTGTCACCTCTCTTTACATCTTTAGCCATTTTTTCTTCCGCTCACGCTTTTGCTAGCTGTATTTCCCTCTTCGCGTCTTTGAGTTTAATCCGATAATCTTTTCCATGATCCTCTCGTTGCGTTCTTTTGTATTTCTTGAACAAAGCCTCTTTTGCTCTTATTTTTTCAGCTACTTGTTTGGAGAACCATTTAGGCTTCCTGCTTCTCTTGTTTTTGTTTACTTTCCTCACAAAAAGATCAGTCTCCATATTTATAGCAGCCTTTAGCTTGGACCACTGTTTTTCCACTTCTCCTACGCCTTCCCACGCCAACAGCTCCTTCTTCAGGTATTCCCCCATTTGATCAAAATCAGTACTTCTGAAATCCAGTACTTTGAGTTTTGTGCATCCGCACTCCGCCTTCACCCTTATATCAAACCATACGGTGTGATAATCACTATTACATAGGTGGGCACCCACCCGGATATCGGAAACACTACGTCCATTAGTGAGCACTAGATCCAGCATCGACCCTTCCCTTGTGGGTTCTGTCACCATTTGTCTGAGCAAGGCACTTTGACAGGCATCCACAATCTCCCTACTTCTTTCTGATTCCGCAGACGGGACGTTCCAATCCACGTCAGACAAATTGAAATCTCCCAACAGTAGCACCTCCCCTTTCATGCCAATCTTTTGAATATCTTCTATCAGATCCTTGTCTAACTTCTCCGTTTGTGCAGGAGGTCTGTAGATAACCCCCGTGTGGATACAGGTTCCGTCTTCTCTTTCCAGGACGATCCATAAAGCTTCTTCTTTTCCCCAGGTTCCCCGCATTTCAGCTGCTCTGATATTCTTTCTCACATACAGAGCCACTCCTCCACCTCTTCGGCCCTCTCTATCCTTCCTAAAAAGGATTTACTATTTACTTCTCAACTTAACGTAATTAGTTATAGTAATTAAATTACTCATTTAGGAAAGTGATTACTCCTTATAGTTACCTGCTTAGTGCTTAGAGTAACTAATTGCTTTTCCTTTACCAATACCACATCAAAGAATACTTATGGTAGAAGGCTTATGGTAAGTGAGCAGGTAAAATATCCATCTTATACACAGCCCCAATGTGAATATTGCATAACTGTGTTTAGGCAGGCCGTGCTCCTTGGAGTAGGTGTTGTGTGTGTCCTGTTTTTAGGTAGGCTGTGCTGCCTGGAGTAGGTGTTCTGTGTGTCCTGTGTTTAGGTAGGCCGTGCTCCCTGGAGTAGGTGTTTTGTTTGTCCTGTGTTTAGGTAGGTCGTGCTCCCTGGAGTCGGTGTTCTGTGTGTCCTGTGTTTAGGTAGGCCGTGCTGCCTGGAGTAGGTGTTCTGTGTGTCCTGTGTTTAGGTAGGCCGTGCTCCCTGGAGTAGGTGTTCTGTGTGTCCTGTGTTTAGGTAGGCTGTGCTCCCTGGAGTAGGTGTTCTGTGTGTCCTGTTTTTAGGTAGGCTGTGCTGCCTGGAGAAGGTGTTCTGTGTGACCTGTGTTTAGGTAGGCCGTGCTCCCTGGAGTAGGTGTTCTGTGTGTCCTGTGTTTAGGTAGGCCGTGCTCCCTGGAGTAGGTGTTCTGTGTGTCCTGTGTTTAGGTAGGCCGTGCTCCCTGGAGTAGGTGTTCTGTGTGTCCTGTGTTTAGGTAGGCCGTGCTCCCTGGAGTAGGTGTTTTGTGTGTCCTGTGTTTAAGGAGGCCGTGCTCCCTGCAGTAGGTGTTCTGTGTGTCCTGTTTTTAGGTAGGCTGTGCTCCCTGGAGTAGGTGTTCTGTGTGTCCTGTGTTTAGGTAGGCCGTGCTGCCTGGAGTAGGTGTTCTGTGTGTCCTGTGTTTAAGGAGGCCGTGCTCCCTGCAGTAGGTGTGTCGTGTGTCTTGTGTTTAGGTAGGCCGTGCCCCTGAGGTCAAGTATGCCGTGTATCTAGAGGGCAGATATGGAGTATGCTGTGGTTAGATGTACTACTGTCTTGGAGCTGTGTGTTTAGTTTCTTTAGCTGAGTCAGTGTGGGTGTTATGCAGCCACACAGTAGGTAATTATTTAATGAGGGGGTTACTTCTGTCACCAGCATAAGCTCAAAACTAAACAAATCTCTCCGTACTTGCTGCAGGAGCTCTTTCAGGGCTTTAAGTTAAAAGTATCTGTGCAGTAAGGAGCTTACGCCGCCCACTCCCTTCATGTATCTCTCTGAACCAGAACTCGGTTCCTCACTCTCTCATTCCATCTCTCCCCTTTTTCTCTTGATAAATATCCAATTATTTGAATTGCATTAACTACCAGTAGACATGTAGGTCCATTGAACTACACTGTAGCAATGCCAACCAGGGATGGACTGACAGTGACCTGGGCCCCTGGGCAGAAGGGGTCATTGGAGCAGGTGGGGGAAAGAGGGGGGTGGTGGTTGGGAAGCGAGGATAGGGGAGGGCAGACTTATACGGTCTGTACCAGAGCCGGTGCTGGGAGGCGGGACTGGTGGTTGGGAGGCGGGAAATACTGCTGGGCAGACTTATATGGTCTGTGCCCTGAAAAGGACAGGTACAAATTCAATTCAAGGTAAGATATACTCATATGAGTTTGTCTTGGGCAGACTGGATGGACCATGCAGGTCTTTTTCTGCCGTCATCTACTATGTTACTATCAGGCTCATTTTCAAAGCACTTAGCCTCCCAAAGTTCCATAGAAACCTATGGAACTTAGCCTCCCAAAGTGCTTTGAAAATATGCCTCTATGTTACTTATCATTTCTATAGTGCTACTAGACGTATGAACATGAAGAGATAGTCCCTGCTCAGGAGAGCTTACAATCTAATCAGAACAGACAAACAGGACAAAAAGGGATAAAGGAATTACTAAGGTGAGAATGATACAACAGACATGGATAGTGAACAAGTGAATAGGAGTTAGGCGTTAAAAGCAGCATCAAAAAGGTGGGTTTTTAGCTTAGATTTGGCCAGAGATGTAGCTTGACGTACTGACTCAGAAAGTCTATTCCAGGAATATGGTGTAGCAAGATAAAAGGAACGGAGTCTGGAGTTAGCAGTGGAGGAGAAGGGTGCAGATAAGAGAGATTTACCCAGTGAACGGAGTTCCCAGGGAGGAATGTAGGGAGAGATGAGAGTGGAGAGGTACTGAGGAGCTGCAGAGTGAATGCACTTATAGGTCAATAAGAGGAGTTTGAACTGTATGCGGAAACGGATAGGAAGCCAGTGAAGTGACTTGAGGAGAGGGCTAATATGAGCATAACGACCCTGGTGGAATATTAGTCGTGCAGCAGAATTTTGAACAGATTGAAGAGGAGAGAGATGGCTAAGTGGGAGACCTGTGAGAAGCAAGTTGCAATAGTCTAAGCGAGAGGTGATAAGAGCGTGGATGAGGTTTCTGGTAGTGTACTCAGAAAGGAAAGGATGAATTTTGCTGATATTATAGAGAAAGAAATGACAAGTTTTAGCAGTCTGTTGAATATGTGCAGAGCAGGGGCGTATCTGCGTGGGGCCACAGGGGCCTGGGCCCCCGCAGATTTCGCCCTGGCCCCCCTCCCCGCCGTCAACCCTCCCCCGCTGCTTACTTTTGCTGGCGGGGGCCCCAACCCCCGCCAGCCGAGGTCGCAGCGACGTCAGACGCCGAACTGGATTCAACCAATCAGCACTGCAGCGTTACTTCCTTGAAGCACATGGCCACGGAGGAAGATGAAATATGGAGATTGCGGGTCGGACCTCGGCTGGCGGGGGTTGGGGCCCCCGCCAGCAAAAGTAAGCAACGGGGGAGGGTTGACGGCGGGGAGGGGGTGGAGAGAGGCGGCGGCGGCGGGGGGGGGGGGGGAGGGAGGCAAAAATGTGCCCCCCCTCTCTGGCTCTGGCCCCCCCTACCGCCGGATTCCAGATACGCCTCTGGTGCAGAGAAAGAGAGAGAGGCGTCAAAGACGACCCCTTGGTTACAAGCTGATAAGACAAGGAGGATCAGAGTGTTATCCACAGATATAGAAAATGGGAGAAGAGGAGAGGTTGGTTGAGGGGGAAAGATAAGAAGCTCAATCTTGGTCATGTTTAGTTTCAGATGGCGGTGAGACATCCAGGCAGCAAAGTCAGACTGGCGGGCTGATACTTGGGCCTGAGTTCCTGCTGAAATTTTTGGTGTGGCGCAGTGGCGTACCAAGGGGGGGGGGGGGGGGGGGCGAAATGACACCCCCCAGGTGCACACCGCTGGGGGGGGGGGTGCCGCAGCGCACATCTGTTCCGAGTTCGCTAAACATCGCTCGTTCGCTGCAGCTCCCTCTGCCCCGGAACAGGTTACTTCCTGTTCCAGGGCAGAGGGAGCTGCAGCGAAGCGAAGTTTAGCGAACTCGGAGCAGGGACGCACCGCGGCACCCCCCCCCAGCGGTGTGCACCTGGGGGGGGTGTCATTTAGTGGGGGGGGGGGGGGGGCGCTGCACCCGGGGGGTGCATCGGCGCTCCGCCCCGGGTGCCATCCAGGCCAGGAACGCCACTGGTGTGGCGAGGTAGATCTGGGAGTCATCAGCATAAAGGTGATACTGAAAACCATGGGATAAGATCAGAGCACCAAGGGAAGAAGAATAGATTGAGAAGGGAAGAGGTCCCAAGACAGAGCCCTGAGGTACACCAACTGAAAGTGGGATAGAAGTGGAGGAGGATCCACCAGAGTATACACTAAAAGTGCGATGGGAGAGATAAGAAGAAAACCAGAAAAGAACAGAGCCCTGAAATCCAAGTTAGGTCAGCGTATTAAGGAGCAGTTGGTGATCAACAGTGTCAGACTCACAGAAACAGAAGCCTGCGCGACCGCGTTGCTGATCTGTAAGGGCAGGCTTCTACATGGAATGTTGCTAGTGGAATAGCAACATTAGCATTCCATGTAGAATCTCAAATAGTAGCAACAGAATCTCAAACAGTAGCCAACATTCCATCTAGAATCTCAAATAGGGAAAGGGAACTGGGACTTGATATACCGCCTTTCTGAGGTTTTTGCAACACATTCAAAGCGTTTTATTTATTTATTTATTTATTTATTTTATTGCATTTGTATCCCACATTTTCCCACCTAATTGCAGGCTCAATGTGGTTTACAGAGTCCTATTATGGCATTGTCATTCCAGGATGTCAAATACAATTAATGATGTAGAAAGAATAAGTAGGGAAAAAAGAGAGTATTTAGGGTGAGTGTAGAAGATGGACTGTCGTATTGGGGTGGGTTGGAGAAGTGGTTTAGTAAGGTTATGGGTTCTCTTTGTAGGCCTTGTTGAAGCGATAAGCCTTCAGAGATTTACGGAAGTTGGTAATTTCGTCAATAGTTTTCAAGTCAGTAGTTAGTGCATTCCACAACGGCGTATATTCATATATATTCAGGTACTTATTTTGTACCAGGGGCAATGGAGGGGTTAAGTGACTTGCCCAGAGTCACAAGGAGCTGCAGTGGGAATTGAACTCAGTTCCCCAGGATCAAAGTCCACTGCACTAACCACTAGGCTACTCCTCCACTCATTCCACCAATAAGAGCCAACCTCATCAGTGATGTCACAATGGCTTGATTGCCCGATACAGTTCCCAGGATCAAAGTCCACTGCACTAACCACTAGGCTACTCCTCCACTCATTCCACCAATAAGAGCCAACCTCATCAGTGATGTCACAATGGCTTGATTGCCCAATACTTGGCTCACTTCTGATATTGTGATGTCATAAGGGAAAGGGAAATGGGACTTGATATACCGCCAGGGGGGAAAGGGAAATGGGACTTGATATACCGGCTTTCTGAGGTTTTTGCAACTACATTCAAAGCGGTTTACATATATTCAGGTACTTATTTTGTACCAGGGGCAATGGAGGGTTAAGTGACTTGCCCAGAGTCAAGGAGCTGCAGCAGGAATTGAATTCAGTTCCTCAGGATCAGAGTCCACTGCACTAACCACTAGGCTACTCCTCCACTCATTCCACCAATAAGAGCCAACCTCATCAGTGATGTCACAATGGCTTGATTGCCTGATACTTGGCTCACTTCTGATATTGTGATGTCATAACGGAAAGGGGGGAAGGGAAATGGGACTTGATATACTGCCTTTTTGTGGTTTTTGTAACATGATTTATATAATATATACAGGAACTTATTTTGTACCAGGGGCAATGGAGGGTTAAGTGACTTGCCCAAGGTCACAAGGAGCTGCAGTGGGAATCAAACCCAGTTCCCCAGGATCAGAGTCCACTGCACTAACCACTAGGCTACTCCTCTGCAGCATGAGCATGCAAATGTCTGCTAATGTTATGTAGATGATAAATATAATAATGATAAGCAATTTACGAATGCCACTGTATTTTTCTTTCTGTAGCTAAATCAGTTCTACCTCAATTGAACAACACTGTCAGGCCACCTCTCAGGAATTCAAGTGTCTGCAATATGACGTGACTCTTCTCCTTGCATTCCTCAAGCCTCTTGGAGCCACCATGCATGCATATTTTCAAAGTCCAGTATTCATTCACAGGCAAGTGCAGAGCAGGTTACAGTTTTCCAAACAATAGCTACGTGGTCTTTACATGGATGATCTGTGGTTTGAAAAGTACATCAGGAGTAATGATAATACCTGAGTAAGTAGCAGTTTAATGTGATTAATTAGTGTTTCTGAAAACTTCCCACCTCAGCTCTGCAACAAGCACACACAGGCTTCCTGGTCTCTATACTTCAGTTCAGTTGACTTAAGAAGTGTTTCTAGAAGTGTGGTTAGGTCAGGAGAGGAAAACAGAACCTGCGCATGAAAGTTGCAAACGTCGGCAGGCTATTTTCCACACATACCTTTTCCAAGATGTCCACAAAGACATCAGGTACAAAGTAAGGAATTAGCTGCAAGAATACAAAGTAAAAATATTCAGGTAGACTGAAACCACACGGACTGGTGGGAAAGAGGTGGCTATTCTGGTAGAACAGTGGAAATAGAGAGCTAAGAAAAGGACCTTAAGAAGGTATTTTCATACTCCACAGTAGAATATCTACTAAGAGCACAATGAGTGAGACTCTACTGAAGTGTATGAGACCAGTGATAGGAACAATGTGTGAGACTCTATTGAAGTGTATGAGACTAGTGATGAGAATGAGTGAGACT
Source organism: Microcaecilia unicolor (assembly GCF_901765095.1). Classification (NCBI taxonomy): domain Eukaryota; kingdom Metazoa; phylum Chordata; class Amphibia; order Gymnophiona; family Siphonopidae; genus Microcaecilia; species Microcaecilia unicolor. The sequence goes on along the minus strand of NC_044043.1, from coordinate 96,616,519 downwards.
CTATTGAAGTATGAGACCAGTGATGGGAACAATGAGTGAGATTCTACTGAAGTATAAGAGATCAGTGATGGGAACAATGAGTGAGACTCTACTGAAGTATATTAGACCAGTGATGGGAACAATGAGTGAGGCTCTACTGAAATTGATGAGACCAGTGATGAGAATGAGTGAGACTCTACTGGTGTGTGAGACCAGTGATGGGAACAATGAGTGAGACTCTACTGAAGTGTATGAGACCAGTGATGAGAATGAGTGAGACTCTACTGAAGTATGAGACCAGTGATGGGAACAATGAGTGAGACTCTACTGAAGTGTGATAGACCAGTGATGGGAACAATGAGTGAGACTCTACAGAAGTGTATGAGACCAGTGTTGGGAACAATGAGTGAGACTCTACTGAAGTGTATGAGACTAATGATGAGAATGAGTGAGACTCTATTGAAGTATGAGACCAGTGATGGTAAAAATGAGTGAGATTCTACTGAAGTATAAGAGACCAGTGATGGGAACAATGGGTGAGACTCTACTGAAGTGTATGAGACCAGTGATGAGAATGAGTGAGATTCTACTGAAGTATGTGAGACCAGTGATGGGAACAATGAGTGAGACTCTACTGGTGTGTGAGACCAGTGATGGGAACAATGAGTGAGACTCTACTGAAGTGTGAGAGACCAGTGATGGGAACAATGAGTGAGACTCTACTGAAGTGTGAGAGACCAGTGATGGGAACAATGAGTGAGACTCTACTGAAGTATAAGAGACCAGTGATGGGAACAATGAGTGAGGCTCTACTGAAGTGTGTGAGACCAGTGATGGGAACAATGAGTGAGGCTCTACTGAAGTGTGTGAGACCAGTGATGGGAACAATGAGTGAGACTCTACTGATATACGCAATCAAACTTTCTCTATTGCGGGAGTGAACTTATGGAACCAACTGCCTGGTTATTTAAGACTTTGTCCTAGTAAGCAACAGTTTAAGAAACATTTGAAGACTTTTTATTTTGCAAATGATTTTTATGGAAGACTGATTTGATCTCATTTACTCTTGCAGTTCTCCATGTAGTACTTTTTGAATGATAGTTATTGTATTATATTGTCTTGTTATTTTTTAAAATTATTTTATCAATGTTTTATTGTAACCTGCTTTGATATTAAAGTGGGATATAAATCTGAAAAAAAAATCGGTGATGGGAATGAGTGAAAATCTATTGAACTGTATGAGGCCAATGATGGGAGGAATGACTGAGAGGTTTGCCAAAGTGCTTGAGGCCATGGGCTACATTAAAAGAAGATCTGAGGTCCATCAATGGCAGCCATTTCATTATCTTCTCCCTGGATATGGTGATTCATGAAAAGATGAAAAGCACTGTTGCATCTTCAGTCAATCAGTTCCTCCGATAAACATGTCCCATAATCTTTGAGATTTATTTAATACTGTAGCCACACGCAGGGGCTGTTATGGATTTTGGATGAGTACATGTTTGTGGCTCCAGCTTCATGGGGGTCCCAATGCTAAGTCCTTCTAAGTGTTCATATTAGCACCCATAAGCTCTTACAGTTCCCCCTCCTCCACATGGCCCTGTCCCTCCCCTAGACAGGAGCGGAGCAACACTTCTCACCTGTATCTGCTTCCTTCTCTTTCAGCTTCACTCACTGTGATGATTGTGTGCTTTGTGTGCATTGGGGGTGGGGAGAGATGAAAATATTGCAGGGTTAGGAAGGGCCATACTTCCCTAGGATCAGCCCTGGTCACAGGTGAAATATTTCTCAATCTCACAACTCCTTGAGGGAAAAACCTCTTTCTCTAAAGCTGATGAAGTCTTTCCCCCTTTTCCCAGTTGAGCAGGTTATGTAGATAAGACCCTTCTCCACCACCTTTTGTAAGACTTTCCATTTATTAGGGTGAATGAATTGCTCTTCTTTTAGCTCCCAAAATGATTGTCTCAACAGCTGGCTGCTTGTTGCCAGGTGTGGATAAGGGCATCGCCACTGTTGCACTGAGGCGTGCCGCCCTGTCAAACATAAGGAGCTATGGCAGGGATCCAGGAACGTCAATCAGGTCACATATCCTAATGAATAAGTCTGCCTTTTCCTTGCATTCCAATACCGAGCTGGGCATTTACACTTTTGGGACTGTAAGATGCCAAAACTCAGCCTCCTTATTAACGAGATTGGTTGTGGGTGAAGCAACAATCTTGGCAAGAAGCTACCCTCTAGCTATTTCTAAAGAAGGGGGATGGGGGGGGGTGAGAGATAATCTGCTACCTTAATTTGCTTGTTAAGCAGAAGGTAAATGGGAGGCGTCTGAGCTAGTGCAGGCACATGCCTGCAAGAATGTAGTCAAGCCAAGGAAATGCATACCTGTATCATAACATTTACCAGATGGCTCCAGGTTACTGGGGACAGACTGAGCCAGTCCAGGCTTTACTTCAGTTCACCTAGGCCCCTGCGGTCCTTAATTTGGAAGTCCAGCTCTCCAGACTTAATGAGATACAACCAGTCTGGGATCAGCATGGCACTAGTGATCTGAAACCGCCTCGCCTTGCCCCCCCCACCCTCCTCGCCTCGCCCCCTCACAAACAAATACCTTTGCTGGCGGGGGTCCCCAACCCCTGCCAGCCGAAGCCTTCTCCAGCGCGGTCTCTGGCGCAGTTGCGTTCGCTGCCCTCCCCCTGCTCATCTTTCTTCTTGCTCCTCCTGTGCACGATGACACTAGTTGGGGCCATGGGGGCATGGGCCCCCACAGACTTAGCTCTGGCCCCCTCTACTTTTGACCCCCCCCCCTCCGGCCACCGACCCTCCCCTGCCGCCGCCGCCAGGTACCTTTGTAGGACGTCAGGAGTCAGGACTCACAGAAACAGATCAGCGAACGCGCCGGAGACCGGCGCTGAAGAGAACTTCGGCTGGCGGGGGTTGGGGACAAAAATGTGCCCCTCACCTCGTGCTGTGGACCCCCTCTCCCGCCGAGGTCTGGCTACGCCCCCGGCTCACAGTTCCTTGATGGAAAACAAATTGGAGGAAGACGTGAGGTTTCCTCTACCCTGATGCTAATGAAGCCATCCAGGCTGCATTTTGTAATTTATTTTTCCATTGGGCACAATAATACTTCATCTCCACCGCTGAGCCCTTGGTCCAGTGTATGTTGGAATAAACAGCGCTGCATACGGTCATGAAGGAGGCATGTTGAATACTTGAATACCAGTCTGTACAGTCAGTCTCATCAACAATCAAGAGAAGAGAACAAGACAGACAGAAGTATTGCAAGATGCAGTGATAATTCCTAGGCATGTAGAGACCTGGACATAGATAAACAGGAGAATAGATTGACAGACAGATTCCCATTTCAACACCTCTTCGTCATCTAATTGATATGTCCTGGGGGGGGGGGGGGGGGGGGGAATTACGGTTCATTCCAGCAACAAGGTGGGAAACAGAACCTAAGACTTAATCCTAGCAGTTGGAAGGCTGGGTTGGGGAGCAGAGGAAGCATCCTGAGCCTGGTTGTGTTACCTTAGTATAAACAGCGCCCGCCCGGCCGGGCATGACCTGCCCAAGGATTCGGCCTCTGCAGCCCAGTCCCAGCCTTAGAGGAAGCACATCTCTACCTCTCACGGACATGCCCTGCGGGGTGTTTGGGGAGAATGAAATAACAGTCTCCCAGTGAGTAAAAGGAAAGGCAGGTGGAGATTAAGGTTTTAAGTGAGAAAACTGGTTTGTCCCCTTGACCTCAGGAGGTAAAAAGGCTGTTGTGACACTGGAGCTGAGACAGGGGGATCTGATCGCTTACCTTCAGGGGGTGATTCTTGAAACCAGCCAGCACAAGCAGAGCTTTTGATGGACATTGCAGCTCTAATCCTTTCTTATCTTCACTGGCTTTTCCGCTGGTGAAGCACCTTGGCTTCTTCTCTTCCTTCTCTGCCTGTCCTTTCTCAGGTTTCTGCTTTATTGGAGCAGTGCCATTGCCCTAAATCCATGTCTTAAAGAGCAAGGTAAAACCACAGATCTGAGAGAGGATGGACAAGGTCTAGCTCAGTGAGGTCAATTTTCAGTATAACGTCTTGGGACATAAGTAATGCCACACTGGGAAAAGACCAAGGGTCCATCGAGCCCAGCATCCTGTCCACGACAGCGGCCAATCCAGGCCAAGGGCACCTGGCGAGCTTCCCAAACGTACAAACATTCTATACATGCTATTCCTGGAATTGTGGATTTTTCCCAAGTCCATTTAGTAGCGGTTTATGGACTTGTCCTTTAGGAAACTGTCTAACCCCTTTTTAAACTCTGCCAAGCTAACCGCCTTCACCACGTTCTTCGGCAACGAATTCCAGAGTTTAATTACGCGTTGGGTGAAGAAAAATTTTCTCCAATTTGTTTTAAATTTACTACACTGTAGTTTCATCGCATGTCCCCTAGTCCTAGTATTTTTGGAAAGCGTGAACAGACGCTTCACATCCACCTGTTCCACTCCACTCCACTAATTGGAAACATCTAATCAAGAGGTTTCAAATTATTCCTACATTCATCAGCATTAAGGGGGTAATTCTACCACAAGGATCCTATACATAGGTGCCCAGAGAGGTGCCTGTTTTAAAAAGGAAGGTAGGCATCTACCAGCCTGACCAGGTATATAATTTAGGTGTGAACACACATATGTAGTATTAGATCGTACTTCATGCAATGAGTTTATCTTGCAGGGCCGAATGGATGGCCTGTACAGGTCTTTATCTGCCGTCATCTACTATGTTACTGTCGAAGCTCAATTTGGAAAGAGAAAAAACATTTAAAAAGTGGCATAAAGCAGCATTTGCACATTTTACTTGCCAAAACGTTCAAATCACTATTTTTGAAACCCCATTTTCTAAATGTTTCTCGAAGCAGTTCATCCACCATGTGTTCAAATCACAAGGGGGCATGTTAAGGGTGGGATTTGGGTGTTCCTAACACGCGGATGTTTTTTCTGCCATAATGTCCAGGACTAAAACGAAGACGTTTTTAGCTAGACATGATTTAATAATGACTAAGTCACTAAAAAGTGTCCTAAATGACTGGATGACCACTGAAGAAATAAAGGAATGACCCCCTCCCACCCCTCAAAGATGTGAAAGAAACAGTACATACCAGCCTCTATGACAGTCTCAGATGTTTGGCCAGTCCTATTAGAGCCGCAAGCAGGTCCCTGGAGCAGTGGCGTTCCTAGGGGGGCTGGTACCCGGGGCGGATCGCCGATTCGCCTCGCCCCACGGGTGCAGCGCCCCCCCGATGCAGCGCGGACCCCCCCCGGTGAAAGGACCCCCCCGCGAAGGAACACCCCCCCCCCCCGCCGGGTGCACGCCGCCATGCTTCTTCTCTGCCCCGGAACAGGAAGTAACCTGTTCCGGGGCAGAGAAGAAGCATGGAACAACGGAGGGCAGGTGCACGCGGCACCCCCCCCGGCGGCCTGCACCCGGGGCGGACCGCCCCCACTGCCCCCCCTAGGAACGCCACTGCCCTGGAGTAGCCTAGTGGTCAGTGCAGTGTAGAGAAGGGGACCCAGGTTCATAATCACTCTGTTACACTTGTGGTGGAAAGTGTGAGCCCTCCAAAACCCACCAAAAGCCTACTGTACCCACATATAAGTGACCCCTGCAGCCATAAGGGCTATTGTAGTGGTGGACAGTTGGGTACAGTAGTTTTTTTGCTGGGATTTGGAGGGCTCATCATACAATATAAGGAGGTAATGGTGAGATGCGTACCTGGGACCTTTTATGTCAAGTCCACTGCAGCACCCCCTAGGGTGCCCCACTGCTCTGCTGGGACGGTCGCCGCATCTAAAAAAAAGATATAGTGGAATTAGAAAAGGTGCAGAGAAAGGCGACGAAAATGATAAAGGGGATGAGACGACTTCCCTATGAGGAAAGGCTAAAGCGGCTAGGGCTCTTCAGCTTGGAGAAAAAGCAGCTGAGGGGAGATATGATAGAGGTCTATAAAATAATGAGTGGAGTTGAACGGGTAGACGTGAAGCGTCTGTTTACGCTTTCCAAAAATACTAGGACTAGGGGGCATGCGATAAAGCTACAATGTAATAAATTTTAAAACGAATCAGAGAAAATGTTTCTTCACTCAACGTGTAGTTAAACTCTGGAATTCGTTGCCAGAGAATGTGGTAAAGGTGGTTAGCTTAGCGGAGTTTAAAAAAGGTTTGGACGGCTTCCTAGAGGAAAAAGTCCATAGACCGTTATTAAATGGGGAAAATCCACTATTTCTGGAATAAGCAGTATAAAATGTTTTGTACTTTTTTAGGATTTTGCCAGGTGTTTGTGACCTGGATTGGCCACTGTTGGAAACAGGATGCTGGGCTTGATGGACCTTTGGTCTTTTCCGGTATGGCAATACTTATGTACTTATGTCTGTGTGGCCAGTCTACTAAGAATACCAGTCCCCCATACATCCCAATGGCTTGATTTTGTGCGTTTTCCACTTGGTCATTTTTTTTTTCCTGAAAATGCTTCAAAAGGATAGACGCACTGAGTACAGCAATACCTAGCAAATGGCCATTTTCAAAACAAAAAAGACAAACATTTTGCTGTTTCAAAATCACTATATTATTTTGAGCAAAACGTCCAAAGTCGGATTTAAACGTCACATCGAAAATGCCCCTGTATTTTACTTCAGCTGGCCATTGAGCTAGTATAAGCGCTGGTGACAATTGTCGAAGATACACAGGTAGGGGGAATCCAGTAAAGGTCCCCCAAAGTTGTACGTGCAAGTTTGGCCCATGGATCCCAGATCCATGTGTAAGTTAATTAGTCAGACACTAACGATCAATAATTTATGTTAACAAGCACTTCATTGGCAGTAATTAGAAGTTGCCCATGGAATTACCTGGAAGAAGTGGTCTGATTCCGGGTCTGTCCTTCACTGTTCCTGCGTGCTTCCCAGGACCTGGATGATTGCATTAGCGTGATATTGCGTTAATGCAATCATCTGGGTCCTGACTCCCAGTACGGACAGGAACAGGAGAGGACAGACCGTGGGAACAGGCAAGCAGGAAGTGGCTTGCCGGTGCCCCCCCCCCCTTTTGGAGGCAAAGACAGAAAGGTAAGGGGGCGAGTGGGTGGGAGCGGCGTTACAAGAGTGGGGGGGGGGGGGGGGCGGCTTGCAGCAGTCTGGTTCTGCCCCAGACCTGGCTATGTCTCTCAGCGGCCCTGGGTATCTACCCCACATCTTTCTCAGTGAAGACTGAAGCAAAGAATTCATTTTGTCTCTCCGCTGTGGCCTTGTCCTCCCTGAGTGCCCCCTTTACTCTTCAATCATCTAATGGCCCAGTTGATTCTCTTGCATTGAATGTACCTGAAAAGTTTTTACTGTGTTTTTGTCTCTAAGGTAAACTTCATTTCAAAATCTCTCTTTTTACTTCCTTATCAGCACTTTGTATCTAATTTGCCATTCCTTATGCTGTTTCCTATTATCCTCAGTCAGATCCTTCTACTTTCTGAAAGATGTTTTTTTTTAAGCTCTATTAGCTGCCTCACCTCTCTTTTAAACCATGCTGGGTCTCGTTTGACCACCTTTCCACCTTTTTTAATACATGCTGGCTACCAGTACAATACAGGGCTAAATTTAAAACTCTATGTCTGATCTTCAAGGCCCTCAAAGGAAATGGCCCTCAGTACATGAAGAATGATGCTCCGCACACCGCCAAGGACACTAAGGTCCTCTCAAGGACTATCACTAATCACACCCTCTCCAAAAGACATTACACGATGTGATACCTGCAAGTGAGTCTTCTCCGGAATAGCCCCCACACTCTGGAATGCATTGCCTGAAAGGCTGCGCTTAACACAAGACTACCTCTACTTCAGGAAGCAGGTGAAAGCTTGGCTCTTCAACCAAGCCTTTAACGGAAGAAGTAACTAACTTGTTAGTCTCACTCACACACAAGGGGTGAGTCGGGCTACACGTACTGCAGTAGGACATGTTTATCCACTCCTACCCTAGCTGAGATAATATTTAATCACCTCTCTGACAGTTATGTGCAACTTTCTTTAAATCAGTCACCTTACTTTCTAACTCTTCCTACTTTCTTACCTTTCTCTATGTTCCATCTTTGCTTTACCCTTCGCTATCAATTATAATGTTCTATTACGTATTGTGTTGACATTGTAAATAGTATACTATGCCATACTTTGTATTGTTTTTGAATATTTTTACTGTTGTAATTGTCTAATGCTCATGTTTGATTTATTCTTACTGTACACTGCCTTGAGTGAATTCCTTCCAAAAGGCAGTAAATAAATCCTAATAAATAAATAAATAAATAAATCTGGTTTGGGCTTCCAGGATGGCATTTTCTTGAATGTCCACACTTTGATGTAAATTTTAACCTTTGCATCTGCTCTCCTTAGTCTTTTTTTTTTTTTTTGGACCATTTTCCTCATTTTATTTTAGTCTGCTTTTTGAAAGTTAAATACTAGTGGACTAGCCCCCCCCCCCCCCCCCCCCCCCCCCCCCCCCGTTTACTAAACTGCGTTAGTGGCTGCCACGCAGCAGTGCCGACACAGCCCATTCAGAGTGAATGAACTGTATCGGGATTAGCACACAGCAGCCGGGGGCAGATTTTCTATATATACTCACTCCAATTATGAAACCAAATTTGATTATGTTATGATCACTTTTGCCAACTGGCCCCAATACTGTTACCTCTTCAACCACATCCTGTGTTCCACGAATGACTAGGGCTAGAATTGCTCCCACTCTTGTCAGTTCCTGAACCAGCTGCTCCATGAAACAGTCATTTATTTCATATAGGAACTTTACCTCCTAGTAAACCTCGATATTTTATTTATTCAGTCAATATTGGGGTCATTGAAATCACGTCAGACAATGGCCATAAAATAAAGAGAAGGGGAAGATGAAAAGTTGCCAAACTGTTAATATAAAAAAAAAAATCTAACTTGCTGACCTGAACATGTATACCTTGGAGAAAAGGAGAAACAAGGTGACATGATACAGGCGTTCAAATATTTGAAAGGTGTTAATCCGCAAATGAACCTTTTTCGGAGACGGGAAGGCGGTAGAACCAGAGGACATGAATTGAGGTTGAAGGGGGGCACTCAGGACTAATGTCAGGAAGTATTTTTTCAGGGAGAGGGTGGTGGATACATGGAATGCCCTCCCGCGGGAGGTGGTGGAGATGAAAACAGTAATGGAATTCAAACATGTGTGGGATAAACGCAAAGGAATCCTATTTAGAAGGAATGGATCCATGGAATCTTAGCGGAGATTAGGTGGCGACCAGTGGCGTAGCCAGACTGCCAATTTTGGGTGGGCCTGAACCCAAAGTGGGTGGGCACAAAATTTTCTCTCTACCCCCCTCCGCCAGCAAAATTTAGTCACACTAATCAGATGCATTTATCACACAGGGCTAAAGTGCTGCTTTTCAGTGCATCAGGTTTCAGAAAATAATGTATTTAATAGCCTAACACCCTTTTCAATGAGCTTGGACCGTAAGGTCTTTATCTGCCGTCATTTACTATGTTGTATAACGGCCTACGCGTCTGCAGCTCATGTGAAATCAGCATTACCAGCCGGCTAGCGCCTGTGCCTGGTGGTAATTCTGAGTTTGGTGCACCAAAAACACACGGTACAAAACAATTTTCTATTTTCCACCACGGGGGCGTTCCCAGAGGAAATCGTCAGATGGCGTTCGCTGGATGGAGACCGTAAATAGACAAGCACAGGTTTTCATTTTACTGCACGTCCATTTTCCAGCCCAACTCCCCCCCCCCCTTTTTTTTTCCAGATGTGCTGAAGAAATGGTTTAGTGGGCATCTAATACACATGCCCACACTACTTCAGGCCACTTGTTGGCATGACTTTGTAAAAGGACCTCTGGGTTAAATTAGGTCAGCAAAAGTGACCTGTAGTGGTAGCTTCATGGTACTACCACTAGGGGTCAGGATCCTAATGGTAGTACCTTGAGATTAGGGCTAGAGGTTGCTGCTGCCATTTTGAACCTAGAGCTGGCACAGGAAGGAGTGATTGGAGATTACTTCTGCCCGCTCTACCCTAGACCACCAGAACATCTTTAAGGTAGGAGGGGTGGAGGTGAGTGAAGCAGAAGGGGGGGGGGGTCTTTCGGAGGGGATTCACTGGGTAAATCTCCGTTCACTGGGTAAATCTCTCTTATCTGCACCCTACTCCTCCACTGCTAACTCCAGACTCTGTTCCTTTTATCTTGCTGTACCATATGCCTGGAATAGACTTCCTGAGCCGCTACGTCAAGCTCCATCTCTGACCGTCTTCAAATCTAAGCTAAAAGCCCACCTTTTTGCAGTGGCGTAGCAAGGGGGGCGGTGGGGGCGGTCCGCCCCGGGTGCACGCCGCTGGGCTCCGAGTTTGCTAACTTCGCTGCAGCTCCCTCTGCCCCGGAACAGGTTACTTCCTGTTCTGGGGCAGAGGGAGCTGCAGCGAACGAGCGAAGTTAGCGAACTCGGAGCCCACAGGTGCGTGCCGCGGCCCCCCCCCCCCCCCCAGCGGCGTGCACCCGGGCGGGGTATCATTTCGCCGGGGGAGGGGAAGGTGTCATTTCGCAGGGGGGCGTGCTGCACCCGGGGCGGCGCATCGGCGATCTGCCCCGGGTGCCATCCAGGCTAGGAACGCCACTGCCTTTTTGATGCTGCTTTTAACTCCTAACCCTTATTCACTTGTGCAGAACTCTTATTTTATCATCCTCACTTTAATATTCCCTTATTTCTTGTTTGTCCTGTTTGTCTGTCCTAATTAGATTGTAAGCTCTGTCGAGCAGGGACTGTCTCTTCATGTTCAAGTGTATAGCGCTGCATACGTCCAGTAGCGCTATATAAATGATAAGTAGTAGTAGTAGTAGTATTGAGGGGGGGGGGGGTGAATGTGCTGTCATTATCTCCCATGTCACCAACAGATTTAATAGTCCCCGATTTATTCCTCAATGCTTTTTCTCCAAACCGTTCAATGACTTCTCAAAATTGTCACAAAATCTTAACATGTCTCCTATAGATGTTTCAAATTTCGCCTCAGAGGTGCTTAATTGTCCAATGATAAGTTTTTGTCAATTAATTTTAGCACCAAATTCCTCATCGGTTTCTACATAATTTTTTAGAGGTATTTAAAGCACTTAGCTTAAATATGCTCCAACTGGGGGCTCAACGCTGTCCGACATGCATGTTTCGCCACCAGGCTGAGTCAAGGACTTCCCCCTTATGCCGCAACTAGCGCCACCTCAACTCAATTATTTCCGGGATTACCCCTGTCATGGGATTATCTCCCATGTCAGCATTAACGGCGTTAGTAATTTTAATCACTGTTAATGCTTGCTCTGCAATCACGAACGCTGATGGTGATTAAACACTAATACACATATGTTCCATAAGTCCAATATTTACTATTAGATTGGTTTCTGTGAGACCAGCATCCTGAGGGTTAATGAGATAAAATATCATAAAATCAAGAAGATAGTTTTATTTACTATGCACCTTCTCAGATCCATGTGATAAAAAACTGACAAGGCTGTAATAATAAGTACATAAGTAATGCCACACTGGGAAAAGACTAAGGGTCCATCGAGCCCAGCATCTTGTCCACGACAGCGGCCAATCCAGGCCAAGGGCACCTGGCGAGCTTCCCAAACGTACAAACATTCTATACAATCAAGCCATTGTGACATCACTAATGAGGTTGGCTCTTATTGGTGGAATGAGCCACTATGACATCACAATAGGTTAAATCACTGCTCTATGTATTAAAAGTGAGCCAAGTAGAGGACATAAGTACATAAGTAATGCCACACTGGGAAAAGACCAAGGGTCCATCGAGCCCAGCATCCTGTCCACGACAGCGGCCAATCCAGGTCAAGGGCACCTGGCGAGCTTCCCAAACGTACAAACATTCTATACATGTTATTCCCGGAATTGTGGATTTTTCCCAAGTCCATTTAGTAGCGGTTTATGGACTTGTCCTTTAGGAAACCGTCTAACCCCTTTTTAAACTCTGCTAAGCTAACCGCCGTTTCTAGAATAAATTATAAAACAATATCTAAAAAGTTTTTACCAAACAAATAGGGATGGTGTTACCAAATCTTTAGATAGCTTGGCAAAATTCTTATGTAGTTGTCAATATGAGAATAGCCAACAAGCGAATCTATTCTAACAGAATGTAGGATTTCAAAAAATGTGGGGAGTCGGTGTGTGGGGAGTCGGATATGGATTTTTTCCTGTCTGGCAAACATACTTTGTTTATTTTGTTCACTTTTGTATTTTGTGGTCCTGGTCCAGCATTGGTCCTTTTTTAATTATTTTTTTAATTATTTTTGTTTTTTCATTTTGTTTGGCATCGAACAGCGTTTGTCTACCGTAATATGTTTTTTTCTGCTGTGTTCCCTGGCCTTTAAATTACTCAAGGAACACAGCTTGCGGGTTAACCGGCCATTTTTTACACAGCTTGTCAGTTGTGTTTACGTGCTGGGATAGACGCACAAACGGCCGTAAAGCGTATAAAAGACGCTGACTTTTTGCGGCGCTTCGTGCAGCAGCCCCGTTTTGAGCTGTGAGCCAGGCCGCTAAGTAGTAAGTGGGTGGTCGTTCAGTTCTTTTAAAACAGTTTTGTAGGGTAGGTGGGACATTCAACGTTCACTCATGACGTGTTTTTTTTTTTTTAGGACATCACTATTTGCTATTTGAACAGTGACCCTCAATGGGGCGTCCTTTCCCCTGAAGAAACCCCACCAGCGAAATGGGTCCGTTGGGCGGGGAGGCTCATTCCTGATGCTGCTTCAAGCTAAGTGGTTTTTTTTGCATTTGATGTCTTGAAAGTTTTGATTGACGCAGTGGAGGCAGCATTTTCTTCATAAAAATTTCCTTAAAAAATATTTTTCCACACCAAGGGAGGAGGTGGGGTTATGACCGATGATTGAAGTATGGTGATTCTCTATGAGTAATTTCAGCAATTTGGCTGATTGTCACCCGTCTGAGGGTCTTTTCCCCCCCTTCCATTCATTTTTTGATATCCTACCTTCTGTTAGAATAGATTCACTTATTGGCTATTGTTGTATTTCACAAACCAAAGCGGAGTTTTCCCCTTTTGTGCTTGTTGTCTATATGAGCAAATAGGAAAAGAGCCTTGAACAAAATGTTCGCCAGAGAAAGCACCAACATTTGTAGACATCGCAAAGCTACAGTTGGCGATAATATCGAAATTGTCAATCTCAATTTTGATTTCTTTTCAACTTAAATAAAATTGCTGCTGTCATCGAGCTTGGTATTAATTATTAAAATTAAGTAAGGTGGAAAAGATCTGGGAAATAAAACAAAAATGTAAAAGTGTAAAAACAAAAATTCAAAAATGTTGCTTTGTTTTCTAGGAGTGAAATGTTATTGAGTAATAAACAGGAGAAGCAGCGCGTCAGTATCATACCCTGAATATCAGCTTATTATTATGTGCTGGACATCTGTAAATAAATCAGTGAGTGTGGGATCCATGAGACTGTGATACTGGGGAGAGTTCAGCTTAGTGGCAGTGAGTGCGGGATACATTCAGGGCAGATCTCAGGCAGGGGTGACAGAGGTGGTTGCACAGGGCCTTGCGCTCCTAGGGGCTCCGCATATCTGGCACGTCTGTCCGTCTGTCTCGGAACACCTCCCTGCTCCGTACCTTAATGTGCAGCCACATTTCAGTAGAGAGCGTCAGGCAACAGCAGCGATTTCCATATCCCGTCAGCTGCTGAGCCCAGAGCCTCCTCTCTGCTGCGTCCCACCCCCTTTTGATGTCACTTCCTGCTTCCACAAGGGCGGGATGCAGCAGCAAGGAAGCTCTGGGCTTGGCAGCTGACAGGATATGAAACTTTTTGCCACTGTCTGCTGCTCTCTACTGAAACATGGTGGATGCATATCAAGGTATGGGGTGGGGTGGGGTTCCTTTTAAGCTGATAAATTATGGCTTATGGTGGCGGCAGAAGCGGAGCCAGGTTGACGGTACGGGGGGAGCGAAAGCAGCGTGAGAGTGGACTTCCGCCGGTCCACATTTTCAAAATAGGCACCGGCACAACTCCGTTTGGGGGAGCGGCCGCTCCCCTGGTGCCCCCCTAGCTACGCCACTGGGTGGTAGGCAGGGGTGGGCATTGGGGGCCCACTGAACTGGTCTGCACAGGGCCCCGCAATTGCTAAGACCAGCCCTGGATCTATGTGATACTGGGGAGAGCTCAGCCTGGTGGCAGCGAGTGTGGGATCCATGAGGTTTGATACTGGTGATCACATTAGGATCCTATAGTATGAGGTCAGGTATTTGTAGAATAATATTAGTGAGAATGAAATTTCTGTGTGTGATGCAGCTCAAGTGCTGTGCTGAGTTGCCTCTTTAAGCCTGTTCCACTGCACTGAATGTGAAACCACAATCAGAATCTTGGAATCCGCGAGGAGGCGCGTCTTCTGCAGCGAACACACAGCTCTCATACGATTTATTCCACCACACTGACTCATCCCTGTTGTTGATACTAATGGTTAATGGCGACTGGGCATTGGACTGCCACCCTGCTGCGATCAAATTCCGTGATGGCACATTGCCCAAAGGCCATTCCCCAGGTATCCAGGATGAGGGAGCTCCGCTGGTTAAAGGGATAGGGATTAATCCTCAGCCTATGGACCCCCTGGTTCAGCTCCTTAAGAATTACCTGCCGTTGGGAGCTCTGCAGAGACAGAGAGACACAAAGGAGAAGAGTGACCTCTCGACTCCCTGCAAATCCTGAATTAATGAATCACAGACCTCATGAACAGACTGTTTTATTTTTTGGTTGAGAAAATCAGAGGGATTAGTGCCTGTGGGAAGAGTGAAACATAAAATAAGGGTCTCGGCTTTCGGCTGCAGTAGAAACTCAGACAACACATTCGTTTTGTGCTGAACTTTCCCACCAGAGATCGCATCCTGAATGCCAGGGCGCTGCGGATGAAGTAATCCAACCTGGATCAGTCAGGAACTCACTCCTGCAGGCCCAAAGAGCAGGTCACAGACTTCTCAACTAGCAGAAGCTATATCAGCACCGTGGATGTACAAATACAGACATTCAGATGCAGGGGTTCAGCCTCGGAGCCAGTTCAAGAGACCGTGGTGCCCTAAGCCAACTTTTGGTTTGGCACCCTATCATTGGCGCGCCCCTCCATTGGCACACACACCCTCAGGCCTTCCTTTCCCCCACCACCGGCCTACCTTTAAATGCAATTTCCCCCTACTCAATACTGACGGCATTTCACCTAACGCTACCTGCATCAGCCCCGATGTCTTCCCTCTGCTGCGCCCCTGTGGAAACAGGAAGTTATGTCAAAGGAGGAGCCGGGGTGTGGTAGAAGGAAGATGCTGGGGCTGATGTGGGTTGTGTTAGGTGAAACATTGTCTTCGTTTGGGAGGGGTAATCTGCCTTTAAAGGTAGACGAGGGAAAGTGGCCTAAGACAGAAAGAAGGGGATTACCGGCTCTTCTTTTTTCCCTGCACACACAATGCCCGCCAGGTAAGCTCTGGGTCAGCTTAACCTATAGGGCCAGTGACATCGCAGCCTCTGGCATTTGGCCCCCAACATCTCCAGCACCCTGAGCCAGAGCCTCACCTGGTCCATAGAGTAAGGTGGCCCTGTTCAGCCTGGTGGCAGTGAGTGTGGGATCTTCAGCTTGGAGAAAAGGTGGCTGAGGGTGTAGGAGTGGACAAGCGAACACTGTACACGGCCTGCAGCCATCACTAGACTGGCAGGACAACCCCAAGCTCTGTGCATACTACCTATGGACTTTGCTCTTTGCACACAACTTATGGACTTTGCCTTCTTTGTGGCATACTTTATATTTGGATGTTTACTGAACATTTGCATCTTCTTGTATTGTGCCTTAACCATCAACTGTAAGCCCCTGATAGCTAGATAGATAACTGATTGAGACAAGATATGATAGAGGTCTATAAAATAATGAGTGGAGTTGAACGGGTAGATGTGAAACGTCTGTTCACGCTTTCCAAAAATACTAGGACTAGGGGGCATGTGATGAAGGTACAATGTAGTAAATTTAAAATGAATCGGAGGAACTTTTTTCTTCACTCATGTAATTAAACTCTGGAATTTGTTGCCAGAGAATGTGGTAAAGGCGGTTAGCTTAGCGGAGTTTTAAAAAGGTTTGGACGGCTTCCTAAAGGAAAAGTCCATAGACTGTTATTAAATGGACTTGGGGAAAATCCACTATTTCTAGGATAAGCAGTATAAAATGTTTTGTACTTTTTTGGGATCTTGCCGGTTATTTGTGACCTGGATTGGCCACTGTTGGAAACAGGATGCTGGGCTCGATGGACCTTTGGTCTTTCCCAGTATGGCAATACTTACATACTTATGTACTTATCCATGAGGTTGTGATACTGGAGAGATCTTAGCTTGGTGACAATGAGACACACTCATTGGCAAAATATGTGCCATCAAATCACTTTTCCACTAGTTTTTTAAAAATATTTTTATAAGAGGCCACTTACGTGCAGAAAAAACTAGAATACTGCCAGTTACAGGCCTTTCTGTCACCTAAAACTAGGCATCTCTTTCCAGGATTTTTGTTTAAAAATGGTTATATGTTCGGCAACGCACAGACTGTGTAGCTGCTTTTTACCTTTTGGGTTCTTTCTGTTTCAAATGTGGCTGAATCTGGCCCCTTTCCAAGTCCCGTCACCTTTCAGAAAGACATCATACAACAGGGGCTTGAGTTGATGAAAGCGATCAGGACATGTTAGTTTGGAGGTATCGCGGGGCTATGTTCTCGCTGCCTGCATTAATGAAAAGTCGGTGCATGAGTTCACTTCCAGTCCTTGCACTAATTATTAAAAGGGAAGTGTGTGATGACATTCACGTTAAAAATGGTCAAAGGAAGAAAGCTTTCTGTAGAGTTCTCTTTGAAAAGTATTAGTGTAGATTTTGAAATGCAATTTCTGTGCAACTTTTCCTTCTTTGACTTAAACAGCTGCCTGGAAACACCTCCTCTCAACGCAACGCAACGTAATGTAGAAGAAGACATCAAGGGGAGTTAATTTTAAGACAGCCGTTTTGGAAATCACCCCTTTTAGACCTTTTCAAAAGTTCACCCTTTCTAGGCACTATTGAAGAGCCTTTGCATATGCTGTGATGGTTTATGGACTATCACGATTTTCCTAGTCAGTTTTGGACTTGCGGGTTCCAGTCATCTTGTCTTCAAGTTGACGCAAGTCCAAAACAGACCAGTTGCGTAGCCAGAGGTGGGCCTGGGTGGTCAGGCCCACCCAAGAGTAGCACACGTTTAGCGGTAGCTGGTGGGGATCCCAAAATCCACCAGCTGAAGAGTTCCCCCTGATGGTAACGAAAATGCTACTCTCCATGATACTGGCACCTGCACATGCTCAGTTTTCAGTGCATGCCTGTTGCAGACTGCCATGGTGGAAAGAAGTGTTTTCCCGCCAGTGGAGATATTTTTTTTTTTGGGGGGGGGGGGGGGGGGGGGAGAACACTTGGTGCCCACCCACTTCTTGCCCAGGCCCACCCAAAATCTGTTGTCTGGCTACGCCCCTGAAACAGATTAGGAAAATCCCAGATGCAGGACTCTCTTGGGCCTTTCTTCCTGTAAAATATCAGGCCCTCCATTTCTTCTCACTGAATTCTATTTATCAGCCTTTCCACCTCACCCCTACTGTCCCCACTCCCCACTGTCTTTCCAGTGTCCACTAATAAGTACATAAGTACATAAGTAATGCCATACTGGGAAAAGATCAAAGGTCCATCGAGCCCAGCATCCCGTCCCCGACAGTGGCCAATCCAGGTCAAGGGCACCTGGCCAGCTACCCAAACGTACAAACATTTTATACATGTTATTCCCAAAATTGTCGATTTTTCCCAAGTCTATTTAGTACTGGTCTATGGACTTGTCCTTTAGGAAACTGTCCAACCCCTTTTAAAACTCTGCCAAGCTAACCGCCTTTACTACATTCTCCTGCAAGGAATTCCAGAGTTTAATTACGCGTTGTGGTAAAGAAAACTTTTCTCCTATTTGTTTTAAATTTACTACACTGTAGTTTCATTGCATGCCCCCTAGTCCTAGTATTTTTGGAAAGCGTGAACAGACGCTTCACATCCACCCGTTCCACTCCACTCATTATTTTATATAACTCTATCATGTCTCCCCTCAGCCGTCTCTTCTCCAAGCTGAAAAGCCCTAGCCTCCTTAGTCTTTCTTCATAGGGATATAGATGATATTGATGGCTGAGTCAAGGGTCTACTTGATTTGTTTGTCTGCCACTTAACAGTTTTACCAGCCTCAGTTGCAGGACTCTCTGCCCCGATACATATTGGGTTTCGAGACAGTTGGAAGCTGCAAGACTCCCAAATATATATTTTTTAGTATTACAGGCATTTTAGACATGCAGAAGCATCAATGACTCTGTCAGTTGTGTCCTGTGAACTTCTATTCATGACCTGCTGAGACTTCACATAAAGGGGATACAAAGTGACAAGTGCTGCTGACCTCTGTGACTCTCCGAAAGACCTCAAGGAGATTATCTTAATAGGATCTTCCTCTCTAGATGCTTCCATTCACCTCCCATACACAGGGTCTCTATCCACCTTTTAGGAGGATCTTCTCATCAGCGTTGAGCTGCTCCTTCTGGTTTCCCAGGGACAAAGCTGTTCCCTTTAATTTTTGTTTGTAGATACCAAGAATGTAACGGGCTCAGGCTGCTGATCAGTAACTCAAAAAGCGGGTATTTGCACCCACGGATAAGACTTCCTTTGCTCCTCACTCACTATCTTTGAACAGGGTATAATGAAATCACAGTCAAATGATGTCAGGAAGGACATTTTCACTGCATTCTGGAGCAATTTCTGTGTTTGAGCAGTTTGCGCCATGTTGGAAAATACTGTTGAAGACAGAATAATTACTTCGAATTGTTTCTGACGCACGCTCTGCTCTCTGTTCCTTGATTAGAACATGATACCTCTTGTTCCCTCTCTTTCACTCTGGTGATGCAGATCATATGTTCTCTGTCTCTCTCTCTCTCTCTTCTCCACTTCCGCACCGGGCCCTCTGCATTATGATACACTGCTCGTTCTCTCTCTCTCTCCTGGATGGGGCATAATACCCTGTTCTCTCTCCCTCTCTAAGTGATGGACTGCTCTCCCTCTCCTGGATGGGGAATGCATGGTACCCTTCTCTGGCTCGCTCTCTCTTTCTCCTGGATTTTGCAGGCCAGCCTGTTTTGTGAGCTTTCTTCCTTTTTCTCTTTCTGAGTGCATCAGGCTACCCTGCTCTGTTTCTCCTGGGTACTACTGCAGGGCACCCTATCTCTCTCTTCTGGGTGGGGATGGTACCCTGCTCACTCTCTCTCTCTCTCTGAGAGGCCATCCTGCTCTGTTTCTCCTGGGTTCTTCAGGGTTCCTGGATTTCTACTGCTGTTTCCCTCTTCAATGTTCCTTCTTTGGCGCTGAAGCACATCTGGGTGGTCAATGGACAAGAAAACTCCCAAGGACACCTTGTTGAGTAGTCAAAGAATCAGTAGTATACAGCAACCTTGTTGCTCCAGCTGCCCGGGACTGGTCTGGCTTATTTATTTTATTTCATATAAATATTTATATACCACATGCACATGAAAAATACAACCAAACAATGGAAGTGGTTCACAACAATACATAAAACAATATCTTACATTATTATCTCCCTAAATTTCTTTCATTGTTTGCAATGTAGGATGGATATTCAATGTGCACGATCGTGATTCTAGCCATATAAGATGAATGCAGAGCATATTTGAACAAGAAAGTGATCATCTCCATTCTTTCACTGCTGGTGGCATTCTTTAGAGTGATGGTGGACTCTTTAGGGATAGTGATCTCGTAAACTTTTCTGGAAATCATGGAAATCACATGGGGGAGGGGGTAGCTTTGATCCTCAGTTCTTCTTTACCTTTTGATAGTCCATTCATCTTCTGAATGGATTTGATCAAGATGGACCCAGTCTTCATTGATCAATCCTTTCATAGTCAAGTATTCCACACTATGTTACTATTCTTGACTTCTGTAACGAGTAGAAGCTTTTTCGGACTACTAGTCTCTAGTCTGAGGAACATGGCAACTTTATTTGGTAACTGATGAAATCAAACATTGATCAGTTGAACCTTTAAGGTTCCATCATCTAAATTTATTTAACACATTTATAACCTGCCCATTCAAACATCTGAGCAGGGTACAAAAACACTCATAAAAATAAACACACTCCCTGCCAAAAAGAATCAACAACTCTCTCCCATCAGTCAAAAGCTTTACAAGACAACAGAGTCTTCAACTGTTTCTTAAACTGAGAGACAGAAGAGATGCAATGCATAGCAAGATGAAGGGAATTCCACAAGTGGGAACCCACAACGGCAAAACTCACTCCCAAATTTCTTCCAAATGTACTTGATGAAATGAGGGGACAACCAGTAAGTCTAAATCTTGGAAGCTCAAAGCTCTTGAAGACCAACATGTTTGCAAGCTATGGAGCAAGGCCAAAGGAGCATCATCACGAAATGCCCGAAAAACTAACAACAGAAGCTTAATGGCAACCAACATAACAGTTTCATCTGAGGCATAATATGAGCCTCCCTGCTAACACCTGTGAGAAGCCATGCTGCGGAGTTGAGTGCTACCTGCAATGCTCTTAGTGTCAAATCAAAATCCTTGAAAGACTCACAGAAACTGAGGAACACATCACATTCCTCAGTGCCTTTGTCATGATAACCAAGGGAAGATCCTTCTAGGATATTTCTTTCCTGTAGATCCCTTCCCTGGCATGTCTTCAGAGTATCAGGATCTTTCTGATATGGGGTTGCAACCTCAACTCAAACAGGCTACCGAGTCCTGGTTTTGCTCTACTGGATACTTCGAGATGTAATACTATTTATCTTAGGGAAATCAGAATTGAAACTCTAGGAATGCAATGGGGCGAAACCAGGACTAGATGAGACTATCTGGCTGGAATTGTGTCTGGTGGCAACCCTATGCATCATATTGAGCAATTGTGCCACCTTCTGGTGTAGGTGTGCCAGTGCAGGCATTCCAGATGCTCAAACTTCAGGCTCTTCTACATCCTTAAAGATCTGCTATGATCCCCCTGCCTCTGAGACACCTTTCCTGCACAGCAGGCTATAGGGTCCACTGTCAGAAGCATGAAGCCCGCTGGTCCCACCCATATTGCCTTATTGTCCTTCTTATTCAGAGTAAACCCCATCATGGCTCCCTGGACCTGCTGGGTTTCAAAGTTCTATCAGTTCAAGTCAAGCCATAATGAAAGGTAGAACTTCTGAACTTTTCTCTGTTTCTGTATTAATGGTAAGGCAATGGTGGGGGTGATGGCAGGAGGCATATTTCTAAAATTAATCTTAATGGGAAATTCCTCCCTTGTAAATGAAAAGGAAGGACAGCATTGGAAATGCAATTATGATTAATATAATTAAAGCATTATACATAATATTATATTAGTAATGATTTAACTAATGGTCCCACAGATGACGCTCAGCCACCCAAAGTAGGGAAGAGAGGACAACACTGACGTTTGGTGTCTAGGGGTGACAGAAATGTAAAACCAGTCCCAACATCCCATGGCCCTCTGTGACCATGGGAGAGTCACAGAGGGCTCAGAGCATTTTTCTGCATCTCGGTCACTGACCCTGTGTGATCCTGGGGAAGTCACTTTCTCTCTCTGTGCCTCAGTCAACTGACTCTCTGTGTGTCCCTGGGGAAGTCACTTTCTCTCCCTGTGCCTCAGCCACTGACTCTCTGTGTGACCCTGGGGAGTCACTTTCTCTCCCTGTGTAAACCTTGAGGAGTCACTGACCCTCTGTATGATCCTGGAGAGTCACTTTCTCTCCCTGTGCCTCAGTCACTGACTCTCTGTGTGACTCTGGGGGAGTCACTGACTCTCTGTGTGACCCTGGGAGAGTCACTTTCTCTCTCTGTGCCTCAGTCACTGACACTCTGTGTGTGACCCTGGGGGAGTCACTTTCTCTCTCTGTGCCTCAGTCACTGACTCTCTGTGTGACTCTGGGGGAGTCACTTTCTCTCCCTGTGCCTCAGTCACTGACTCTCTGTATGACTCTGGGGGAGTCACTGACTCTCTGTGTGACCCTGGGGGAGTCACTTTCTCTCTCTGTGCCTCAGTCACTGACTCTCTGTGAATTTAAGGGAGTCACTTTCTCTGCCTGCATCTCAGTCACTGTCTCTCTGCATGAGCTGGAGGTGTCACTTTTTCTTCTTATATCTTACCATCTAATTCTGTAGCTGCCTGGCTAAATCCCTTTGGGTGCTAGAGGGAATTAGCTGCAATTGAAGTCTCCTGGTTGAGGCTCATTCTCATTGAAGAAATAGTAGAGAACCAAAGAGAAAACTTGAACAGACTTGACTACCTTCATTGACTTTACTGTAACCTCACATTAACGCAGCTAAGAAGTTAAACAAGACGAAGTCACAGAGGTTTCACCACAATCTAAGATGACAATCATGACCTCCAATGTCAGTTTGAGGGATAAGGAAATGTGTGTATAATATGAGCTGAGTGTAAGAGATGGAAAGGACCAGCACAGAGTTGTAGGATTGTAGATATTGAGGCTCTATTGATTGTAGCATTAGATATCTGGACTTCAACTGAACCTATGTTAAACAGATCTAAATGAGCAAATAAAATTTTGGGACAGTCTATTTCTAAGGTAGTAAAGCTCTGGAACACATATTTCCTCCTAAGGTCCACTGATCCCTGGGGGTTGTTGGAGACTCGGATGACATGAGGCACGTGTGATTTCGTGTGTGTTGACTTAGCCCTGGGGGAGTCTCTCTGCCTGCGAAGGATGAACCATGCAAAACCACAGCACCGAAGCCCTGACACGTCTCTGATTCATGGACTACAGCTCTCTAAGGGCAAGTTGATGCTTATCAAGGTTGCTGCCAATGGTGTACAAGCCAGTAAATTTATGGCAATGTTGGCGCCAATACCCCGTGTAGGGTAATGCTCTGTAGGCTTGATTGGTTTCTAATTCTTTGCCACGAATACATAACTAGAAACACATCCGAATCAACACGAACATATCTAAATCTGCACTACCCAAGCTGCAAAGGACTCAAATACAAATCAACTTACGCGTCCAGTTTTTCCTACATAAGCACACAACTGTGGATCGGCCTTGAAAACTACGAACGACCACCTAAACGTCCGGAAAACACTAAAATCTGACCTGTTTAAAAAGGTATACCCTATCGATCCAACATAAATGCCTGATCTCTGCAACACAACAAAACTAAAGAACGTAATGGACATAACACAACTCTTCCATTGTACGATTCCCTAGTGTGGCTGTGCCACATGAACTTGATCTTAACACAACATCACCCTGTATTTGTTCACACCGGAGCCTGCAAAGGCCTCTCTGGTACTATGTAAGCCACATTGAACCTACAAATAGGTGGGAAAATGTGGGATATAAATGTAACAAATAAATAAATAAAAAGCTCCTGGCTTTCGCTGTAATGGGCCCCCCAGCTGATGTTAAGAGCTTGGATGATGTAAGGACCAGTGATGTTGTATGTTTGTATTATTGCTTCTTTTCTTGGTCTAAGAACTCTTAGCATTGCTTAGATGTAGAGACCAGTGATGTAATGATTGTTTATATAGCTAATCATTGTGTGTATATATTTTATTTATTTATTGCACTTGTATCCCACATTTTCCCACCTATTTGCAGGCTCAATGTGGCTTACATGACCTGTTATGGCATCGCCGTACCAGGGTAAAGAGTACAATTGGTGTTACAAAGAGATCAAGGCAAGCAAGAGGATCTGGTCAAGCAGTTATAGAAAGAGACATTCTGAATAAAGGTGTGTGTTGTAGTTAGTTATGGGTTATCGTAGTAGGCCTTGTTGAAGAGATAGGTTTTCAGAGATTTGTGGAAGTTACTTTATTCGTTGATCGATTTCAAGTGAGTTGGTAGTGCGTTCCATATCTGCGTACTCATGTAGGAAAAGCTGGTCGTGTGTGTTAGTTTGTATTTCAATCCTTTACAGCTGGGGAAGTGTAGGTTAAGAAAGGAGTGAGAAGATCTTTTGGCGTTTCTGGGTGGGAGGTCCACTAGGTCTAGCACGTATGTCGTGGCATCTCCGTAAATGATTTTATGAACAATTGTGCAGATCTTGAACTCGATACGCTCTAAGTGGGAGCCAGTGTAATTTCTTTCTTAGGGGTTTTGCACTTTCATATTTTGTTTTTCCAAATATGAGTCTGGCTACAGTATTCTGGGCTGTTTGAAGTTTCTTGATGGTCTGTTCTTTACAGCTAGCAAAGAGTGCATTGCAATAGTCCAGATGGCTTAGTACTATTGACTGTACCAGGTTCCGAAAAATGGCTCTCGGGGAAAAAAGGTTTTACTCTTTTGAGCTTCCACATGGAGTGGAACATTTTCTTAGTTGTATTCTTCACGTGGTTTTCAAGTGTGAGGTTTCGATAGATGGTGACTCCCAGAATTTACAAATTGTTTGAGACGGGGAGGGAAAGGTTTGGAGTGGTTATGGTGGTGTATTTATTTATGTTGTGTTGTGAGGTGAGTGTAAGACATTGTGTTTTTTCTGCGTTGAGTTTTAGCTGAAATGCATCCGCCCAGGAGTGCATGATTTGGAAGCTTTGGTTGATTTCATTGGTGATTTCCTTTAGGTCATGTTTGAACGGGATGTAAATCGTGACATCGTCTGCATATATGTATGGGTTGAGATTTTGATTGTCTAATAGCTTGGCTAGGGGTATCATCATTAGGTTAAAGAAGTTTGGTGAGAAGGGGGATCCTTGGGGAACTCCGCATTCGGGTATCCATGGTGCTGATGTTGCCGCGTTAGTTGTTACTTGGTATGATCTTGTTGTTAGGAATCCTCGAAACCATTTAAGAACGTTGCCTCCAACTTCAAAGTATTCCAGGATGTGTAATAATATTCCATGGTTGACCATGTCGAAGGCACTGAACATGTCAAATTGTAGGAGAAGTATATTATTGCCAGTTGCAATAGTTTGTTTAAATTTATTTATCAAAGTTACTAGTACTGTTTCTGTGCTGTAGTTCGATCGATATCCTGATTGAGAATTGTGTAGAATTGAGTGTTTATTTAGGTGGTTAGTGAGCTGTTTCGTTACTACGCCTTCCATAAGTTTAGTTGTCAACAGGATAGATGCTACTGGGCGATAGCTGGTTAAGTCACTTGTACTTTTCTTTGCGTCTTTAGTTAAAGGAGTAAGTAGAATATTTCCTTTATCCTTTGGGAAGAGACCGTTTTGTAGCATATAATTTAGGTTACTCGAGAGTTCTGTTATGAATTGTTGAGGGGCAGATCTTATAAGATTATTAGGACAGATGTCTAGTTTGCATTGCGATTTGGCGTATCTTTTGAGTGATTGAGAGATGTTTTCGATCGATAGTGAGTCAAAGTTGGTCCATGATCGGTCTGCTGGGTATTTCCCATTTATTGGATCTAGACACTCAAGGAGGTTGACGTAATCAATTGTGATGCTGGGTATCGTAGTTCGTAGTTTTATAATTTTCTCTTTGAAGTAATTCACAAGGTTGTTTGCTGATGGGGTATCTATGTTGTTAGTGGTAATCGACGAGGTGTTTAGTAGATTATTTACGAGTTGGAAGAGTTTATGTGTATCCTTGTAGCCTGGTCCAATTTTGGTTTTATAATATGATCTTTTAGTCTGTCTGATGGTGTATTTGTATTTTCTTTGTAGTTGCTTCCATTCGTCGTGTGCCGAGTCGTCTTTTTTCTTATTCCATGCTCGTTCTAATCTTCTGACTTGTGTTTTTAGTGCTTTCAGTTCTTCATTAAACCATGGTATTGAGTTTTTTCTATGTGAGGTTCTGGTTTGGAGTGGTGCTATGTTGTCTAATATGGTTCTGCATCTGTTGTCCCAGTGCTGGAGAAATTGGGGTGAGTCTGTTGGTGTTGTCCATTCATTGTCATAGAATTGTTGCCAAAATATTAGTGGGTCTATTTTGCCTCTCATGGTATACGTTGATTGTTCTTGGGGTGAGTCTGTTGGTGTTGTCCATTCATTGTCATAGAATTGTTGCCAAAATATTAGTGGGTCTATTTTGCCTCTCATGGTATAGGTTGATTGTTCTTGGTTGTGTTGTGAGTGTTTTGTTCGCCAGTGAAGGGAGAGGTTGGCTTTGTAGTGATCGGACCATGGAACGGCTGTCCATTTTGTGTCTTTTAGTGTGAGATTTTGATCATGTGAGAATTTGTATGTAATTATGTCTAGTGTGTGTCCTTTAGTATGGGTGGGTTGCATATTCGGCCATTGAAGTTCCCATAGTTGAAGGAAGTAACATAGTAACATAACATAGTAGATGACGGCAGAAAAAGACCTGCACGGTCCATCCAGTCTGCCCAACAAGATAACTCATATGTGCTACTTTTTGCGTATACCCTACTTTGATTTGTATCTGTGCTCTTCAGGGCACAGACCGTATAAGTCTGCCCAGCACTATCCCCGCCTCCCAACCACCGGCTCTGGCACAGACCGTATAAGTCTGCCCAGCACTATCCCCGCCTCCCAACCACCAGCCCCACCTCCCACCACCGGCTCTGGCATAGACCGTATAAGTCTGCCCAGCACTATCCCTGCCTCCTAACCACCAGCCCCGCCTCCCGATCTCGACTAAGTAGGAGACCTGTGAGAAGCAAGTTACAATAGTCTAAGCGAGAGGTGATAAGAGTGTGGATGAGGGTTCTGGCAGTGTGCTCAGAAAGGAAAGGGTGAATTTTGGTGATATTATAGAGAAAGAAAAGACAGGTTGATGTCGCCTGCTATAAGAAGGTTTTGGGTAGAAACGCATGTATTCTAAATGAAATCCATAAAGTTTGTTTGGCAATCTTGCCAGTTGCCTGGTGGTCTGTAGAATAGGATAAGGTTAAGGTGGTCCTGTAGCGTTGGGTGGTTGATTCTGGCTGAAGCGATTTCAAGTTGGGGAAGTATGGATTCGGCTGTTGTTGTGACGGTGAATTGGGATCTATAGATTATAGCTAATCCTCCTCCTCTTTTTCCGTTCCTTGTCCAATGGGTGATTTTGTACCCTGGCTAATCATTGTATATGTCTTAACCATTGTGTGTGTGTGTGTGTGTGTGTGTGTGTGTGTGTGTGTGTGTGTGTGTGCGTGCGTGCGTGCGTGCGTGCGTGCGCGCGCGTGTGCGTGTGCGTGTGTGTGTGTGTGTATAAGAATTGGGTCTCAGAGCTGAGAAAGCCTATCCTTCTGAAAGGATCATCATTACTAGAGTCTGGATGAACCCAAACCAATGAGATCTTGGGCAGAGAGGAGAAGACTAAAGAGAAAACTGTAGATCGACATGGGGAGAATTAGGGATCAGTGCAGAGCAATCTCCTGGCAAGGGCAAAACAGCCGAAAATGTCCTACAAACCCAAAACATTTAGCAATAGATATTCAGTTAGCAGCAGTGACCATTTTTTTTTTTAGCCGCTGCCAACCTTGTCCCCAAATTTCAATGCCAGTGCCCCAACACGGCCTGGCATCGAATATCATTTATTTAATTATTACACAGAATTGATATACTGATAAGGCCTATAGCATAGGCATAAAAGCAGTTTACAGGTTTTTAAAAAAGCGCATATAAACAGGCATAAAAGCATAGTAATAAAACAGTCTAAAAACAAAAAAAACTAAGAGCTGGGAAAGGAGACGGAGAAGGGGTATGTTTTAAAGGCCTATTTGAATTTGGGTAGGGAGAGTTGGTTTCTAATAGACAGGGGCAAATCATTCCATAATTTAGGTCCTAGATAGCAGAAGGCAGAGTTGCGGGTGGAGGACAGTCTGATGCGGAATGGAGGTGGGAAGGACAGAAGATTATTATCAGCGGAGCGTAAAAAGCGAAGGGGGGTGTAAGATACAAGAAGGTTATGGGCTTATGTGGCCGTCTATCTGTTGAGTACTGTGCACAGTTCTGGTCACTGCACCTCAAGAAAGATATAGCCAAATTAGAAAAGGTACAGAGATGGGCAACCAAAATGATTAAAGGGATGAAACTTTTCTCATACAAGGAAAAGCTGAAGAAGTTAGGGCTCTTCAGCTTGGTGAAGAGATGGCTGAGGGGGGGAGGGGGGATATGATACAGGTCTACAAACTCCTGAGTGGAGTAGACAAATGGATCGATTGTTTAATCTTAAAAAAAAAAAAAAGTAAAAAGACTAGAAGACACGCCATGAAGTTACGTGGTAATACCTTTAAAACAACAAATAGTTAAGCTCCGGAACTCATTGCCAGAGGATGTGCTAAAAGCAGTCAGAATACCTGGGTATAAAAAAAGATTTGGACAAGTTCCCTGGAGGAAAAGTCTATAAACTGTTATTAAGGTAAACACAGGGAATACTCCTGGAATCAGTAGCATGTAATCTTGCTATTCTCTTTAGGATTCCGGAATCTTGTTGCTCTTTGGGATTCTGACAGGTACTTGTGATCTGGATTGTTGGAAGCAGGCTAGATAGACCTACGTAGACTTTTGGTCTGACTCAGTTCGGAATTCTTACGTTCTTATGGTCTGGTCTGACCATGTGCAATGACATTTTTTTTTCTCCTGCCTCCCAGATTTTCTGATAGTTTATTTCCTTGGCTGGTACTACTACTACTACTACTATTTAACATTTCTAAAGCGCTACCAGGGTTACGCAGCGCTGTACAATTCAAACATAGAAGGACAGTCCCTGCTCAAGGAGCTTACAATCTAAAAGACAGGTGTACAATCTATAGACAAGTGTCCAGTCAAAGACAAGTGTAGAGTCCGACTAATAGGGCATACTATATTTCACGGAGGGTTAGGTGCCAAAAGCAGCATTGAAGAGGTGAGCTTTAAGCAGAGATTTGAAGATGGGTAGGGAGGGGGCTTGGCGTAGGGGTTGAGGAAGATTGTTCCAGGCATAGGGCGAGGCAAGGCAGAATGAGCGGAGCCTGGAGTTGGCAGTGGTGGAGAAGGGAACTGAAAGGAGGGATTTGTCCTGGGAGCGGAGGTTACGGGCGGGAACATAGGGGGAGATAAGGGTAGAGAGGTAGTGAGGAGCAGTAGACCGGGTGCATTTGTAGGTAAGGAGGAGAACCTTGAATTGAATGCGGTATCTGATCGGAAGCCAGTGAAGTGACTTGAGGAGAGGGGTGATGTGAGTGTATCGGTTCTGGCGGAATATGAGACGTGCGGCAGCGTTCTGGACGGATTGAAGGGGGGATAGATGGCTAAGTGGGAGGCCGGTGAGGAGCAAGTTGCAGTAGTCAAGGCGAGAGGTAATGAGAGCTTGGACGAGAGTTCGTGTGGTGTGCTCAGATAGGAAAGGGCGAATTTTGCTGATGTTGAAGAGGAAGAAGTGGCAGGTCTTGGCAGTCTGTTGGATATGGGCAGAGAAGGAGAGGGAGGAGTCGAAGATGACTCCGAGGTTGCGGGCAGATGGGACGGGGAGGATGAGGGTGTTATCAACTGAGATAGAGAGTGGAGGAAGAGGAGAGGTGGGTTTGGGTGGAAAGACGAGGAGCTCGGTTTTGGCCATGTTTAGCTTCAGGTGGCGGTTGGACATCCAGGCAGCAATGTCAGATAAGCAGGCCAATACCTTGGCCTGGGTCTCCGTGGTGATGTCTGGTGTGGAGAGATATAGCTGGGTGTCATCAGCATAAAGATGATACTGGAAACCATGAGGTGAGATCAGTGAGCCTAGGGAGGAGGTGTAGATTGAGAAGAGAAGGGGTCCAAGGACAGATCCCTGGGGAACTCCAACAGATAGTGGGATGGGAGTGGAGGAGGATCCATGAGAGTGTACTCTGAAGGTGCGGTGGGAGAGATAAGAGGAGAACCAGGAGAGGACAGAGCCTTGGAACCCAAAAGAGGACAATGTGGCAAGAAGTAAGTCATGATTGACAGTGTCAAACGCAGCGGATAGATCGAGGAGGATGAGGATGGAATAGTAGCCTCTGGATTTGGCGAGGAGCAGGTCGTTGCAGACTTTAGAGAGAGCTGTTTCTGTCGAGTGTAGGGGGCGAAAGCCTGATTGAAGTGGATCTAGGATGGCATGAGAGGAGAGAAAATCAATGCAGCGACTGTGGATGGCGCGTTCAAGTATTTTGGAGAGGAAGGGGAGGAGAGAGATGGGGCGGTAGTTGGAGGGGCAGGTAGGGTCAAGTGATGGTTTTTATAGGAGAGGTGTGACTACGGCATGCTTGAAGGTGTCAGGGACAGTTGCAGTGGAGAGAGAAAGGTTGAGGATGCGACAGATTGAGGGGGTGACAGTATGGGAGATGGTGTTAAGTAGGTTGGTGGGGATGGTACCTAAGGCACCTTTGGTGGGCAATGAAACTAACAAAGAAATCAAGGATGGAGGGAGTGAGAGGAAGTTTGTGACAGAGAAGAGGTCCAGTGCTTCCTGTTGACCCGTCAGCTCGCTTTTTACGAAATCCCTTGTTGTGCCTATCTTAACTCTTTGAGAATGGGTACAAAATGCATAGGGGAAATATATCCATAGATGTTGGCTTAGGGCAAGCAGTTGGAAAATACCCTCATAAGAATTTTGTTTTTTTCATTTTTTTCCCTTCCGTTGAGAAGAATGTTTCCTGGTACAAATCCATCTGTCAGGTCACATGAGGACTATGAAAAGATGGTCTTAGAAGCTACGACTCCTATAAGAACATTCCTCATAGAACAGCACCATGTCACACAGCCCTCAGTAGGAAACTGCCCATTGGAAAGGGAACGCCAGAGGTGACCACTCCTTGCAGAGAGATAAAGCAGGACTTCATACATCTCCAGGATGCAGGCTTCCTGTGGACTCCTTTTCCATTTTGCTTTGGCATCAAAGCTCCCTGATGGTGAAGAATAAACCCTTTCCGTGGGACAGATCTAGTCAACCATTATTCAACAATAATCAAAGTGATAAAATTATCACACAGGGAAAACATGAAAAGGGGGGAGGAGGAGACAGGAGTGGGTCACACAGAAAGAACACAAGGGAAAAAACGAAGAGAGTCTGAAAGAGGGATAGGTAACAATTAACTATTGAACTACTCAGCCCTTTTTTTTCCCCTTCCTTGAAATGCTGTGTTTGCAGAATTAAAATAGCAAAATTGAAAAGGCTGTGAAAGGGATCCTGTGGCCACAGCAGCTGAAGAGAGCTATGAAAACCTTGGGCTTTCCCCCCTGCTCTGCCTTTGTCACCTGCCCACAATTAGCCAGAATTTATCACCCCAGGACCCTGCAATGAGTCACTCAGCAGCCAGAAACCAGCCGGCCCCTACATTTGGACAGCCTGGAACTCCCACAGCCCCAGACACTGAGGCTCTTCTTTCCCAGGAAAAGGAGAAAAGGCAATTAAAGAGCCCCCCCCCCCCCCCCCCCCGTGCTCTGCCAGGAGGGGGGGTGAGGGATGGAGGGAGGTGTTTGCATGTGTTAAGCTGAGAAATTGATTCTTCTGTTCTATTCTGGGTTGAGATGCCAAAAAGTACAAATATCCTAATTACCTCCACAACTTGCTTGTTCACTCTTAAGTGGAACAGCACAATAAGCTCTCTTGAGGTGATCGCTGGTTCGTATTTTCAAGTTAGGCTGAGCCAATGCTCAATTCTTGACATAACACAAAACTGATATCTACCATATGAAAATGTCCTAAACAGTGTTTCAAATACTGTGATTAAACAATTTAAGTGGAAGGGGTAAAGAGAACACGGTTCAGCAAAAGGATCTATCAGTCCATCAAAAGATAAGTGTTTCCATTGATATTGAATATTGTGGTTGACTTCTGAAGCTATACTATAGCCGATACCACTTAGACACAATCAGTGTATTTGTGTTGTTTGTTTGGTTAAATCATGCTAAGTGCCAAAGAAAATATCATTTAAAAAAAACGACAAAAATTGAAAGAATATTTTAATTGAGAGAAGTAAGATTGGATGCTGTAGATGGAAGGTTGTATTGGCCAATGATGAACAGAAGATCATCAAGATCTGTTCAGCTCTATTAACTCTGTATGATTCATGAGCTCTTTGAGGTCTTTTTTCCCTGCCACTTAAATTGATTAATCACAGTATTTGAAACACTGTTTAGGACATTTTCATAGGGTGGATATCAGTTTTGCGTGGCCTAGTGGTTAGAGCACCGGTCTTGCAATCCAGAGGTGGCCGGTTCAAATCCCGCTGCTGCTCCTTGTGATCTTGGGCAAGTCACTTAACCCTCCATTGCCTCAGGTACAAACTTAGATTGTGAGCCCTCCTGGGACAGAGAAATATCCAGTGTACCTGAATGTAACTCACCTTGAGCTACTACTGAAAAGATGTGAGCAAAATCTACATAAATATTAAATATTTGAGGTTCTACATAGAATGTTAATGTTGCTATTCCACTAGCAACATTCCATGTAGAAGCCTGCCCTTGCAGGTCAGCAACCCGCGCAGGCTTCTGTTTCTGTGAGTCTGCGCATCCGCGTTGCTGATCTGCAAGGGCAGGCTTCTACATGGAATGTTGCTAGTGGAGGAGTAGCCTAGTGGTTAGTGCAGTGGAACATGGAATGTTGCTACTATTGGAGATTCTACATGGAATGTTGCCAGTGGCGGAGTGGCCTAGTGGTTAGAGCACCGCTCTTGCAATCCAGAGGTGGCCGGTTCAAATCCTGCTGCTGCTCCTTGTGATCTTGGGCAAGTCACTTAACCCTCCATTGCCTCAGGTACAAACTTAGATTGTGAGCCCTCCTGGGACAGAGAAATATCCAGAGGACCTGAATGTAACTCACCTTGAGCTACTACTGAAAAAGGTGTGAGCAAAATCTAAATAAATATTTAAGATTCTACATAGAATGTTAATGTTGCTATTCACTAGCAACATTCCATGTAGAAGCCTGCCCTTGCAGGTCAGCAACCCGCGCAGGCTTCTGTTTCTGTGAGTCTGATGTCCTGCACATACGTGCAGGACGTCAGACTCACAGAAACAGAAGCCTGCGCGTCCGCGTTGCTGATCTGCAAGGGCAGGCTTCTACATGGAATGTTGCTACTATTGGAGATTCTACACGGAATGTTGCCAGTGGAGGAGTGGCCTAGTGGTTAGAGCACCGGTCTTGCAATCCAGAGGTGGCCGGTTCAAATCCCACTGCTGCTCCTTGTGATCTTGGGCAAGTCACTTAACCCTCCATTGCCTCAGGTACAAACTTAGATTGTCAGCCCTCCTGGGACAGAGAAATATCCAGAGTACCTGAATGTAACTCACCTTGAGCTACTACTGAAAAAGGTGTGAGCAAAATCTAAATAAATAAATATATTTGCTGTACATTGGTTTGAGTGAATTTCTTCAAAAAGGCAGTGAATAAATCTTAACATATATACATAAGAGGTACACAGGTTGCCTTTAAAAATTCATTGGAGACCAGTGTTATAGGGAGTCTGTTAATCCATGCAGGGGTGACAGGGGCAGTCGCACAGGGCCTCACACTCCTAGGGGTCCTGCATCTCTGGCACGTCTGTCCTCCTGTCTTGGAATATCTCCCTGCTCCGATCCTTACTGTGCATCCACATTTCAGTTGAGAGCATCAGGCAACGGCAGCAATTTTCATATCCTGTCAGCTGCCGAGTCCAGAGCCTCCTTGCTACTGCCTCCCGCCCCTTTTGATGTCACTTCCTGCTTATGCAAGGGTGGGAGGCAGCAGTGAGAAGGCTCTAGGCTCAGCAGCTGACAGGATATGAAAATTGCTGCAGCTGTCTGCCGCTTTCCACTGAAATGTGGTGGATGCATATCAAGGTATGGGGTGAGGTGGGTTTCCGAAAACGCTAAACCTCCTTTTAAACTGATAAATTATGGCTTATGGTGGTGGATGTGGGAACGGGTGTGGGCACAGGAGGGCGGGGGGGGGGGGGGGGGGGGGGGGGGGGGGGAGGGGGGGGGGGGGGGGGGAGGGGGGGGGGGGGGGGGGGGGTCACACTGAACTGGTCTGCACAGGGCCCCGCAATTGCTACGACTGGTTCTGAATCTATGTAATTTACAGGTGCAAAGTAGGTGAGGTCAAGTGATGCAATGCAGGCAACAGAATCTCAAAATCCCTGGGTTTGATTTTGCCGGCCTGCCGTAAACCTGCCTCTGGATCTGCTCCTCATAAGTTATCCAAATATCACCTCAATTACTTCCAATATAACCTCACGTCATATAACCTTCAGACAGGGGACCACCTGGCTCCCTCCCAGTCCAGTCTGGCCCGGCTTCCCTAAATTCAAATTTCCAATGACAGGTTTAAAAACCCCATGGCTACTTAGTAGGGGAAGGGTAACAATCAGGCATAATTTATTCCCACATTTAGAGTTGGAAAAGTCTGTGGTATCCAAGTTTACTTATAGATATTTTGTGACCTCTTAGATTGCTTTTCCCTGCCTTTTGTTCCGAAGGTCACTGCAACCTGTTCTCCTGACTGATGGCCGCCAGTGTCTCTGGGCTCTTTCTGAAGCCGAGATCTCTTCCGGTTACCCTTGGTTACTTAAAGTCAATTTAAGTCTGGTGGGGGGGGGGGGGGGGGGGGCACAAGGGGTATGGGAGAGGAGGAACTCAAGCAACATGGACAAACGCGTATCCTAAAAAGCTTTTGGGCTCTAACTTCAGATCAAATGATAACATACTGACTTGCACACCGACCCAAACACACTGTGCTTAGGGTTGCCAAATGGATCCAGATTCCCCTACCAGGGTTGCTCCAGTCCTAGGTTTACCCCTTGCATGTAGGGACGCGTATTTCTGATTTCCCCATTGTATGTCCTAAGAAAAGTAAGACTACAAGCCCCTGCATGCACTGGGGTAAACCCAAGACTGGATCAACCCTGTTGAGTGAATCTGGATCCAGTTGGTAACCGTAACTGTAGTTGGGTTTTACATAGTTTCTTATGAGCCTCGAAAAGAAAGCAGCAAGAGATACTTTACACTCGGAAAAAGCGTCGCATTATCTGTGAAAAATGAGGATTCCAAAATGTTGCTACCCTCTGAGATTCTAGAATCTTGCTATTCTTTGGGGTTCTACATGGAATGTTGCTACTCTGAGATTCTACATGGAATCTTGTCACTCTTTAGGATTCCAGAACCTTGCTATTCTTTGGGGTTCTACATGGAACGTTGCTACTCTTTGAAATTCTGCATGGAATCTTGTCACTCTTTAGGATTCCAGAATCTTGCTATTCTTCAGGGTTCTACATGGAACGTTGCTACTCTTTGAAATTCTGCATGGAATCTTGTCACTCTTTAGAAGGGTACCGGCACCTTTTCCATTGTCTGCTAAAATTGACCCCATGGTCCCCAAGTTTTAATGAAAGAGCTCAGGCTCTACACACACCAATTCTGCCTTGTCATAGATTCTGTGTGACTGGTTTGCAGGGGGCCTGGCTATTGTGGGGTGGGTCCCTCAGTGATCACCCCACCCCTGAAGGCTGGCCTGGCATTTGAGTACCGGCACCTTTTTTGCTAGAAAAAGTACACTGGAAAAATCAGACACTGAAATATTTGTTGCACCTGAAAGCAGAGACGCCAAGTTACCCAGTTCCAGGTTGGAGCCTTTTTGTCCAGTCCTAATTTTGAACCTACGTCTCGGAGCAGTGTGGCATTTGTAGTGCCTGATCCTGCCCATTGAAGTCAGTGATGCAGGTCCCATGATGCACCAGAATGGGTGGTCAGAAATCAGGGCTGTCCCAAACATCTCCAGCCTGGAACATGGGTAACTTGGCATCATAGGCGCCCCGTATAGAGGCTTGGGGAGGCTAAGCCTCCCCAGCTGAAATCGTCAACTTCCGCTTGTTGTGGAGCCCACCCTCCTGCCCCGCGCATTTTTATCTTTTATTTCCGTGGCAGCGACGTCAATGAAGAAAAAGACTACAGGCTCGCCGCCAGCTTCTCCCTCTCTCTGCTCTCGCGGAAACAGGAAATGCATCACGGGACACTGTGTGCAGAGAGAAGGGAGAAGCTGGCGGCGAGCCTGTAGTCTTTTTCTTCATTGACGTCGCTGCCACGGAGCTTATGAGGTAAGCTCCGCCCCCTTTAGCCTCCCCAAACAGTTGGGCTACCGACCATCTATGCTTGGCATCTCTATGAAAGAAGAAAAATGACTTGGAAGCTCACCCCATAGACCAGGCTGTACCATGAAGGCCCAGCAGATGTGGGGTTTCAATCTCCATTTGATGGTGCCAACTGGGTTCAGGTCGCACTTCCAAGAAGACACCGATGGGCCCAGGGAACAACAGCGGCTGCAGTTGCTATGACCAAGATAGTCCCTGCCGCCTATTGAGTGGCTCTGAGGAAGGCGGCCATCCAACCTGTGGGGCTGACAAGCACTGCTGGAGCCAACTGGGGAGGAAGGGTTAATAATGAAGGCATAACGTGAAGAGAAAACAGACTGGGTACCTGTGCTTCTAGTTCGATTTTGATACCTGGGTAAGTGGTCGCACCTGGTTGACACATGGCATCAGTCTGTTCAGTCCTGTGAAACCCACTTCTCCTCTTCCTCCACTTTCTATCTCAGTTGATAACACCCTCATCCTCCCCCGTCTCATCTGCCCGCAACCTCGGAGTCATCTTTGACTCCTCTCTCTCCTTCTCTGCGCATATCCAGCAGATAGCCAAGACCTGTCGCTTCTTCCTCATTAACATCAGCAAAATTCGCCCTTTCCTCTCTGAACACACCACCCGAACTCTCGTCCACGCTCTCATTACCTCTCGCCTGGACTACTGCAACTTACTCCTCACCGGCCTCCCACTTAGCCATCTATCCCCCCTTCAGTCTGTTGAGAACTCTGCTGCACGTCTCATATTCCACCAGAACCGATATACTCATATCACCCCTCTCCTCAGGTCACTTCACTGGCTTCCGATCAGATACCGCATTCAATTCAAGCTTCTCCTTCTTACCTACAAATGCACTCAGTCTGCTGCCCCTCACTACCTCTCTACCCTCATCTCCCCTTACGTTCCCGCCCGTAACCTCCGTTCACAGGATAAATCCCTCCTCTCAGTACCCTTCTCCACCACCGCCAACTCCAGGCTCCGCTCATTCTGCCTCGCCTCACCCTATGCTTGGAACACCCTTCCTGAACCCTTACGCCAAGCCCCCTCCCTGCCCGTCTTCAAGTCTTTGCTTAAAGCCACCTCTTCAATGCTGCGTTCGGCACCTAACCCTTTCCGTTCAGGTGAATCCAGACTGCCCCCAATTTGACTGCCCCTATCGGACCGACCGTTCACTTGTCTATTAGATTGTAAGCTCTTTGAGCAGGGACTGTCTCTCTTTGTTAAATTGTACAGCGCTGCGTTACCCTAGTAGCGCTCTAGAAATGTTAAGTAGTAGTAGTAGTAGTAGTAAAACAGCCAGAACATGCCTAGTGTCTGCTAGAGTAATAAATAATGTAACCTAATACTGAAAATACAGCTCTAGCAGAGAAATAAAGCTGGTGCTTATTGGTGATGCGGAGAAAAGCCCTCAGAAACCAGAGGCGGATTGCCTAAGGTTTTGCGCGTGGTTATAAACTGTACGTTTGAATGTATAACACACGCTATGGTTCTATCATTGGGCAAAAAACTCCACACACCATGGGCATCTAAACTTCTGCCTCAAAATATGAATAACAAATAAGTTTACTCCTTAAACAGTTGTATGAATTTCTCACTCGGAGGTCACTTTCTGATAACAAACCTTATCACAGCAGCGAAACAGAAAAGCTTGCACTTAGCTTTAAAAATGTAGCACTCGTCGTTATCCGTTCTACGGGGTCCACCGTTTCACTTTGAAACATGGCTTCTTTCAGGAACGGACTGCTCTGGTATGATGCTGAGGGTTTAAATGGGAAGCGTTAAGCTTTCAAGGAGGCGCCATTGAGACTTACACTGTTGCCGTGTGAGAGCTTTGTACTTCATTTCAATCTGAGGAACATATCACAAACATTTTGGAAAGCATCAGCCTTTTTGAAATTAGTCTGTTGAAGCCTCCTTTGTCATTGGTGTGACCCCTGACGCGGTAGCACCGAAACACGGCCCGTGTCGGGTCTTTCTTCAATCAAAGTTCACTATTAAAGGATTTTTTTAATGAAAGAACTGTGTTCCTTTTGTTTTTAAAGGCCCTCTGTGCTGGTTTGTTATTTTTTTTGCTTTCAATATATGTGCACATATTTTCCCAACTTCCGCACATGTGAAAAAGCCTTCCGTTTGTTTAATGTGGTGACTGTATGAGAAATTTTTGAACTGCAGGGAAATACTGTCTTGCATGCATCACCCTTACTGGATGTAGCTCTGCTTCCTCGTACTGACAGTACTCTCAAAAGGGGGTTTGCAGGCCCCGGCTCCTCCACCGCATCCTGTTTGTGCTGATGGGTAGAGGCGTTGTCATGAGAATGGGACCAGATTCCACTGGGTGGAGCCTCAGCTGTCACTCTGCACAGGAACTACGATATCAGAAAGCCTTCGCCTTTCCCAGAACGGTCCCATGGCACCCGGCCCACGTTATCCTGGCTGTGGAAAGCCTTCCCAGGCCTTGTAGTGCAGGCAGGGTTGTTTGATTTATGATTAAGGGCACAGACTGGCATGGACACACCTTAGACATGGGGACAGTTTTATCGGCAAAGCTACTGCTTCCCGAGATCTTCAAGGATATGGAAGTTTCACAGGCTGATGTGTTGGCCAGGCCAACAGAAAAGAACTGTATCAAAGTCGAAGGGCCAGGTTCCAGGTAGCCTTCGTTCTCCCTTGGTTGTTGAGTTTGTGATAGTCTGGTCTGAAATCACCTTGAGCCTTTCACAGTCAGGTGAGGTGAGGGAGCAGAACAGCAAGAGCCAGTGGCCACAGATAGTCCAAGACCTCTGAGTGGCATGGGTTAATGATGTCTGATGGTCCGTCTGCCCAGGACGTGACCCCAAATGTGGGTTTTACGACCCAATTTGGGGTTACAATCCAAAGTTTGGGAAGCTCAGAAAGTACTTTACTACTGGCCTCAGGCCTGGAAACACGCTAAGGTAAAGCCCCAGCTGCAAGAACATAGTAATATAGTAAATGACGGCAGATAAAGACCTGCACGGTCCATCCAGTCTGCCCAACAAGACAAACTCATTTTACATGGTATGTGATACTTTATATGTATACCAGAGTTTGATTTCCTGCCCATCCATACCTATTCAGTCACAATCAAGGCATAGACCGTAGAAGTCTGCCCAGCTCTGGTTTTGCTTCCTAATTACCGGCGTCACCACCTAATCTCCGCTAAGATTCCATGGATCCATTCCTTCTAAACAGGATTCCTTTGTGTTTATCCTACGCACGTTTGAATTCCATTACCGTTTTCATCTCCACCACCTCCCGTGGGAGGGCATTCCACATATCCACCCCCCTCTCTGTGAAAAAGGGTCTTAAGCCCCTTATTCGATTGTCAGATCTTGAAGCAGGAATTTCTTATACATGAATAATTATTCTCTTGTACAGCGATTCATAGATCCAGTACCGCCATCAAAATAATAAGTAGAGGGTATTATCAAATTTACAGATGGCACAACATTAGTCAAAGTGAGTGAAACACGGACTGTGAAGAACTGCAAAACTGGGGGGGGGGGGTGCTGGGCACTGGGAGAAACTGCTTGTACTGTGCTGTGTAATTCAGGCCAAGTTAATTTGCTTTAAATGGAAAATTGAGTAAATCCAGTAGAACAGAATGAGAGATCACACACACACACGCACACGCACACACGCAAGTGCATGCTGGGAAAATGCTGAGTCACATAGCTGTGCATGAGGAAAAGAGGGGGGGAGGCCTGAATGTGAAAACCTGCTAGGATCTCTGTGTCTTTGAAAGAAGGGAAAGGGAGTGGGACTTATATACTGCCTTTCTGTGTTTTTCCCAACTACATTCAAAGTGGTTTACATATTATAGTCAGGTACTTATTTTATACCAGGGGCAACAGAGGGTTAAGCAGTGGTGTGCTGGAGCAGGCTCTCACAGGCTCGCAAGAGCCGGTTGTTAAGTTTTTAAGACTTTTGGGAGCCGGTTGTTAAAGTAGGGCCCTCCATGGCTACTTTAACAACTGGCTCCCAAAATGTGGGCTTGGGCCCCCTGCTGAAATATCTTTTACTTTGCTGGTGGGGATGCTGAGCCCTGCCAGCCAAGTAAATAGACTGCTGCTGCTCCCCACTCCTTGTTTCCAGCTCTGAGCAGCAGGCTGGGACTTCTCCAGCATGTGTGAGAAGTTTCAGCATGCTGCTCAGAGCAAGGTGTTGGGAGTGGTAGCAGTCCATTTATTGGCTGCCAGCAAAGGTATGCCTAGCATGCCCGCACAAAGGGAGGGAGGGAGGAGAGAGAGGCAAGTGGCTTTTCCATATCTACTTGGCTAATAATTGTTGATGGACTTTTCTCCCTGAAACTGTCCAAATCTCTTTTAAACCCACAGCCCTGGTCCCAAGGGTGGGGTGATCCTGGAGTTATTGTGGAAGTCACATTGAGGTGCTCGTTCCATTCACCCAGTCCCCTCCCCCCCCCCAAAAAAAAAAAAGATGTAGCGTAGCTAGAAAAGAAACAGAAAAGGAGCTGCCACGGTCACAAAGGGAACGGAACGGTTCCCCTGACAAGAAAGGCTAAAGCTGAGGGCTTTTCAGCTTGGAGAAGAGATATAAAACAGTGGCGTAGCCACAGGTGGGCCTGGGTGGGCTGGGGCCCACCCACTTAGGGCTCAGGCCCACCCAACAGCAGCACACATTTAGTGGTAGCTGGTGGGGATCCAAAGCTCCGCCAGCTGAAGACCCTCCTCCTGATGGTGCTGAAAACATTGTCTCCACTTCAAGCACCTGCGCATTCTCAGTTTTCAGCGCATGCCTGCTGCAGGCTGCCAAGGTAGAGAGCAGTGTTTTCCTGCCAGCTGAGATATTTTTTTTAATTTGGTGGGGAGGGGGGGGCGAACACTTGGTGCCCACCCACTTCTTGTCTAGGTCCACCCAAAATCTGCTGTCTGGCTACGCCCCTGATATAAAATCGCAAACAGAGTGGAAGAAATTAATAACAAATGGTTCTTTACCAGCTGAAATAGTAATAGGACTAGGGAATCCTCCAGGATCCTGCTTCTGCAGGCAGGTCACGTTTTCTCAGGCACCCAGTTACATGTAAGCTGTTTGGGGTAGGCACATCACGGTACAGCCCTATAATTGCTACGTATTAAATGAAAAGTTGGTGGGGAAAGTAGTTTTTTTTAGTTAAGCACATGCTATGGAATGTGTTGCTGCGGGTCAAGCTTAAGAGTACCAACTGGGTTTATTTATACGGTTCTGTTAGACTACTCCATTTACATTTATAAACTGGGTATGAGGTTTGCTATCTTGTGCTTATGAGGAGTGAGCAATAGGGAATGGATCATCCCAGCTGCGTGTCCCACGCTCCACCAGGTGATTCAAATTGGCCCCTATCTGGGACAGGATGCTGGGTTCAAGGGAACGGTGGTCTCGCCCAGCCTGATCCCACCTCATGTGCACCGTGACACTGGCACCCTCACTACACACATGATGAAACAGATCAACCAGCAACTGAACTCACGGTGGAGATCGATAGCCGCACCGTAGTCACATGGAGAATTGGACACCCAGGCTCTGTAATCACACCCAGACCCGCAATGACTTGAGAACTATAGCCACTAATATCTAGTTGTCATAACGACAGAGCATAACTGATAACAAGCAGGATTTGAATGGCTGTCAGAAGCCTCTCATATTCCCCCTCTGCACGTGTTACCCTTCTCCGGCAGGCAGCCTGGCTCTGCTCTCTGGTAGGCCTGTTCCCACATCTGTAGGACTGCGCTGTCCTTTCTCACAGCCCGGGCAGCTCAGCAGCTGGGCAACAACCCAAGGATTATCAGGAGAAAAGGGAGAGACCCAGTTTCCTGTTTGGGAAGAGTCCTGGGCCGTCTGAGGAGTTTTAGCGAGATACCCCTCAGCTCCAATGTCGCCCCTCTTCCATGACATGGGGGGGGGGGGGGGGAGGGCACGTTCTTCCCATTACTCTGTAATAAGAAGAAAAATATTTGCTAAACCACGTTTCCAATTTTAACTCAAGGCAACTTACCATATTTGTTTTCAAAACTCAGAACAGCACGGAGGAATTTCACTTTGGGCCAGACTGTGGGAATTGCTGCTGCAATCTGTGAACCCTGTGGCTCCAGCTGGAGCTTTGCAGGTGGCAGCATTATAAAATAATATTTAGCTTTCTTTAAATCTCACCCTGTTATTATCTGTGTGCCAGCTGATACGTGATAAAACATGACATCACCGACATAATGCATTTTAGTAGAAGTAATTCATAAAATGATCTCTACCAATGTTCTTCAATGCTGGTCCCTGGAGACCTCTGGGGTGGCTCCCATCATCATTCTGTTTGTGTTTTTTTTCTTTTACTCTCTACCCAAGCTCAGAAATGCCAAGTCATGTGCATTGGGTGTGTGACACACACATTTAGGCTTTTTCTCCAGCTCACACTCCTAAGTGCATAAGTATTGCCATACTGGGACAGACCAAAGGTCCATCAATCCCAGCATCCTGGTTCCAACAGTGGCCAATCCAGGTTACAAGTACCTGGGAAGATCCCAAAACAGTACAATACATTTTATGCTGCTTGTCCCAGAAATAAGCAGTGGATTTTCCCCAAGTCCATTTCAATAATGACTTGTGGACTTTTCTTTTACGAAGCTATCCAAACCTTTTTAAAACCCTGCTAAGCTAACTACTTTTACTACATTCTCTAGCAAAGAATTTCAGAGTTTAATTACACATTAAGTGAAGAAATATTTTCTCCAATTCCTTTTAAATTTATTACTTTGTAGCTTCATTGTGTGCACACTAGTCCTAGTATTTTTGGAAAGAGTGAACAAGCAATTCACGTCTACCCGTTCCATTCCACTCATTATTTTATAGACCTCTATCATATCTCCCCTCAGCCGTCTTTTCTCTAAGCTGAAGAGCCCTAGCCGCTTCAGCCTTTCCTCATAGGGAAGTCGTCCCATCCCCTTTATCATTTTCATCACCCTTCTCTGTACCTTTTCTAATTCCACTATATCTTTTTTGAGATGTGGTGACCAGAATTGAACCCAACATTCGAGGTGCGGTCGCACCATGGAGCGATACAAAGGCATTATAATGTCCTCATTTTTGTCTTCCATTTCTTTCCTAATAATACCTAACATTCTATTTGCTTTCTTAGTCGCCGCAGCACACTGAACAGAGGGTTTCAACGTATTATCAACGATGACACCTAGATCCCTTTCCTGGTCGGTGACTCCTAACGTGG
This sequence comes from Microcaecilia unicolor, assembly GCF_901765095.1. Lineage (NCBI taxonomy): Eukaryota > Metazoa > Chordata > Amphibia > Gymnophiona > Siphonopidae > Microcaecilia > Microcaecilia unicolor. Next base: position 96,573,175 of record NC_044043.1, on the reverse strand, counting down.
AACCCTGTAATTCCGAGCAATAAAAGAGACCAGAACCAGTGCTCAGGAGAACAATAGAAAATAAACCACTGTCTCCGTAAACTGTGCCTTCACAGGAATTCACACGTCCTTGGTAATCAGGAGACACAGGATCAAACAAACCAAATTATATCTCAGGCCCGTGCTGAGAAAAAGAGTTCAGATATTTAAACACAGAGAGAGACACACAAAAGCATACATGCAGACCCCCCACTTCCCACATACACACACCTCATCATACCTGCAGACCTTCTTTCTCAGAAAGCCATTTCACACACATTCCCCTCCTCATCCCCAGCAGCGAGACAGACACTCATTCGCTGACAGATATACACAGAATCAGAGTGACAGGCAGACCCTGAGACACACAGAACAAGTGACGTAATCAGTGGCCTAGCCACAGGTGGGCCTGGGTGGGCTAGGGCCCACCCACTTAGGGCTCAGGCCCACCTAACAGTAGCAGTAGCTGGTGGGGATCCCAAGCTCCACCAGCTGAAGAGTTCCCCCTGATGGAAACGAAAATGCTACTCTCCATGATACTGGCAACTGCGCATGCTCAGTTTTCAGCGCATGCCTGCTGCAGACTGCCAAGCTGGACAGAAGCATTTTCCCACCAGCTGAGATCTTTTTTTGATGGGAGGGGGAGAACACTTGGTGCCCACCCACTCCTTGCCTTGGCCCACCCAAAATCTGCTGTCTGGCTACACCCCTGGACGTAATATCTTCCTGCCCTGCTGTAAGCCAATTTCTATATAAAATACCTTTTTCCAAGCCACACCTGTGTGTTGTATTACTGGGCCACAAAACCCACTGCCCATGAGAACTGGACCTGGGACCAGAGAAAGGAACCCAGAACCAGATAAAAAACAACGCTGACATCTGACCTCTGGGGACCATAATGGACAGACTCCATGAAGAGTATAGGTTAAAAAAAGACAGAACAGGGGAGGTGACGATTCTGCGCTAGGGCAACTGCAGCTGCGCACAGGTCTGAGCAGAAAAAATTGCATTGCCACATCTGCGCATCAGTATTGACTTGCGCAAAAACTTTATGCACAGAATAACATGCCAAACAATGGTAAAATAATCAAGAGGAGGAAAAAAACACCTGAGGTGCCAATGGATACCATATTTTACAGTGTCTCCCCCAAGGCTCCAGATATCTCTTCCATAGATCAAAAACCTCCATTGATTTTTATTGCCGTGTTACCGAGGGAGCACTTATCCCCACCTCAGCTGGCAGTAAGGGGTCCCTGCTGCAAGGCCACGCATGGCTATGTTTGTCTGGGGGCTTTTTACATGGTGCGACCTCATCTTGAGTATTGCGTTCAGTTCTGGTTGCTGTATCTCAAAAAAGATAAAGTGGAATTAGATAAGGTTCAAAGAAGAGTGACCAAAATGATAAAAGGGATGGAACGCCTCTCATATGAGGAAAGGCTAAAGAGTTAAGGCTCTTGGAAAAGAGATAGATGAGGGGAGATATGATTGAGGTCTACAAAATCCTGAGTGCTGTAGAACGAGTAGAACTGACTCAAATTTTTACTCTTTTAAAAAGTATAAAGACTAGGGGACACTCAAGGAATCTGATATGGAAATACTTTAAAAACAAATAGGAAGAAATATTTTTTCACTCAATGAATAGTTAAGCTCTGAAAATTCTTGCTGGAAGATGTAGTAACAGCAGTTAGCATAGCTGGGTTTAAAAAAAAGGTTTGGACAAGTTCCTGGAGGAAAAGTCCATAGTCTGCTATTGAGACAGACATAGGGAAGCAACTGCTTGCCCTGGGATTGGTAACACAGAATGTTACTGCTAATTGGGTTTCTGCCAGGTACTTGTGACCTGGATTTGCCACTGTTGGAAACTGGGCTAGATGGATCATTGGTCTGACCCAGTGTGGCTATTCTTATGTTCTTACCTTTTTCTATGTTTCTATGGCCTGGCTATTGCAGCTTCTCAAGAGGCAGAATAGCTCCTCATAGAATGTGGCTGTCTCCCAACCCAAAGGCCACTCATTTATAGTTCTTACGTTGTTTCACATTTCCAAACAGTATTACATATGTTGCTTTTCAACTGTAGGGAAATTTTGTTTTGCTTCCAAGGTTTCTAAAGGTGGAAGGCAAGCACTGTGCTGCACATTTCATGTTGCAATACTGTTTGCAATTATTGGGACCTCCGATGCAGGCATTTACGCCAAAACCCGGCCATGTTTGATCACTTCTACAATAAAGTAGTTCTAGCTGTTCTTCCTTCTTTCTGGCCACCCTCTCTTTCCTGGTGTTTCCGATAATTTTATGACCTTACATCTTGCTGATATTGATAACCGGATGCAGGCCACTGGTGTCAGCACAATGTGGCATCGTAAATTATGCATAAACTAGTAAAAGAGGCCCGTTTCAGAGCAAATGAAACGGGCGCTAGCAAGGTTTTCGTCGCCAACACCCCCTCCCTCCCTGGCCAACCCCTTTGTTGTTCTGCCATTGCTCCGCCCCCAGCGTCATGACATTTGACGCGAGGGCGGGGCCTGGAGCGATGTCCCACCCCCCTCCGCCTCCCTGCCAACCCGTTCGTTGTTCTGCCATTGCTCCGCCCTCGAGGGCGGGGCCCGGAGCGATTTTGGTGGCTTCACCACCACGGACCTTAGAACCTTTTTGAAGGAAGTCAGGGCTTGGCTTCACTGACGTCAGTGTCCTCAGAACGTTGAGGTTGAGTTTTATTATAGTAGATGATGAGGTGATCATGCTAGATCCTGGTATCAGGAGCAGGAGAAACCAAGCCCAAGCAGTACCCTGTCCATCACCTCTGAGGGATGCCTGTCTCACACAAGTGCAGGCTCCAGGCTGGGTCGTGGCATTGTTTAGGAAATGCAAGACAAGACAAAGAAGGGGGTCCATGTCTTCCACAAAGAAACAAGCAGGATACACAAGGGTGGAAGCCAACCAAATCCAAATGACCAGCCCAAGCAGGTAGTAACAGCAACAAAACAAAGTTTATTAGGACCCTACATGTTTCGGCTGAACGCCTTCCTCAGGGGTCTCAGCCAGTTCAGGGCGTAGCCAGACAGCAGATTTTGGGTGGGCCTAGACAAGAAGTGGGTGGGCACCAAGCATTCTCCCCCCTCCCCCTGCTCTCCACCTTGGCAGTCTGCAGCAGGCATATGCTGAAAACTGAGTACCCGCAGGTGCCGGTATCTGCTGAAGTGCAGAGCAACGCTTTCAGTACCATCAGGGGGAGGTCTTCAGCTGGTAGAGCTTGGGATCCCCATCAGCTACCACTAAATGTGTGCTGCTGTTGGGTGGGCCCTGGCCCACCCAGGCCCACCTGTGGCTATGCCACTGGTTCACACTTGTTAATCATAGGTTGTGGTGATGTACCCCAGAGAGAAAAAGGAGTCAAAGCTCCCTGGGGTACATCTCCACAACCTATGATTAACAATTGTGACCTGGCTGAGACTCCTGAAGAAGGCGTTCAGCAGATTATTTAGGAAATAGCAAGGCACAGGGTCCTTTAAACTTTCTAAGACCTAGGCATATGCTTGGTTTACCTATGCTTTAATCTGGTCCTACTCAGCTTCCTTCTGAAGGTTCTGTCTGTGTCCCTCCATGCCTTCTCCCTCCACACTCACCATGAACTGGGAGTCACCTGTTCCTTGTCTCAGGCTTTTTTTTTTAAACAGTGACACTTTTGCTAAAAATCTGTAAAACACGTTTTTATGAGCACTGTAGTGAGACTCTTAGGGTTTACTGTCGGTTTGTTGTTCCTCGTCTATATAGATGTGGTAAGAACAGTTCAGCAATGCCAGAAAGAAACTGGTTTTTGGTCATCACGGTTCTGTTTTCCTTTGAATGTCAGCTGCTCTGCTGATGCCACCCAGAGAAGTTTCCTCCCTCTCTGCCTCTGGGGTCAGATGTGGTCCAGGAAGGGTTATAAATAGGTTGCAGCAAGAAACCCCTTGACTGTCAAACGAAGGAGGATTGGCAGCCCTCTGAACTATGCGCCTGGACCGGCAGTGAAAACAGGGCAAGCAACCAACTTCCACATGCCTCTGGGCTCAGGTCAAGACAGTGCCAGCCTGGAGTGCCCATCTCACACTGCAGTTGAGTCAAGCTCTGTTCTTCTAGGACTTTCTCAAGCTCGTAAATCTAACCACAGTGACTGACTGCCTTCTGCTTTCACTCCCTCTGTTTTGGTTGTGGCTTATTTGTAAATTTTTTTTTTTATTGACCCTGACAGAGTAGATAAAGTGACTGTACTGTGCGTTCTACACATTTTATTATGAATGAATCTGCTGAAAGGCGGGCGACAGATTTAAGCAGAGGAGTATCACGGGGGCAGCGCTTTGCTATACCAAAGGTCAGAGAGTTGCTACAGAACTGTGCAGATGAATGTCTATGAAGCATTCTGGGTTTCAATTAAGTTATGTGTAGAGTTTGCCAGAAAAATAAAAACATAGCCACATAAAAATTGCACTTCCACACTTCTTTATTTATTTTATTTATTTCTTACATTTGTATCCCACATTTTCCCACCTTTTTGCAGGCTCAATGTGGCTTACATATTACCGTTAACGGCGTTAGCCGATTCCGGTCTGAACAAATACATGGTGTGGATTAATTCAAGGCGGTTTTGTGGTTGAATGAGGTACAAGTGTGGTAGGTACAGTTGGGGGAGCTTAGAGAGGGAGAGGGTAGGAAGGGTCAGTTAATGTCCAATACGGTCTTTGGTTCCATTGTGTCATAAGTGTCCAGGTATTTTTATGTTGGGTCGGTGGGGTATGCTCTTTTGAACAGTTCTGTCTTTAGTGCTTTCCGGAAATTTAGGTGGTCGAGCGTAGTTTTTACTGCTTTTGGCACTGCGTTCCACTGTTGTGCGCTTAAGTAGGAAAAACTGGATGCATGGGTGGATTTGTATTTGAGTCCCTTGTTGCTTGGGTAGTGGAGGTTTAGATATGATCGTGCAGATTTTGTGGCGTTCCTGGTTGGCAGGTCTATGAGGTCTGTCATGTAACCCGGTGCTTCGCCGTAAATAATTTTATGAACAGTCGTGCAGACTTTGAAAGTGATACGCTCTTTTATTGGTAGCCAATGAAGCTTTTCTCGGAGTGGTTTGGCGCTGTCAAAACATGTTTTTCCAAATATAAGCCTGGCTGCTGTGTTTTGGGCGGTCTGAAGTTTCTTTATGATTTGATCTTTGCATCCCGCATAGATTCCATTACAGTAATCTACGTGGCTTAATACCATTGACTGTATCAGGCTACGAAATATTTCTCTCGGGAAGAATGGTTTCACGCGTTTGAGTTTCCACACTGAGAAAAACATTTCTTTATGGTGGATTTTGCTTGGAACTCTAGTGATAGGTTTTGGTCGATTATAACTCCAAAGATTTTTAGGCAGTCTGAGATTGGAAGGGTGTATCCTGGGGTGTTGATGCTTGTGGGATTGTATGTATTATATTGTACAAAACATTTTATACTACTTATCCCAGAAATAGTGGATTTTCCCTAAGTCCATTTAATAATGGTCAATGGACTTTTCCTTTAGGAAGCCGTCCAAACCTTTTTTAAACTCTGCTAAGCTAACTGCCTTTACCACATTCTCTGGCAACAAATTCCAGAGTTTAATTATACATTGAGTGAAGAAATATTTTCTCCAATTCGTTTTAAATGTACTATTTTGTAGCTTCATTGAAGGCCCCCTAGTCCTAGTATTTTTAGAAAGAGTAAACAGACGCTTCACATCTACCCGTTCAACTCCACTCATTATTTTATAGACCTCTATCATATCTACCCTCAGCCGTCTTTTCTCCAAGCTGAAGAGACCTAGCCGCTTTAACCTTTCCTCATAGTCCATTCATTCAATGCAAGTAAAGTCTTAAGTGAAGTACAATACACCACATACAAAATCATAACACAAGATTTCAAAAAACCTGGAATCTAAAGCAACAGGAGTAATTACTGGTATCCTCTGCTTTTTAAGGGGGATCAGTGTGTCCCCTCCTTCCGGACACACACTGTGTTTTTTTTCACACTGGAGCAGTTCTGTTGAGGTAAAGTGTAGGTACCCCCTGCACTGGATCAGGCATGTATGAAGCTGCTTCTCAGTCAGAATTCCTCCCTGCTGCTGCCCCTCCTGCTGTGCGTTCTGGATCGTGTAGAAAGCATTCTGACCAAAATAAGTTTAGCTTGTCCTGTCTGAGATGTGCAAAAGCCGCCTTCAGGAGAATGACCCTATTATCATCAGCAACTAAATGAAACCCAGGATTTCACCATGGCTCCTGCGGCTTTCTGTTCACAGCCAGTTTCTGAACGACCCTGCCATGGAGGGTAGAGGTAGGGAGAGACCTCACAGAGCACTGCATTGTGGGTGCATGCCAGCTCCAAATGTTTCAGAAAACGAGGGACCACAGACCCAGCCCCCTCCTTCTGTGGGCTAGGAGCTCCAGCCTGGCCTTGTGCCATCTGAGGAACTGTGAGGTTTGAGGTCAGCCTAGGTATTTGTGGCTGGAGAGCTGGATGCTTTGTTAGCACGTGCCAGTGGGGCTATGCTTGGTCCCTTCTGCCTTCTTTTTTGTCTTCTTTTTCAAATCTTTTAAGCTTTGTGGGAGACCCTCATCCTATTAAGTCGGCTTGTTCTATGACATGAAAATCCTGAAGTGCTGCAGAGCTGTCCTGGCATCAGAAGATGTCAATTGAAGGCAGTGTTTTATGTCCAGAGGAGGGGGGTTCACTGAGCCTAATTTATAAAACGTACTGTTTAATCACAAGGATGAAAACGTTGATATCATCTCTGCTATACGGCCAGTAGAGATGTGTCTGGGTGCCTAAATATTTCAGGCCCTATATTCAAAGTGATTCAAATTGCCTTAACGATACTGCAGCTGAAAATGCCTGATTAATTTCTGAACCGAAACCGGGTACATTGGGGGGTGTTCCAGGGTGGAGTCAACACTTAACCAGTTAAGCATGATATTTGACACATAAACGGTTAAAGTTGACTACATAAATAGGATCGTATAAAAGGCAGTCGTGTCTTTATGGAATTGTTTATAGCTGATTAAGTGCTAAATATCGCACTTAACAGGCTATATTTTGGCCAGGTCTGTAAACCCGAACATGGCCCGGCATTGAATTTCCAGGTATAATGCAGGTGGATGAATATCAGGTCCATAAAGTGCATGCAAATAGATCGTGTGTATGAATACCTATGAATTAACATGTGTACAGATGATGCACAAAAAGTTCCTGCATTTATACAATATGTACAAAAGTCATAAATATATGAAAAACATGAAAAACACACATGAAAATTGCAAAAGACATAGAAAATGAACACAAAAACATAAGCATTACCATACTTTGTCAGAACAAATGTCTGTCTAGCCCACAATTCTGCTTCTAACGAGGGCCAAGTCAGGTCAGAAGTACCTGGCAGAATTCCAAAAGGTAGCAAGATTCCGGAATCCCAAAGAGTAACAAGATTCCGGAAGATTCCGGAATCCCAAAGAATAGCAGGATTCTATGATGCAGATCCCAGCGATAGCAGTGGTTTTCTCCAAGTCTCTCTTAATAGTAGTTTATAGACTTCACCTCTAGGAACTTATTCAAATGGGTTTTTTTAAACCCAGCTACGCTAACTGCTTTTACCACATCCTCTAGCAAAGAGCTCCAGAGCTTAACTATGTGAAGAATGAAAAATTATTTTGTTCTGTTTGTTTTAAATGTGTAACTATATAACTTCATGGAGTGTTTGTTCCTTGGTCTTTGTACTTTTTGAATAGGAAACAATTGATTCATGTTTACCTCTTCCACTCCACTGAAGATTTTGTTCACCTCTATCTTAACCCCTCTCAGCCATCTCTTCTCGAAGCTGAAGAGCTCTAACCTCTTAAGCCTTTCCTTTTATGAGAGTCATTCCATCCCTTGAACCATTTTGGCTGCTATAAGAACATAAGAATAGCCAAACTGGGTCAGACCAATGGTTCCTCTAGCCCAGTACCCTGTTTCCAACAGTGGCCAACCCAGGTCACAAGTACCTGGCAGAAACCCAATTAGTAGCAACATCCCATGCTACCAATCCCAGGGCAAGCAGTGGCTTCCCCCATGTCTGTCTCAATAGCAGACCTTTTATAAACCCTGATATGCTAACTGCTTTTACCACATCCTCTGGCAAAGAGTTCTAGAGCTTAAATATTCGTTAAGTAAAAAAATATTTCCTCCTATTTGTTTTAAAAGTATTTCCATGTAACTTCCTCGAGTGTCCCCTAGTCTTTGTACTTTTTGAAAGAGTCAAAAATCGATTCACTCTACTCGTTCTACACTACTCAGATGAAGAAAGGTTACCTTCGAAAGCTAATCAAAAAAATGTTCTATTCTGTTTTATTTTTATTGATTACCAATAATTCCTAAAAGTCTATTTTCTTGTTGTTTTTTCAATTTGGCCGCTGCCTCATTCTGAACAGAAGATTCAATGTATGTCTCTTGAAGACACTTCTCTTGCCTGGATGGTGATTGCTAATATGGACGTGACTTTATTTGAATTATTCTTCCCAATGTGCATCACTTTGCACTTGTCCACATTAATTTAACTTGCCATTTGGATGCCCAGTCTTCCAGGGCCCCTTTTACTAAGCCGCGGTAGGCTCTATGCACGCCCAACGCACACGAAAATGAACTTACCACCCGACTACCACGTGCCTCTTGCAGTTATTTCTTTTTTGGAGCACATCCGCTACGCACGTCTGGAAAATATTTTTTATTTTCAGACGCGCATAGCGGATGCGCGCCAAGTGGCATCTGACACACACACAGGTCCTTACCGCGCAGATTCCTTACCGCTAGGTCTATGGCCAGCGCTAAGGTCAGACACCCAAAATGGACATAGTAAACATAGTAACATAGTAGATGACGGCAGAAAAAGACCTGCACGGTCCATCCAGTCTGCCCAACAAGATAACTCATATGTGCTACTTTTTGTGTATACCCTACTTTGATTTGTACCTGTGCTCTTCAGGGCACAGACCGTATAAGTCTGCCCAGCACTATCCCCGCCTCCCAACCACCAGCCCCTCCTCCCAACCACCAGCTCTGGCACAGACCGTATAAGTCTGCCCAGCACTATCCTTGCCTCCCAACCACCAGCCCCGCCTCCCAACCACCAGCTCTGGCACAGACCGTACAAGTCTGCCCAGCACTATCCCCGCCTCCCAACCACCAGTCCCGCTTCCCACCACTGGCTCTGGCACAGACCGTATAAGTCTGCCCAGCACTATCCCCGCCTCCCAACCACCAGCCCCGCCTTCCGATCTTGACTAAGCTCCTGAGGATCCATTCCTTCGGCACAGGATTCCTTTATGCTTATCCCACGCATGTTTGAATTCTGTTACCGTTTTCATTTCCACCACCTCCCGCGGGTGGGCATTCCAAGCATCCACTACTCTCTCCGTGAAAAAATACTGCCTGACATTTTTCTTGAGTCTGCCCCCCTTCAATCTCATTTCATGTCCTCTCGTTCTACCATCTTCCCATCTCCGGAAAAGGTTCGTTTGCGAATTAATACTTTTCAAATATTTGAACATCTGTATCATATCACCCCTGTTTCTCCTTTCCTCCAGAGTATACATGTTTAGTTCAGCCAGTCTCTCCTCATACGTCTTGTAACGCAAATCCCATACCATTCTCGTAGCTTTTCTTTGCACCGCTTCAATTCTTTTTACATCCTTAACAAGATACGGCCTCCAAAACTGAACACAGTACTCCAGGTGGGGCCTCACCAACGACTTATACAGGAGCATCAACACCCCCTTTCTTCTGCTGGCCACACCTCTCTCTATACAGCCTAATAACCTTCTAGCTATGGCCACCGCCTTGTCACACTGTTTCGTCGCCTTCAAATCCTCAGATACTATCACCCCAAGATCCCTCTCTCCGCCCGTACCTATCAGACTCTCCCCGCCTAAACTGATTTTGCTGCACGTCCATTTTTGGAAAAAAATTTTAAAAGGCAGTTTTGGTACGTATGCTGAAAAATATTTCTCGCGCCTACGCTATCGCAAGCCACTTTTTACCGCAGCTTAGTAAAAGGAGCCCCCCAGGCTCATAAGGTTCTCCTAAAATTTCTCATAGTCCACATATGATTTAACAACTCAGAATCATTTTGTGTCATCTGCAGATTTGACGCTTCACCTGTCGTTGCCGTTTCCATGTCAGTTATAAATATGTTAAAAAGCGTCGGTTCTAGTACAGATCCCCGAGCCACTCCGTTCTCCTCCGTTCGGAGAATTATCCATTTAACCCTACTCTCTGTTTTCTCTCTTTTAACCAGGTTCCCCATCAACAACAGAATATTGCCTCCTACCCCCAGGGCTTGTTAATTTCCTGAGAAATCCCTCATGTGGGACTTTCTTAAAAGCTTTCTGAAAATCTAGATACACGACATCAACCGTCTCACCTTTATCCACATGTTTATTCATCCCTTCAAGAAATGTAGCAGATTGGTGAGGCGAGATTTCTCTTGGCTGAATCCATGTTGACTCTATTGCATTAAACCTGTCCCGTGAAGACTAATCACATTTTTTTCTGACCGTGCACATCCCTAATTGCCTGCAGATATCTTAAAAGGAAGCAGCCGATGAGACACTCAGGAGCCCCTGTTAAATAACCCTCTATAAAAATGATGGTTTGGCTGCAGAGCTGGTTGTGGACTTTTTTAGCATTTTATGAATGGATTTTTTGTTTTCAAATACCTAGGTGCTGAAATCAAATCTGCAGCCGAAATTCATTGCTCAGTTTCGGCCAGAACTGAAGCTGAAACTGAAACTGTGCTTCACCCCCCCCCCCCCCCATTGCTACCACTGCAAGTCTGTCCCCCTGAGCAGGGCCGTGCCAAGGGTCTGTGGCGCCCCCCCTGCAAGGGATCGGGTGGCGCCCCCCCGCAGGGGATCGGGTGCCGCCGCCCCCCCCTGCAGACAAGCGGCTGGAGCGCGCGCCCCCTCCCCCCCTGTGAAGATGATCGCTGTCTTCTCTCCCCTGCCCTCCCGCTCCCATGTCCCAACTGCCCGCCCTCTTCTCCCCCCAACAAAATCTCTTTTAAATTTACCTCCGTCCGGCTGGCAGGGCAGCGAAGGCGCAGCGTCAGTGAAGGAGGTGGCGCTCCCGACGTCTCTACTAGTCTTCGCTCAATGTCCCGCCTTCATCTGAAGTCATTTCTGACGTCAAAAGAAGGTGGGACATTGAGCGAAGGGAAGACTAGTAGAGATGTCGGGAGCGCCGCCTCCTTCACTGACGCTGCGCCTTCGCTGCCCTGCCAGCCGGAGGTAAATTTAAAAGAGATTTTGTTGGGGGGAGAAGAGGGCGGGCAGTTGGGACATGGGAGCGGGAGGGCGAGGCAAGCATGGCGCGGCGGGGCGCCCCCTGCCACGCTTACCTCGCTTACTGCGTTGGCACGGCCCTGCCCCTGAGTCAGCCTTTTCCCCCTGACAGAAAACCTGCCCTCCTGGGCCTCCCACCACCTCCCACCCCCTGACCTATAGGCCCTCCCCTTGCCTACCTTCTAAAAGCCCTGGTGATCTAGTGGCCTTTTCAGGGCAGTAGCATCCCAAGTTGCTGAGTTGTCCCCACTGGCTGCTTTGCAAGCATGGTGGCCGCCACTTCCTGTGCAGCAGGTCACAACTGCCATTTTGAGATTGGAACTATCATGGACAGGAGAAACCACCAGTCACTTATGCTTATGACATGAAGGCTCTGTTAACCCAGAAATTCAATGCCAGAGCTCAGACATGGGGCCCGCCGGCAGCAGTCAGCAAAATGCTGATCGTCACTGGCTGAATATCGGGGCCTATAATTTTATAACCACAGACATCTACAAATAATTTATGCAACCCTCCCCCCCACCGGGTCACCCTCAGCCCCACTACATTGGAGAACCAGGCTGCAAACAGAAAAGGAGAGCGGGCAGAAGAGAGTGTTTGAGAAAACAAATCCTTTACCCAGTGTCGGAGGGGCAGCAAGCTGTGAAGTGAGGTGGAAGGGAACTCCTGAACTCAGCTCCAAGCCACAGCTGGAACTGACCCCCCCCCCCCCCCAGACACACACACACAACCGAAATATTTCAGAGAGAGGGAGGGAGAGAAAGCAGCAAGTTGTGCTCCACCTTTCATCCTGTCCTGCAGCCAAGAACAACATGTGGCAGGAAGCTTCAAACATTTAATGAAAATAAAAAAAGGAAAAGAAATATGCAAAGCATGAAGTGACCAGGGAGGAGGATGTGTTGCACGGGGTCTGCAATGTCACACAAACACTTGTTGCTGTTGTCAGACACCTTCCCTTCCTCCCCTGCTGGTTCTTCATTTTGTAGCTGCTGCTTTTCACATTTTTCAATCGAGGGTCTCTCTGCAGGGCAGGGGCGGACTGAGAGTGGTCTGTACCCCTGGGCACTGAGAGTGGTCTGGACCCCTGGGCACTGAGGGTGGTCTGGGCTCCCCGCCCGGCCGCTGCCCAACACCCCCCTACCACCGCACTGCTGCCCCCCCTACTGCTGCGGCAGATGCCCCTGCTGCCCTGGTCCTACCTGAAGGACCCTGGTGGTCTAGTGTTCTCTGCGGGGGGGGGGGGGGGGGAGGGGAAGAGTATGTTCCTTCCTGCTCACTGCGCTGTCACTATTTCCCCGCCTGCCAGCATCGCCGTATTTTCAAAATGGTGGCTGAGACTTCCTGAGGTAGTCTCGTTGGTCTCGACAGTCTCGTGAGACTTCTGCAGGGAAGTCTCGGCCGCCATTTTTAAAATACGGCAGTGCCAGGCAGGGGGAATAGTGGCAGCTAGATCACCAGCAGCACGCCTTTAAAGGTAGGATCGGGGAGGGTAGTAGTGTGCGACGGGTATCCGGGCAGAGTCTCTGGATGCCCCAAAAAGCTCGTGGGCCCTTGGGCACTGCCTGGGTTGCCCAGTCCGCCCCTGCTGCAGGGGCTCTTCACTGCTTCTCAGATCCATAAACCTACTGATCCTCTTCAAAGGAGAAGTGTTCTTGGCCATTGAACGCCCTGCTATACAGTACTAGGGACAGCGACAAAGAAATGGAGCAGAATGAATGAGGCAATGGAGGGTTAAGTGACTTGCCCAAGATCACAAGGAGCAGCAGCGGGATTTGAACCGAGCACCTCTGGATTGCAAGACCGGTGCTCTAACCACTAGGCCACTCCTCCAGTCCAATTGGCTGGTGAGACTGGAATCTAATGACCTAACCAGGTACAAATACCAATGTGACATCGCGAGTCTTTAAGGAGTGGAGGTGGATGTGAAGCGTCTGTTCACACTTTCAAAAAATACTAGGACTAGGGGGCATGCGATGAAACTACAGTGTAGTAAATTTAAAACAAATCGGAGAAAATATTTCTTCACCCAACGCATAATTAAACTCTGGAATTCGTTGCCGGAGAACGTGGTGAAGGCGGTTAGCTTAGCAGAGTTTGAAACGGGGTTAGACGGTTTCCTAAAGGACAAGTCCATAAACCGCTACTAAATGGACTTGGGAAAAATCCACAATTCCGGGAATAACATGTATAGAATGTTTGTAGGTTTGGGAAGCTTGCCAGGTGCCCTTGGCCTGGATTGGCCGCTGTCATGGACAGGATGCTGGGCTCGATGGACCCTTGGTCTTTTCCCAGTGTGGCATTACTTATGTACTTATAAGGTATGCTAAGCCCCAACACAGGCGTCATGCACCCTAAAAAGCTTACTGCTGGACACACTAAAGCATCTTGTTTTAATTGTCCCTTTCTCGGGTGTACTAACTGCATGGTATTTATTTATGGGTGTGGAATTGCTATTCAACTAACTGAAAATAGGAGGGTTCCTGCACTTATAATTTTTCTTTGAGTGGGCCATGTACTAAAGACATTTGGACACGGCCAGAAATTCAAGAAACAGAAAAATACTTATTTTACAGCTGGGTTAGAAATGTGCTTAGCACATTAGAAAATCCCGTGTTAGGACATGATAAGCTCATTTAGAAGCTCAGCTTAGTAAAAGGACCCCTGAAATGGAAATGGCCTTAGGATCTTTCTCCAACAATGCGGGCATCTCTCTGGGTCTCAAGTAACTCAGCCTAAGACCTTGTGTCTGCCAGACGAAATCCAAGTCCTGGACGTGGTTCATTATTGTTATAAATTATCCGGAAAATTAAACAAAGATGGAAGGAGACGACACTCAGCAGGGCAGGCAGCAGATTTTTTTCGGGGAGGTTTCAACAGTGGAAGCTCCGATCCTAACCTGATCTTCCAGGTGTCAACCAGAAGGCCCTCCCAGGGGTACATCCAGCCTCTCTGTTGTAGCAGATGAAGCTGTTCTGGCTGTCAGCCACTCAAAATATTTAAGCATCAGCGGCGAAAAACATATGACGGTGGAGAAAAATAGTAACCAAATTAGCAGAGGGAACTCTTTAAAGCAGGTTCTCTTCCAAATATCTGAGCACGTGGAGGGTTATTTTAAAACAGCTCACAAGCCTGTCTGGTTTTGTAAAATGCCAGAGGTAAACTTGTCCTGTTTAGGAGCGGGTGGAAGTGTTAAGCGTGTAAAGTCCAGGCATATTTGAAAAATAAGAAAAAGAATTGCTCGTAAATTGTGACTCCACCCAAATTCCGTTCGGAACATGCCTACGCAAGGGCTGTGTATGTGCCTTGCCAAATTTTATTCATTACATTTGTATCCCACATTTTCCCACCTATTTGCAGGCTCAATGTGGCTTACATAGTAACGGAGATGCGCTCGCTGACTCCAGTAGAGAAACAAATGCAAAGTGATTTTGTGGAAGAGAAAGTTCATGTGTAACAGACCCTTTTGGGAATCATAGTGTGGAAGAGTTTAGTTATGTCCAGTACGAGCTTTGGTTTCGTTGTGTTGCAGGGTTCAGGCACTTAAGTTGGCTCGTTAGGGTATGCCTTTTTGAACAAGTTAGTTTTTAGTGATTTCCGGAAGTTTGATAGGTCATACGTTGTTTTCACAGCGTTTGGTAATGCGTTCCATAGTTGTGTGCTTATGTAGGAAAAGCTGGATGCATGAGTTGATTTGTATTTGAGTCCTTTGCAGCTTGGGTAGTGGAGATTTAGGTATGTTCGTGTTGATCCTGTTGTGTTTCTGGTTGGTAGGTCTATGAGGTCTCTCATGTATCCCGGCGCTTCGCCGAAGAGGATTTTATGAACCAGGGTGCAGATTTTGAACGCAATGCGTTCTTTGATTGGGAACCAGTGTAGTTTTTCTCGGAGGGGTTTGGTGCTTTCGAATCGTGTTTTTCCCGATATAAGCCTGGCTGCTGTGTTTTGTGCAGTTTGAAGTTTCTTTATGATTTGTACTTTGCAGCCCACATAGATTCCATTGCAGTACATGGCTTAGTACATGGCTTATAAATGGTGCCTGAAGAATCGGTGACAAGAAAACCACATGCTTAGCGTGATTCTATAAACTACGCCTAAATTTAGGCTAGTGGAGTTCCTTGGTGAGTTGCCACCCAGAATGGATCACCGCTGCGTCCCCCACCCTGGGTGCAGCGTTGTCGTCCCCAGCACATTGCTCTTACCTCCTGGGGTGCTGGGAGCAGCCGTGTGGCTGTCGGCTCCGCTAGTTCCCTGCTGTCTCTGCCCCGGAACAGGAAGTAACAGCAGAGGGTGCAGGGAACCGGCAGAGCCGACAGCCGTGCGGCTGCTCCCTGCACCCCCCCCCCACAGCATGCACCTGGGGCGGACTGCCCCCAGTGCCCTGCCCTCAGTAGAATATGCGCATGTGCTGTTCTTGCGACTAAAACTTAGTCGCAACCATTTAGGCCACCTAAAACCAGGCCTAAATACGGTGCAGATTGGGTGTAATCCATAATAGTGCGCATAGTTTTTTGAAATGCCAACAACCCGCCCATTGCATGCCCATGGCCACGCCCCCTTTATGGCTGCATGCATTAGAATTTACATACACCACATTATACGATGCGCCTAGAATGCGCTGCATGTAAATTCTAATTAAAGCCAATTAGTGCCGCAAAATGGTTGTTAAGTACCGATTATCGGCACTGATTGGCTTATTAATTAAGTTGGCCCTATGGCCAAATTATTGCACAAAACTTAAGGCACTATTTATAGATTTTGGGGGGCTGTGCATAACCCAGGAGTAATTTTATACATATTCCTCTGTGTATTCCTCTGTGTATTCCTTGATGTAACCCATAATTGAATTGTAACAAAATGTATCTCCATTATTCACTATCCACCTTATAATTGAAAGGGAAAAACGCCTAGATTTCGACCCAAATCACAAAAACGAATAAATCGGTATAATGGAAAGCCGATTTTGGACGTTTTCAACTGCACTCCATCGCGGAAGCGTACAGAGTTGACGGGGGCGTGTCGGAGGCGTGGCGAAGGTGGAACTGGGGCGTGGTTTATCGGCCGAGGAGAGATGGGCGCCTTTCGCCGATAATGGAAAAAAAGTATGCGTGTGTAGCTAGAATTTAGGGCACTTTTCCTGGACCCTGTTTTTTCACGAATAAGGCCCCAAAAAGTGCCCTAAATGACCAGATTACCACCAGAGGGAATCGGGGATGACCTCCCCTGACTCCCCCAGTGGTCACTAACCCCCTCCCACCACAAAAAATGATGTTTCACAACTTTTTATTTTCACCCTCAAATGTCATACCCACCTCCCTGGCAGCAGTATGCAGGTCCCTGGAGCAGTTGTTAGGGGGTGCAGTGGACTTCAGGCAGGTGGGCCCAGGCCCATCCCCCCCCTACCTGTTACAATTGTGCTGCTTAATGCTTAGTCGTCCAACCCCCCCCAAACCCACTGTACCCACATGTAGGTGCCCCCCTTCACCCCTTAGGGCTATAGTAATGGTGTAGACTTGTGGGCAGTGGGTTTTGAGGGGGATTTGGGGGGCTCAACACACAAGGGAAGGGTGCTATGCACCTGGGAGCTCTTTTACCTTTTTTTTTGTTTTTGTAAAAGTGCCCCCTAGGGTGCCCGGTTGGTGTCCTGGCATGTGAGGGGGACCAGTGCACTACGACTCCTGGCCCCTCCCACGAACAAATGCCTTGGATTTATTCGTTTTTGAGCTGGGCGCTTTCATTTTCCATTATCACTGAAAAACAAAAACGCCCAGCTCACAAATTGTCGAATAAAACATGGGCGTCTATTTTTTTCGAAAATACGGTTCGGTCCGCCCCTTCACGGACCCGTTCTCGGAGATAAACGCCCATGGAGATAGACGTTTTCTTTCAATTATGCCCCTCCACGTATTGTAAGCCACACTGAGCCCGCAAATAGGTGGGAAAATGTGGGATACAAATGCTATAAAATAAATAAATAAATACATCTAAAGGTCTTTAATTACAAATTATCCTTTATTAAATTATCCACCAAAGGGTCGGATTGTATAAAGTTCTGCGCACAAGTTTCCAACTAGCGTGAAAGTTACAGAATAATGCCGGTTGCAGCTCTAACTTAATTGTTAAACTGGGCACCGATTGGCTTTATGTACGAGTATTTCCCCTTCAGTGGCATGCATTTATAATTATAGTAACATAGTAAATGACGGCAATTAAAGGCCTGAATGGTCCATCCAGTCTGCCCAACAGTCACACTCACTATCAAGTCATGATTAAACCAACAATGAATGTGATATAAAATCTCTGAACATCAACAAGTGAAGACTATCTTTTTGCATATTGTTGTTTTAAATGATATTTAGTACTTTACTTACTGTATAATTGTACTTTCTGCACTGTAGGCTTACTACAGTTTTCTGTAAGCCACATTGAGCCTGCAATTAATGGGAAAATGTGGGATATAAATGTATTAAATAAATAAATACATATTTAAATAACACGATGTATTAAAATTCCAGATATTCCTTTATTCGCAAATATTATCTTCTTTTATATATAAAAAGTAGTTGAGCATTTAGCTGTGGCTCGACGGTGGCCAAACCCGTTTCACTTTACATGCTTCATCAAGAGCCAGCAGCATCGCCCCCTCCCCCACCCTTCCCTCCCCAACTCCCTGCCCCCAAATGACCTTTTTCTTTTCTTTTCTTGTTTTTCAAAAGAAGGCAGTAGCAGCGACTCCCATAGGCTGCCCTGCTGCCGGGCCTGGCCCCTATTCTCTACTGCGGGTGACCCGCCTCCAAGGAAACAGGAAATTACATCAGAGAGGCGGGCTGCCTGCAGTAGAGAGAAGAGATTGGGACCGGCGGCAGGGCAGCTTATGGGAGTCTCTGCCACCGCCTTCTTTTGAAAAACAAGAAAAGAGGTAATTTCGGGGAAGGGGGTTGGGGAGGGGGCGGTGGCACTCATTTTCTGCCTCAGGCGGCAGATTGCCTTGGGCCGCCCCTATTAATCAGGCACCGTTCTGAATATCAACTGATGCCCGGCTAACTTCCAGGTGACCGCCGAGACCCAGATGCTCAACGCCGGGAGCCGCGCATGCTCCAGCATTGAATACCCAGGCCAGTTACATCTGTGGCTGTGAGTAGCTCAGATGTCACTTACTGCCGTGGCCTGAATATCAGCTGGTTAGTGCCTAAATGGTATAGCACAGAACTACTTAGGGGACATGCACATGAGTGGATCAGGGGTGTGTCTTGCAGTTGCACGCCTAAGGATACTATCACTAAGTGCCCATATTTTTCGCACCTAATTTTTGGCACACTTTCTTGAATTTACCCCTAAATGCACCACGTGCCATAGGAGCAACATATCACCTTTGTTCCTGTCACTGTTCCCTCTAAGCTAAGCAGGAGTCCTCCACCTACAGTCCAGCCAGTGGGTGGCACTGTTTCACTACCACATTTTCAATAGTGAAGGACAGGCAAGCTCTTCAGGACTCCAGGGAACCTGCCTAACCTTGCAATTGAAAATACAATTTTGAGGCACCACTTCCCAGTGGCAGCAATGCGGTTGGAGGACCTGCTGCTCAGCTTAGAGAGATCAGTGCTTGTAGTGCATCTCAGAGGGACATTCTCCATATCCCTTTCCGTCCTCATCATATCTGTTTTCCGTAGTTATTGGCCTTCCTGTAATATCACCTGGGATACTGAGGAGAGATTTATCTGATATTTGGAAAAGAACACTAAAGGCATCTTGTGTGTCCTTCTCCTCGGCACCTAGATCCGTGCGTGATTTAGGACAAAGAGCTATTCACCGCAGCAGAAGATGTAAGTCTTGGCATGCTACCCCAGGGCTGCAGGTGAAAGGGGATTCCCCTGAGAAACCTAACCTGAATACAATGTGTGTGTGGGAGACTGTCTTGTGCACACTGCCACCTGGCTGTCTTCAGGGGAAGTGCATGTTCCTTACCAAGACTGTTCAGAGCCCTCAGCACTCGGAAAATAATGACCAGCAAGCAGGAAACAGACCTCACAATGCTCATAACTGATTATTTCAAGCATAGAAACATAGAGAATGATGGCAGATAAAGACCATATGACCTATCCAGTCTGCTAGTCCATACCAATTAATACACTCTACAGACCCTTCCTCTCCCTTAGATACACTCTGTGCCTCTTCCATGCTTTCTTGAATTCCAATACATTTTTCATCTCCACCAGTTCCACCGGGAGGCCATTCCACTCATCTACCACCCACTCTTTCCATCAAAACATATTTTCTTAGATTACTGTACTTCTGAGTCTATCTCCTTTCACCTTCATCCTATACCCTCTCATTCCCAAGATCCCTTTCAGTTGAAAGAGACTTACTTCCTGTGCAGTTATATCTCTATCATATCTCCCCTCTCCCACCTTTATTCTAAAGTAGAGTTACTATATGTCTGGATTTACCCGGACATGTCCTCTTTTTGAGGACATGTCCGGGCAACCGGGCGGGTTTTGCCAATCTGCCCGTTTGTCCAGATTTCTGGACAAACGGGCGGGCTGGCTGGCGGGCGGGCCGTCCTATGCTGGTCTCCTGGCCCTCCCCTCCCCTTACTTACTATTCTACTGCCCTGGTGGTCTAGTGACCTCTTCCGACTTCAACTCTCGGCGGCCATTTTGAATCGGCGCCAAGATCAGCAACAGGATGCAGGGAAGCGCTCCGGGCAGCAAAGATGGGGCTCTTTTCTGCCCCGAAGAGGTCACTAGACCACCAGGGCAGTAGAGTAAGGTAAGGGAAGGAGGGTGATGGGGAGTGGAGTGGAGGGGGGTGACCTGGTGTGTGACAGGGGGGAGGGGAATATGTGACAGGGGGCGGTGCGAGGGTGTGAAAAAGGGCGGAGCGAGGGTGTGAAAGGGGGTTGGGACAGGGTGTGGTGAGGCAGGGCATGTGTTCTCTTTTTTGGGGGACCAAATATGGTAACCCTATTCTAAAGTATACATATTGAGATCTTTAAACCCATACACTTTATGACAAAGACCACTGACCATTTTAGTAGCTGCCCTCTGGACCGACTCCATCCTGTTTATATCTTTTTGGAGGTGTGGTCTCCAGAATTGCACACCATACTCTAAATGAGGTCTCAATAGAGTCTTATACAGAGGCATTATTACTCACTTCCTTTTTCCTGCTGGCCATTCCTCTCCCTATGCATCCTGATAATGTTGGAACTGCCTAGGGCTCCATAGAATCAGAGTCCTGCGGTTCAAACAAGGCATGTTTCAATCACATGGCTCATGGCAGCCATAAGATGAAGGGAACAGGTGCCTTGGACAGAACTGGAGCTGCAGCCCTGCCGGACCAGGGGTTAGTTGTGCTGGGCTAAGGAAGTGAGATTCAGAGACTGGGAAGATCATGGATTCAGGGACATGGGGAGGACAGAGCAGAAGATGTATGGGACTTGGAAACTGGGTTGGAGAGGACAGAGCAGAAGATGTTTTGGACTTGGTGGGGGGGGGGGGGGGGAGGAGTGTAGACAAAGCAAAAGAAGGATGGGACTCAGAAGTAGAGAGTTGCACGAGAATGGGGATTGTGAGAATCCCACAGAACCTGCAGGATTACCTCAGGGATAGAAGAAGTTGCCTTGGTGTAGTCAACATCTCTGTGACTCCAGAATGAGGCTTGGAATGCACTGAGAGAGGCAACTGGAGTGCCATAACAAGGCTTGGAATGTACAGAGACAGGCAGTTGAAGCACCAGAATGAGGCTTGGATTGCCCAGAGAGGCAGCAGGAACACCAGACTGAGGCTTAGAACACTCATTGGTTGAATAGTGAATACCATCCCAAAAAACACAGGAGGCTGTTGGGACTGGGAGGAAACAGAGGGCTGCGAGCAAGTAAATAATAGCATTGACTGCTGCAGGTATGGGTGGGGATGGAATGGATCTTAGCAGGTATGGGTGGGTATGGGTTAGATTCCATTGGGGATGGGTGGGGATGGAATGGATCTTAGCAGGTATGGGTTAGATTCCATTGGGGATGGGTGGAGATAGGTGAAATTTCTGTCCCCGTGCACGTCTCTAGTCAGAAGGATAGGGATTATATGACTGAGTTGGACAGTGAGGAATTGGAGATATGGGGGGAGGGCAGTGGTGTACCAAGGGCGGGACGGTGGGGGCAGTCCACCCCGGGTGCATGCTGCAGGGGGGTTGAAGGGAGCAGCCACATGGCTGTCAGCTCTGTGGGTTCCCTGCTCCCTCTGATGTTACTTCCTGTTTCTTTTGGATCAATTGACATTTCCATACTCGCAGCCATACGTCCTCAATTTCTTAATTTTTAATATACAAAGACTATGTATTTATATGCGTTTGGCTATAACATTATTATATTCATAAGCCTTCTTGCCTCTATTATGTATTTCTGACTTTATTGTTATTCAGATTATTTTAAATTTTAAATGTTGAACCCTCATGCCATATATAATTTCACATATTTTTGAAATGGTTTGTGATATTATTATGTTTTTAATATTTTAATGTTACTATTGTACACTATATAGAACTTTATATTGAATATATTTCTATCTGTTTTATTATATTATATATATATATGTGTTTTATTTTGTTTTGTTTTAGACCCCTGAAGAAGGCCTTTTTGACCGAAACACGGACCGTGTAGGGTCCCAATAACATTTTCTTGGTGCTCTTACCATCTGTGGTTTCAGTCTGGTCTTTCTGGATTTCTTCCGCTTGTTTTGTTTCTTTTGTGGTTTTTGCGGGAGTTTTGGACTCTCTCTTGTTGTTCACTTCCTGTTCTGGGGCAGAGGGAGCAGGGAACCGGCAGCGGAGCCAACAGCCGCTCTCAGCACCCCAGGAGGTAAGAACAATGCACCCGGGGTGGGGTATTATGAGGCGATGCGCCAGGGGGATGACGCTGCACACAGGGGGGGGGGGGGGGGGCAGCAGCAATCCACCCCAGGTGGCAGCCAACCAAGAAACACCACTGGGGGGGGGGGGAGTGAGCTCAGTAGGGAATTGGGGATGAGAAAGACATAAGTACATAAGTACATAAGTAGTGCCATACTGGGAAAGACCAAAGGTCCATCTAGCCCAGCATCCTGTCACCGACAGTGGCCAATCCAGGTCAAGGGCACCTGGCACGCTCCCCAAACGTAAAAACATTCCAGACAAGTTATACCTAAAAATGCGGAATTTTTCCAAGTCCATTTAATAGCGGTCTATGGACTTGTCCTTTAGGAATCTATCTAACCCCTTTTTAAACTCCGTCAAGCTAACCGCCCGTACCACGTTCTCCGGCAATGAATTCCAGAGTCTAATTACACGTTGGGTGAAGAAAAATTTTCTCCGATTCGTTTTAAATTTACCACACTGTAGCTTCAACTCATGCCCTCTAGTCCTAGTATTTTTGGATAGCGTGAACAGTCGCTTCACATCCACCCGATCCATTCCACTCATTATTTTATACACTTCTATCATATCTCCCCTCAGCCGTCTCTTCTCCAAGCTGAAAAGCCCTAGCCTTCTCAGCCTCTCTTCATAGGAAAGTCGTCCCATCCCCACTATCATTTTCGTCGCCCTTCGCTGTACCTTTTCCAATTCTACTATATCTTTTTTGAGATACGGAGACCAGTACTGAACACAATACTCCAGGTGCGGTCGCACCATGGAGCGATACAACGGCATTATAACATCCGCACACCTGGACTCCATACCCTTCCTAATAACACCCAACATTCTATTCGCTTTCCTAGCCGCAGCAGCACACTGAGCAGAAGGTTTCAGCGTATCATCGACGACGACACCCAGATCCCTTTCTTGATCCGTAACTCCTAACGCGGAACCTTGCAAGACGTAGCTATAATTCGGGTTCCTCTTACCCACATGCATCACTTTGCACTTGTCAACATTGAACTTCATCTGCCACTTGCACGCCCATTCTCCCAGTCTCGCAAGGTCCTCCTGTAATCGTTCACATTCCTCCTGCGACTTGACGACCCTGAATAATTTTGTGTCATCGGCGAATTTAATTACCTCACTAGTTATTCCCATCTCTAGGTCATTTATAAATACATTAAAAAGCAACGGACCCAGACAGACCCCTGCGGGACCCCACTAACTACCCTCCTCCACTGAGAATACTGGCCACGCAATCCTACTCTCTGCTTCCTATCTTTCAACCAGTTCTTAATCCATAATAATACCCTACCTCCGATTCCATGACTCTGCAATTTCTTCAGGAGTCTTTCGTGCGGCACTTTGTCAAACGCCTTCTGAAAATCCAGATATACAATATCAACCGGCTCCCCATTGTCCACATGTTTGCTTACCCCCTCAAAAAAATGCATTAGATTGGTGAGGCAAGACTTCCCTTCACTAAATCCGTGCTGACTTTGTCTCATCAGTCCATGTTTTTGTATATGCTCTGCAATTTTATTCTTAATAATAGCCTCCACCATCTTGCCCGGCACCGACGTCAGACTCACCGGTCTATAATTTCCCGGATCTCCTCTGGAACCTTTCTTAAAAATCGGAGTAACATTGGCTACCCTCCAGTCTTCCGGTATTACACTCGATTTTAGGGACAGATTGCATATTTCTAACAGTAGCTCCGCAAGTTCATTTTTTAGTTCTATTAATACTCTGGGATGAATACCATCAGGTCCCGGTGATTTACTACTCTTCAGCTTGCTGAACTGACCCATTACATCCTCCAAGGTTACAGAGAATTTGTTTAGTTTCTCCGACTCCCCCGCTTCAAATATTCTTTCCGGCACCGGTGTCCCCCCCAAATCCTCCTCGGTGAAGACCGAAGCAAAGAATTCATTTAATTTCTCCGCTACGGCTTTGTCCTCCTTGATCGCCCCTTTAACACCATTTTCGTCCAGCGGCCCAACCGACTCTTTGGCCGGTTTCCTGCTTTTAATGTATCTAAAAAGTTTTTACTATGTATTTTTGCTTCCAACGCTAATTTCTTCTCAAAGTCCTTTTTTGCCCTCCTTATCTCCGCTTTGCATTTGGCTTGGCATTCCTTATGATCTATCCTGTTACTTTCAGTTGGTTCTCTTCTCCACTTTCTGAAGGATTGTTTTTTGGCTCTAATGATTTCCTTTATCTTACTGTTTAGCCACGCCGGCTGACGTTTAGTCTTTTTTCCCTTTTTTCTAATACGTGGAATATATTTGTCCTGAACCTCCAGGATGGTGTTTTTAAACAGCATCCACGCCTGATGCAAGTTTTTTACTCTGCGAGCTGCTCCTTTCAGTCTTTTTTTCACCATTTTTCTCATTTTGTCGTAATCACCTTTTCTATAGTTAAACGCTAGCGTACTTGATTTCCTAGTTTCACTTCCTTCAATGCCAATATCAAAACCGATCATATTATGATCACTGTTATCAAGCGGCCCTCGTATCGTTACCCCCTGCACTAGATCATGAGCACCACTAAGGACTAAGTCTAGTATTTTTCCTTCTCTTGTCGGCTCCTGAACTAGCTGTTCCATGAAGCTGTCCTTGATTTCATCAAGAAATCTTATGTCCCTTACGTGTACAGATGTTACATTAACCCAGTCTATATGCGGGTAATTGAAATCCCCCATTATTATTGTGTTGCCCAGTTTGTTTGCGTCCCTGATTTCCTTTAACATTTCCGCATCCGTCTGTTCGTCCTGGCCAGGCGGACGGTAGTACACTCCTATCACTATCCTTTTCCCCTTTGCACATGGAATTTCAATCCACAGTGATTCCAAGGAGTGTTTTGCTTCCTGCAGAATTTTCAATCTATTTGATTCAAGGCTCTCGTTAATATACAATGCTACCCCTCCACCAATCCGATTCACCCTATCACTACGATATAATTTGTACCCCGGTATGACAGTGTCCCACTGGTTATCCTCCTTCCACCAGGTCTCAGAGATGCCTATTATATCTAATTTTTCATTTAGTGCAATATATTCTAACTCTCCCATCTTATTTCTTAGGCTCCTGGCATTCGCATATAGACATTTCAAACTATGTTTGTTGTTCCTAAGTACATCATGCTTAGTACTTGACAGTATTAACTGGCAATCTTTTGTCTGATTTTTATGAGTGACTTGAGTGACTTGAGTGAGAATTTTAATTGGTGGGCATGAGTAGGGGTGTGTTGTTAGAAAGGCTGGGAATGTGAGTGAGAGTATGAGAAAAGAGTAAGAGAAAGGGAACGAAGGATGGGGAAAGGCTGAGATAATGACCTGGACTGGAGAGAGAGAGACACGCTCCCAAAGTGTTCTACACCATATGCCTTATGAGATGAGTCTAAAAGACCGATATACGTTTACTATAAAGCCTAGTAGAGAGAGTGGAGATACGACAGAGACTTTCAAATACCCAACTGATACCGGAATGTAACTCACCTTGAGCTACGACTGAAAAGGCCTGAGCTAAATCCAAATCCCTTAAAATGCACAAGAAGTAAAACTTTTTTTTAATGGAAAGGAAGGTCTTGGACAAGGGGGTCAATTTGAAGCTTATTCAGGAATGCCAGGAGCACTTGGTAAAGAGTAAAATTTCAGGATGTAGACAGAGTAGGAATCACAGAAATTTTGTTAAAGGTGATCAGGTTGTTTGTAACAACTAAAGCCAAAAGGTGGCTTAGTCTTCTTCAGTGGTCAAGAGAAAGGGAAGGGGTAGGAGCTCTGTTTTTACCCATAAGTTAGTCCTGAATATTGGCACTTAACCAGTGGAGTGCTGACTCCGTCCCCAAAATAACCAGCGGCCATTTTTTAGCAACATTAACCAGTTAAGTACCACTGAAAGGTGATTTAAATGGTTTACATTGTTTTAAATATTGGGCCCCCAATTTTTTTTTATTTTTTGTTACATTTGTAACCTGTGCTTTCCCACTCATGGCAGGCTCAATGCGGCTTACATGGGGCAATGGAGAGTTAAGTGACTTACCCAGAGTCACAAGGAGCTGCCTGTGCCTGAAGTGGGAATCGAACTCAGTTCCTCAGTTCCCCAGGACCAAAGTCCACCACCCTAACCACTAGGCCACTCCTCCACTGTTGCTACTGTTTGAGATTCTACATGGAATGTTGCTAGTGGAATAGCAATAGAATCTCCAATAGTAGCAACATTCCATGTAGAATCTCCAACAATAGCAACATTCCATGTAGAATCTCCAATAGTATCTATTTTATTTTTGTTACATTTGTACCCAGCGCTTTCCCACTCACGGCAGGCTCAATGCGGCTTACATGGGACAATGGAGGGTTAAGTGACTTGCCCAGAGTCACAAGGAGCTGCCTGTGCCTGAAGAGGGAATTGAACTCAGTTCCTCAGTTCCCCAGGTCCAAAGTCTACCACCCTAACCACTAGGCGCCATATTAAAACACATATATCATAAATATCAAATCTATTAAATATAAAGAAAACAATATGCACATAAAAGAGTTAGTATAAAAAAATCCTAACATAAAAATATGTTATAATATGATAAATCATGTCAACAAATTAAAAACAATCAACTCACATATGTACATAGATCATGATCTCGTATGACAGGGAAACAAATTTCAAACTTTACAATCCCCAAATCTGAAATCGTAAGTCAAAATCACATCCATTATTGTAAACTTTCATTCCTTAATATATGCGTTTTGGAATAACTTTTCCTATCTCCCACCCAGAAGATGCTTTCTATTACCAACAGCTGGTGAGATCCAGCTTTAAATGTTTGTTTACCCATTAAGAAGTTATTTTGGGATGATCTCATTTGCCTTTTAGAAATTGACTTGATTGGAATAAATAATATTTTCCTCTTAGAAAAACTGTTGGCGCAGGCAGAATGTTTGCGGCAAGAAGCCGTGGATTATACTCCGTGTATGGAAGCACTGGACTTGCATTGCCAAGGGATGCTGATGTGTTTCCTGGTCTGAAGGACCCAGCTGCCACTTCAGTTTCAGACACCGTTAACTTTCTGATGGTCAATACTTTGTATTGTTATTTGAATATTTTTACTGCTCTAATTGCCTCCTGCTCATGTTTGATCAATTCTTACTGTACACCGCCTCCAGTGAATTCCTTCAAAAAGGCGGTAAATAAATCCTAATAAATAAATACAGGATGATATACACAGTATTAGAGCTCAGGGAGTACCAGAGTCTGCAAAACTAGAGAGGTAGAAAATCAGATCATGGTCACTACTTATGAAGAGTAAGCCTGTTGCCGAAACTTTGACTTCTGCAGCCGGAGAGGTCTGGCTTGTTTGTCTTGTGCTGTTTTGTAATTTTTTTTTTTTTTTGCGGGGTCCAGTTCTTAGAAGAGGCTTTGGCGCTATACCTGGAGGAAGACAGAGTGGTCTGAATGAGATATCATCGTGGCATGGCTAAAGTAGCCAAAATTAAGAGCTTTGGTTATTTCTTGTTTGGAATTCTTTTGAAATCTGAGTAAGTAAAACATTTGGATTCTCTCTTTCTTGTCTCATTACCTGATTTTCTCTAAAGCTGCAAATACCGTGTAACCAATGGATTGCAAAACAAATGAGGCGAACTCGGAAAGGACATTAAAGTGTTAAAGCCTTTATTGTAAAAGGCAGAAAACCGACCTGACACGGCCGTGTTTCGGCACAAAAGGCCTTTCCTCAGGGGTCAAACAAACCTCTTATACTAGTAAAAAAGGCCCGTTTCGGACACTAATGAAATGGGCACTAGCAAGGTTTTCCTCGGAGTCTGTATGTTTGAGAGAGTGTGTGTGAGAGTGGCTGTGTGTGAGAGACAGAGTGAATGTGCAAGTGTGTGTGTGTGTGAGAGAGAGACAGTGAGTCCGGGTGCGAGTGTGTCTGTGAGACAGAGAATGTGTGTGTGAGAATGAGAGTGTGTGCAAGTGCATATGTGAGACACAGTGTGTGTGAGAGAGAGAGAGAGAGTGTGTGTGTTTCACACAGATACAGTGTGTGTGAGAGAGAGTGTGTGTGTGAGACACAGACTCTCTGTGAGACTGAGTGTATGAGACCGAGAGTGTGTGAGTGACTGTGTGACACATAGAGAGTGAATGTGATACAGTGTGAGACAGAGTGTGTGAGAGTGAGAGGGAGAGAAAGACATTGGCAGTGAGAGAGAGAGTGTGTGTGTGAGAGAGAGTGTGTGTGTGACAGAGATACCTCTGCCCCCCCTCTCTGGTGTCAGGCCTCCCCCTCTCTCTCTGGTGTCTGAGCGTTACTGTGCAGGACGCTGAGCTCTGGCTGTGCTTCAAGGAACTGACCAATCCTATTTAATAGAATGCACCTCCAACATTCTGAAGCCGAGAAACCTCGTGTGGTTGGTCACTTCTGCTTGTGACGAACCCGGAAGTACGTGATGTCAATTCAGAAGATGGATACAGAGAGCAGGAATGCCTCAGCCATGCAGTCAGCTTCAGAATGTTGGAGGTGCCTTTTATTATATAGGAAAGGAACTGACCAATCCTATTTAATAGAATGCACCTCCAACATTCTGAAGCCGAGAAACCTCGTGTGGTTGGTCACTTCTGCTTGTGACGAACCCGGAAGTACGTGATGTCAATTCAGGAGATGGATACAGAGAGCAGGAATGCCTCAGCCATGCAGTCAGCTTCAGAATGTTGGAGGTGCCTTTTATTATATAGGATTATGCTGAAAAAAAGACTGAAGGAAGATGTCAAAATCCTGGCTGCTAAAATACCGTATGGTCCCAAGTGGAAAAAACGCTCTGTGATGCAAACAATGTCTTGTTGATAAGCTGGTTACGTAATGTTTGACCCCTGGGGCAGGACTTTTGTGCCGATACACGGCCGTGTCGGGTTGGTTTTATGCCTTTTACAATAAAGACTTTTACACCTTGATGTCCTTTCCGAGTCCGTCTCACTCTTTTGTTTTGGTGTTCACCTTGCCTCCTTTTTTCTTCCTAACCAATGGATTGACGATTTGCCCAACCTAATCATCTTACAGTAGGGAATCTTCTGCTCTCTTCTTGCACTCCTTCACATATCTTTTGAGTTACTACTACTACTACTAGTACTTAACATTTCTAGAGCGCTACTAGGGTTACGCAGCGCTGTACAAAATAAACAAAGAAGGACGGTCCATGCTCAAAGGAGCTTACAATCTAAAGAACGAAATGTCAAGTTGGGCCGTCTAGATTTCCTGGGTAGAGGTGTAGAGGTTAGGTGCCGAAGGCGACGTTGAAGAGGTGGGCTTTAAGCAGAGATTTGAAGATGGGCAGGGAGGGGGCCTGGCGTATGGCTTTGATCTTCTTATGTGAACAACTTCTAATTCCTTCATTGGGTTCTTGAAATCCCGATCAGGTTGTCTTTTTGGACTGGACGGCACCTGCAACTGAGTGTCAGCACCAACTGGGTATCTGTGGTAAGGAAAAGATTAATGGCATAAGGAAGGAGGTTAATACACAGTAATAATAACAAACTGTAACTTCATACTGATTATATCTAGCTTTCGGACACCAAAACCTGGCTGAATAGGAGAAATTGTTTCTTCACTCAACGTGTAATTAAACTCTGGAATTCGTTGCCAGAGAATGTGGTAAAGGTGGTTAGCTTAGCAGGGTTTTAAAAAGGTTTGGATGGCTTCCTAAAGGGAAAGTCCATAGACCATTATTAAATGGACTTGGGGAAAATCCACTGCTTATTTCTGGGATAAGCAGCACAATATGTATTGAACTTTTTCAGGATCTTGCCAGGTACTTGTGATCTGGATTGGCCACTGTTGGAAACAGGATGCTGGGCTTGATGGACCTTTGGTCTGTCTCAGTGTGGCAATACTTATGTACTTATAAAACCTCTTTCCCCATTCCAGACCTGAGGAAGGAAGTTCTGGTTTCTGATTGCTCATAAAATAATGTATTACGTTAATCCAATATAATGACATCACCTTATTTTCTTTCTGTTTTGTTGTTGTTGTTGTCTATAGTTTACTAAACTTTAAAGTGCACTAGCATGACATCCGTACTGCTTTATCCAGGAATAAAGAAAAACATGTAATGGGAAACGACAGCAAGGAGAGATATGGGTGAGAGGAAGCCATTTTGAGGGCTTAAAGGATATGTAATAGACTTATGTGATAACAGGACCTCAGTGGGTGAACTGTAGGTAACAGGGGATGACAGACACAAGATTATGAGCTACAGGAGGAAGAGGTTGAAGAGTTATAGATCTCCGATGGAGTGTACATCAAGGAAAGCCAGGAGGTATCCCAGTTCAGCAGGGACAGATCAGGCAGAGTGAAGAGATTTGTTCTACCCAAATTACAAATACTCCTGAAAGGCCGCATTGTCACAATTTGGAGACAGGTTTCAACTGAGGAGTCACAGAGTCAGGTCAAACCTCTTCTGGCTATGATGGGCCAAAAGCCCGCCCTGCCTGGAATAATAAAAACAGCTTTTAAATTTCCTCTGTGATAAACAGCGGCTTCATCAAACTCCCCCTCAGGTTGTGTAAGGTTTCTTTTCTCTAGAGGGACATGTGGTTTCTTCTAGAACCAGGATAAGCTTTCAGCCTTTTCTCATTCTTGGTTCCTTTTTTTTTTCTCTCTCTCTCTCTAAATTGTTAATCACCTAGATAAAACTTTCTGCACAACACCCTTTAGGTTTTTCCATATGTCTGGCTTATACCCTGATGACAGGACAGCATCAGTTCAGGCTGGCAGGAATCCAGGTTTTTGCTGATAAGCTCATCCCCTCCTGGACCGGCCAGTCCTGCCTGAAGCAGCTGTGAAGTTGCAAAGCCTTACTGGACCTGCCTGTTCTCTGTTTTTTTGCAGCTAACAGCGGCCCGTAGATGACAGATCAGCCCAGAAACCCAGCTGGAGCAGGAGCCACGGAGTACGGGGAGAACAGATCACAGAGAGATAGCCAACGGCCTGCTGCCAAGTCCTCAACCTCTAACCAGCTACAACATTTCAGTGTTTTGTACTAATTCCTAAAATCCCCAAAATATAGTAACAACATGACAAACTCGTGGAAGATAAATGAGCTGTTTCTGGACCTCTGCAAGCTCCTTGTGGGTCAGAAATGGTGGGAAACGGTGTCTGGAAGGCTTTCTGGGTATCAACAGCTTCTCCAACTCACAGTGGAAGACCTGAAGAACACCCTGGGAACTTACATATTAGGTATAGATCTGGGCTAAATGGGTACATCATAGCTCGGCAAAGCAGCAGTGATTTATGTTTTCATGATCCCTTTCATCCAAACTGGATTCCAATGTGCTTTCTTCTCCTGGTGGTGCAGATTTATGAAGGTTTTGCCCAAGGCTTTCCCGCTATGAACACGAAGAAATGTGTATAACAACATCTTGAGCAACTTTTACACTAGTTAAAACTTTGAAAGATATACCGAAGGTAAATTTCAACCCCCCCCCCAAATAATTTTTAAAATGTACCTGTAATGCAAGCACCACAGGTAGATTTTGCCCGCTGACCTTGTAGGTAGTCTTCAAGCAGATGTGGACTTTCCCTTTGAAACATAGAAAAATGACAGCAGCTAAAAACCATAATGTGGTGTAGCTAAGGGTGGGCACAGGCCCACCCAGTCAGCAGCCCGTGAGGCCCCCAAAACTCTTCAGTGGCAGTGCCTCACTACTCTCTCTCCCTCTTCTCCAATCGTGGCCTGGCTTCTGCCCATCTTTCTGGAACCCTCCCTCCTGGTCTACCTCAGGGCTACGGCCGGCGGCAATTCCTTTAGGCATCGTGTACCGGCTCTGCAGGCATCTCTCTATCATGTCCCGCCCTCAATGATGTCACTTCTTGTTTCTTTGGCTGGGACGTGGTAGAGAGAAGCCTTCAGGGCTGGCACAGGTTGACTGTAGGAATTGCGACAGGCGACGGCTCTGAGGTAGAACCTGGGGAGGGGGTTCAGAGAGAAATGGGCAGATGGGTAATTAAAAAACAAACAAACCAGTATATTATATGTATGTACAGGGGTGGGGGTGAGAAGGGCCCACCCGGGTTACTTCTGGGCCCACCCAAAATGACAGGTCTGCCTACGCCCCTGCTCCAGGCGGTTGTTGAAGACTACTGGCACCAAAATCTTAACTGCTGTAGATTTGAAACCCTGCTAGACCGGGTGTGTCCCAAGCATCGGGCTGAGAACCCTTGCCAACCTGAACATGTATACCTTAGAAGAAAAAAGAAACAGGGGTGACATGATATAAATATTCAAATATTTGAAAGGTATTAATCTGCAAACAAACCTTTTTCGGAGACGGGAAGGCGGTAGAACTAGAGGACATGAACTGAGGTTAAAGGGGGGGGGCAGACTCAGGAGTAATGTCAGGAAGTATTTTTTCACGGAGAGGGTGGTGGATATATGGAATGCCCTCCCACGGGAGGTGGTAGAGATGAAAACGGTACTGGAATTCAAACATGCATGGGATAAACACAAAGGAGTCCTGTTTAGAAGGAATAGATCCACAGAATCTTAGCGGAGATTGGATGGCGACGCTGGTAATTGGCAAGCAAAACTGGTGCTGGGCAGACTTCTACGGTCTATTCCCTGATCGTGACTGAATAGATAGGGATGGGCTGGAGTGTAAATTTTAAGGGGCTTCGACGTTAGCTTCAGAAAGTTTAGTACAAGAAGAGTGCTGGGCAGACTTCTACGGTCTGTGCCCTGAGAATGGCAAGGACAATTCAAACGGGCATACATATAAAGTATCACATACCATGTAAAATGAGTTTATCTTGTTGGGCAGACTGGATGGACCATTCAGGTCTTTATCTGCCATCATTTACTATGTTACTATGTTACTCTTTGGGGTTCTACATGGAATGTTGCTACTAATTGGGATTCCGGAATCTTGTAACTCTTTAGGATTCCAGAACCTTCAGAACTTAGTACAAGAACAGTGCTGGGCAGACTTCTACGGTCTGTGCCCTGAGAAAGGCAAGGACAAATCAAACTCAGGTATAAAGTATCACATACCATGTAAAATGAGTTTATCTTGTTGGACAGACTGGATGGACCGTACAGGTCTTTATTATTATTATTATTATTAGCATTTGTATAGCGCTACCAGACGCACACAGCGGTGAACACCTGATACAAAGAGACAGTCCCTGCTCAAAAGAGCTTACAATCTAAGTAATACAGACAAACAAGACAGTTATGGGTGAGGGAAGTAATGGGTCATCTCATTTAATTTTCTATTATTTCTCTTGTATTATATGTTTTTGTTGGAAATTATTATGTATGTTTTCTTTTTACCCACCTAGTACGTGGAATAGTATGAGTTTTAATTTTTTAATTAACTAATTAATTGATGTTTCTCTCCTTTTCCCTTATCCCTCCCTACATTCCTCTAGGATTTCTCCTCCCTTTCTATCTCCCTTTCCTTGCCCTCTCTTTCTCTTCCTCTACAACTTCACCCGCTCTGTCTCATTATCTTGCTCCCTCTCTTGAGTTGCCAGGAGTCCTTGAGAAAGAAGCTTCATTAAATGCCTCTTGGATGATGTGAGTTGGAGTTTTTCTTCTTTGATTGTGTGTGTGTGTGGGGGGGGGGGGGGGCAGTGGATAGGAGAGAAGAAAGAGACCTGGAATGAGCCACAGAGGCAGTGGGGCTGAAGGGGAGTTGCTTTGTTTGCTTTGTGTGGTAGGAGTTAATGAGGTGCTGCCATCCTGGACATGTTAACAGAAAAGACAGAATCCGAGCACCCTTCCTGCTCAGGGACAGGAGGATCAGACACTAGATAAACAGTTGCGTCTCCAGATCAAGCCAAGGAGTTAAATAAAACTTATGAGTCTTTCCCTTTACATTTATGAAAGATGCTTTGCAAAGACGCTTTAATGAGTAGCAGGTTACTAATAGCATGTCTTAAAAAACCAATGATAAGGGGTCAAAGCCTTCCTGGATATCACCAAAAAGACTACCGTAGTTCTCTGAAGAGTGATTCCCTTGGATAGGGGAGTGTGGTAGCCGTGTTAGTCCACTCTTAAGGTTATCAATAGAAATCAAACAAAATAAAACATGGAAAAGAAAATAAGATGATACCTTTTTTATTGGACATAACTTAATACATTTCTTGATTAGCTTTCGAAGGTTGCCCTTCTTCGTCAGATCGGAAATAAGCAAATGTGCTAGCTGACAGTGTATATAAGTGAAAACATTCAAGCATTACTATGATAGTCTGACAGGGTGGGAGGATGGGGGTGGGTAGGAGGTATGCATGGGGACATCAAAGCATATCATTGATATTCTAACAGGATGGGTGTGGATAGGTGAGGGGTGGGGTGATCAACAGAGACATACAGCTTTATGGTTTATAATGGGCTAGGAACCCCAGATCCTTGTTAAGTCCTTTCTGTTGGGTGTTAAAATATTCAATCATTCTGACTTCAAAGGTCTTACGTTCTTGTATAGAAACCAGGTGCTGAGAAACAAGGAATCCGTGGTGAAGCTGCTGTAGACTGCTCATTCAAGAATTTGAAATGTTACTGGCAGGAGGATTGGAGTTTGAAGGTGATCCTTTGGTTCACACAACCCTTTGGCCTGTGGCAATGAACACATCTGTTATAATTTCTAGGACTCCTGAAGAAGGCAGTGATTTCCACCGAAACACGGCCTCATGTCGGGTCAATTGTTGGTGCCCAAATAAAGAAGTCTTGGCCGCTTAACCCCAGCGTGGAGGCTTGTGCTTATCCTCTACTCCTCCTTCTTTCCCTAGGGTTTCAGGATATCCACAATGACTATGCATGACATGGATTTGTATGCAAATTTACCTCATGCATGGTCATTGTGGATATCCTGAAAGCCTGACTGGCTGGGCACATCACAAGCATTGAGGTTAGAACCCCTTGCTTAGGGGCCCTTTTACTAAGGAGCGCTGAAAAATTGCCTGCGCTGGCGTAGACACGTGTTTTGGACACGTGCAGGTTCATTTTTCAGTGCGCCTGAAAAAAAAGGCCTTTTTTTCATTTGCCAAAAATGGACGTGCAGCAAAATAAAAAATCAGCGCACGTCTGTTTTGGGCCTGAGACCTTACCGCCATCATTGACTTAGCAGTAAGATTTCACGTGTTAACCGGGAGGTAATCGTCAGCGCGCGTACACTGCCCGGTTAGCGCCATGCAGTAGAAAATTATTGGATACGTAGAAATTAGAATTACCACCAGGGGCACGCAGTAGCCGGTCGGTAGTTCTAATTGACGTGCGTTTTACGTGCGTAGGCGCATATGCATCTTTGTAAAAGGACCCCTAAGTGTGTGACATGCAAGATATTATGCTGGACCAATACTTCGTTAGTTGTTCGGCTACCACACACTCCGTAACCTTTACCAACAAAGGTCTGGAGGCCACTAGTCTATAATTAGATGTAACACTCAATTTCATTGAAGGTTTTTGTGGAATGGAAATGAGGTATAATTCCTCTTTTCTTTTTTAAATGTTTTTATTGAGATTTTCAATAATACAACAAACAAAAGAGAGAAAGGAAAAAAAAAAACACAACAACTTATACAAAACAATGCTATACAGGAAGCTGAGATCAAACATTAGGCAATACAATTAGACAGCTGATTGCAGAAAGAGGTCGAGAGTTTTCCATTTCTGAGAACCATAATGAGACCCAGGGATATCATTCACTGAAAGCTGCTCATATTTCTTGTACAATAAAACCCAATTCCACCAAAGAATGACATTGACTGGAGAGTTGTCTTTCCAATGCGATATTATTAATTTCAATGCAATAGAGACCAAGAAGTCAAAAAGCAGTTTATCTCTCTCTGCAAATAGAAATGGGGTGCAGATTGAAGGTTTTTGTGGAATGGAAGTGAGGTATAATGCCTAAATTTCCTAAACTACCAGAAATTTCCCCATATCAGGCATTTTTATTAGGTTCCAGTACAAGAACAGTAAATCAAATGAGTGGGACAGGTGTGTGATAAACAGTGAGACTTTGCATATTTCCGTAAGCATGATTTAACTACAGAGACCAGGGAAGGTATGAACCTTCCCCAAATTCTGTTGATGATATCTGATGGGTTCTAGATTCTGAATATAATCTAGTGGGTCCAGTTTCTGTACTGGAAATTCTTTTCTAATGTCTGCGAGTTCCTCTACTGATGGAGGCAACTCATTTGTTACAAGTAGATCTCTTGGGCTGGCTAGTGTATTCACAAGTAAATAAAGCTTCTTGACATCCTTAAGTATATACAGAAGTATTGCCATACTGGGACAGACCAAAGGTCCATCAAGCCCAGCATCCTGTTTCTAATAGTGGCCAATCCAGGTCACAAATACCTGGCAAGATCCCAAAACAGTACAATACATTTTATGCTGCTTATTCTAGAAATAAGCAGTGGATTTTCCCCAAGTCCATTTTTACAATGGTCTATGGACTTTTCTTTTAGGAAGCCATCCAAACCTTTTTTTAAACCCCGCTAAGCTAACCACTTTTACCACATTCTCTGGCAACGAATGTCACAGTTTAATTACACATTGAGTGAAGAAACATTTTCTCTGATTCGTATTAATTTTACTACTTTGTAGCTTCATCGCGTGCGCCCTAGTCCTAGTATTTTTGGAAAGAGTAAACAAGCAATTCACGTCTACCCATTCCACTCCACTCATTATTTCATAGACCTCTATCATATCTTCCCTCAGCTCACTTTTCTCCAAGCTGAAGAGCCCTAGCCGCTTCAGCCTTGCCTTTATAATTCTTGTTTATAAATTAACTTGTAAAATAGTTAATTTAGCTTATTTTATCATCAATCGCTTTCCTCCATGACTCTCTATGTAATTTGTTGGTTCTCTGCGTGACACCCTTTCAAGCTTCCTAGACTCTCTTTTGCTGTTCAGCAATTTCCCATCAAATCAGCTTGATTTTCTTTTACCTGGGCCTTTTTTAACATGAAGAGGAGTTATAGATCTCTTTACAAATTTTATCCCAATAAGTTATTGGGTCTTTATCCAATTCTATTTGTTGATTTTAAATATCAGTTATCTTATTCCAGAACTGTTGATCATCAATTTTACCTCTAGACTCTTGCTGACCTTTTCTTTCCACTGAATTATAAACTGTGATTTCTTATGATCTGACCACACAGTCGGTAATGATAAAATTATCTGATGGCTGTAATCAAACAGAACTATGCAATGCCCTTTATTATGTGTGGGGTTTGGGGGAGATGGAATATATCCCAAATCTAAGAAAGCAAAGGGGCAGACGATCTGCAAACTCCAAAGTGGAAACTGTACAAAGCAGATCGTTGATAAACCAAGATATGTTTTATTAATATAGCAAAATTAAAATATGTATATAGAAACTCATATACATAAACATATAATAGCCCGACACAGGCCGTGTTTCGCCCTATTGGGCTGCTTCAGGGGCTATGTAGTGGTACTCCACCATCAAACCAGAAATTTGCAGGTAAAAGCAGGTATACAGTCAAGATTCTGAAAAAACGGCTCATTTGGAAGTAAGAGGCTGTTCATACGACCTCAGGTCCATAACCAATTGTTTCTGCATTCCCAGATGAGCCATTTTTTCAGAATCTTGACTGTATACCTGCTTTTACCTGCAAATTTCTGGTTTGATGGTGGAGTACCACTACATAGCCCCTGAAGCAGCCCAGTAGGGCGAAACACGGCCTGTGTCGGGCTATTATATGTATATGTATATGAGTTTCTGTATACATATTTTAATTTTGCTATATTAATAAAACATATCTTGGTTTATCAACGATCTGCTTTGTACATATATCCCAAATCTTTCAGCAAATCATATACCATTTTTGGCCTTCAATCCTCTAGATTTTCTAAGTAGTACATTTACCTACTTCAAGCTAATGTCTGAAATAAAATCCATAAAATAATCCCGCGCTTACTTCCATTTCCCTGACGGACAATAAAACAATATACAGCACATCGTATCATGAAGGGTGTCACCCTGAGCAGATCAAGGCATCGTTCCCAAAGGAGGAGAGACATAACTCGATTCTAAATGAAATTTAAGGAAAGATTTACAAATCGTAGCTATATCCCTACCCTACTTTCCCTCTCTGGTCAGGTGAAATATTTTATTTCCATTTGGGCAGAGATCCCTAATGACTGGGTCATCTTTAAATGGATCCAAGTTTCTACTATGATATGCTGACCTTCCTCTATCCAATCTTTAATTGTATTAGTTTTATTAAGCACTGCATGGTATGCCTGGAACAATCTTCCTTTACCCATACGCCATGCCCCCTCCCTACCCATCTTCAAATCTCTGCTCAAAACTCACCTCTTCAATGCTGCCTTCGGCGCCTAACCGCTCGAGAAATATAAAATACCCCAATCTATCCACCCTATCAGATTAACTGTTCACTCGTCCTCTAGCTTGTTCACTTGTCTTTAGATTGTTCTCTTGTCTTTTAGATTGTAAGCTCTTTGAGCAGGGACTGTCCTTTCAATGTTTGAATTGTACAGCGCTGCGTAACCCTAGTAGCGCTTTAGAAATGTTTGTTAGTAGTAGTTAGTAGTATATGAAATCATATTGCTCTTTTCTTTTCTAATGGCATTAGTCAATCAGCGTGGAAGAAAAGATCTACTCAAACATTACACGGCAAACGTCATTGGACTTTCTGGTATTAATTGCTATTGATTTGGGTATTATGTTTTCAGCATCAATTAAGACATTTTGTCGATAGATGTTATAAGGTAAATTGACATTATGCATGTGATTTATAATAACTGGCATTCATAAGTCCATATCATTACAAAACACCCTCTGACCTATTAATAACATAATTACTAAAAAGCAGAACAGCCGTTTCTTCAACGATGCCATTATTCTCAAATATAATTTAAAAACTGGGTGAGAATAAAACTTAGCTTGCCTTAAAATATGAACAATATCAACCTCACAAATAATTTCTTACAAAGAAATAAAAGCAAATTCCTAACTGCTATTAAAACTAAAATTGCACTAAGGGGTACACAAAGGGGCATGACCTGCCCCTGTGGCACGACACCTGAGGCGCAATGCCTCAGGAGCTGGTTCTCTTTAAAGGAGGGCCGGTGACCAGCTCCTCCCAATCTACTGACCCTACAGGTGCCCGATTTGGCTTTTCTGGATTGTGTCCCAGATGTAATGTGGACAAGATGACGCAGTCTCAACAGCAAGCTTGGATGGAAATGGTGGGTAATGGTGGGAAACCTGCTCAGTAGGTACCCTAGATTTATATATTGATTGATTTTATTGGGATTTATTAACTGCCTTTATGAAGAGATTCATCCAAGGCGGTGTACTGCAGGTACAGTTTAACCTACAACTTACAATTTTGTTAACAGCATAACAATAGTAAAATGACCAAACATAAGTATAAATACGATAAACTCATTACAATTGAAACTGAACACTGAAAAAAACACACTGCCTCATCCTCTCATCTCAACATAACAACTACAAACCCACAACCATAAACACCCCAGGACTCACCCTCCCTACCTCAGACAGCCTAAAAAACTCAGCGTCACAACCCTCCCTACCTCAGACAGCCTAAAAATACATGGCGTCACAATCGACCGCACCCTTACTCTCGAGAGCCAAGTAAACACCGTAATAAAGAAAATGTTCTATTCAATGTGGAAACTCAAACGAATAAAACCTTTCTTCCCGAGGGAAACTTTTCGAAACCTAATACAATCAATGATCCTAAGTCATGCAGATTACTGTAAGGGAATCTATGGGGGATGTAAAGAACAACTCACAAAAAAACTCCAGACCGCCCACACTGCAGCCAGACTGATATATGGTAAAACACGATTTGAAAGTGCTAAACCCCTTTGAGAAAAACTGCACTGGCTCCCAATCAAAGAACGGATCATCTTCAAAATCTGCACTTTGGTCCACAAAATTATCTACGGCGTAGTCCCAGGATACATGACCGACCTCAACGATCTACCATCCAGGAACAGAATCGGATCATCACGATCAAACCTAAACCTACATTACCCAAATTGCAAAGGACTTAAATACAAAACAACTTATGCATCCAGCTTCTCCTACATAAGCGCACAACTATGGAATAGTCTCTCAAAATATGTGAAAACAATCCATGACCACCTAAACTTCAGGAAATCACTAAAAACCAACCTCTTCAAAAAGGCCTATCCCACCGATCCAACGTAAATCCCCACACCCAGCAACACAGCATTACCAATGATCGTACTGGACAATCTAAAATCTTCATTCCCTTCGACCCTCATGACGCCTGACTCACACCTACCTTATTTGACCACAATATAACCTTGTATTTGTTATCAACCGAATTGGCAAACGTCTTTACGGTACTATGTAAGCCACATTGAGCCTGCAAATAGGTGGAAAAATGTGGGGTACAAATGTAACAAATAAATAAAATAATTGAGGTAAACATGGAAATGATAAACTGAAGACTAATAATGGGACACATGAAACAGCATCAGAAACATATACATTTAAGAGCACAACAGAAAAATCATATAACAAAAATATGATAAATGTCAGTACAATACCAACAATACCATAATAGACATAGATATAATACCATGTCAGCATAATATCAATGAAACACCTAATAAGCACACATTAGAACATTCAAATAACATAGATATTATGCTAATGCTTTTCTACTATACAGATATATAGATGGGGATAAGATGGGTGGTAGAGAGTCAGTTTGGATAAATAGATGGGTAGATAAACTCAAGGCAATGAGAATGTGCACATGTAAACTTAATTTGAATGCACAGTTGTCTGATATATGGGCGTGTGGCATATGTATGTTAGCTTGGTTTACCTCCATAGTTGTGTTCAGTACATTATCTTATAAAGAGATAAGACATGCAAGGCAGGGTCAGACTAAAGGTCTATTGAGACTAGCATCCTGTCTCCAACAGTGACCAATTTAGGTCACTAAGAAGCATTCAGCTGATCTCGGAAAGTAGATTAATTTTTTTATCGTTCATTTCCAGGGATCAATGATAACTTTGCAAAGTCTGCTCAGCTAATAACTGTTGATGGACTTTTCCTCTAGGAACTTGTCTAGACGCCAGCTGTGCCTTGACTACATCCTCCGGCAACATGTTCCACAGCTCGATTGTGCATTGAGTGAAAAGACTTTCTCCAGTTTGCTTTAAATCTGCTACCTATTAGTTTCAGCTAGACCACATGGTTTTCTGATATATGGCTCCTTAGTGCATGATTCTGTGATGTACACAGAGTACCATAAATCCTCAATCTGAGGAATAAATATGCAACTCCATCTCTTAATTACAAACAGCTCACGGCTCTAAAAGGCTTCATGACAGAACTGGCCTATGTCACTGCTTCACTTCTATATTCATCATGGACAATAACCTTGCAAAGTATTTCTGTATAAAGTTAAAAGAAAACATAGGGTTAGTGCCAGGTGGTCTTAAACTTTAACTATTCCTGATTATGACACAAAATATTCAAATGTTTCATCCACAAAGCTGGCTTAATGGCGCACTGGAAATCCCAGACCCTGTGCCCATCATCAGACTGCCAGAACTGGAAGTGCTGAGGAGACAGTGTGCAAGACCCTAGGGCTGAAGGACTCCTAGTCATCATGTAAGAGTCACTGATATTTGGAGTTCATAGTCTAGGACCACATGCCCAAAGCTATCACGGCCATGCAGAGTTTCAAAGGGAAAGGATTGAGGAAGAATCTTCGTGAGGATGAATCACAGCCAACAAGACGTGAGTTTTGCTCCATTCAATCTCCTTCCTAACTGGCAATGAGTGAGGTGGGGGCAGGTTCGGACTAGGCTAAAACTTCCAAGTGTGGAGAAAGGTGATTTGGCCCCCAAAACGAAAGCTATTATAGCTAGTCTTGGATATTTGTAAAGCTGGACAAGACCCATAGAGGTAGGGTAGGAACACCAGGCTCCTTTCCCCTGAGGCCATCTTAGATAGGGGAACTCTAGACCCTAGTATTAAGAGATGTGACCTTCTCCCTCAAACTGCACCAACGTCTTCCCTTCAGGCACACTTTAAAAAGTTCACTGTCAAAGCCAATCTCGTGATTAAAAAGCATCATTTATTGATGTAATACTTTTCTTCAAAGTCAAAAGGCCAAAACACTCAAAAATAGCTCAAACAAATCTTCTAACAAGGCACTGTAGAGTGGCAGGAACATCCCCCAGCCACCTTACTGGGCTGACTAGATGGGTCAAGCTGACCTTGATCTGCCTCATTTACTATATTAATATATTACTATATATGAGAATCTTTTTTTCTGACTCTGTCTCAGGATTGGTCTGAGAGCTCAACACTCCAGCCCCGACCTAGGGATTCATCTCTTCCACAGGAGATTTGGGAACTCACACCTCTAATCCCCTGCAAACATCTTCTCCGGTGGGTTTGGGAATTGGTATCTCCCCCACATCTGTAAGCCTGGGAACTAATGCAACTCCAGTCTTCTTATCTCTTGCTCTGATGAGTCTGGGAACTTGCACTTCAGTTCTCACTTGGAAGCAGAGACCTCCTGGACTCTAAGGTACACTTTTAGCAATGGGGATTCCCTCAGGCTCCCCCTTGTCGCCATTGTTGTTTAATATGTATTTGTATCTACCGGCATCAATCATTTGGAGCTATGGTTTGTCAGTGTGTTTGTGTATTTATTTATTTATTTTGTTGCATTTGTATCCCACATTTTCCCACCTATTTGCAGGCTCAATGTGGCTTTCAATGTTCCGTTATGGCATTCGCCATTCCAGATTAGAAGATAACAATTGGTGTTACATAGAAAGCATGGATGACATAATAGAATTAGGCAAACAGATATAGGCAGAAATTAGTTCAGAATATAAGGTAAAGCGGTGATGTGTTACATTTACAATTATTGATCGTTGTGGTAAGCCTTGTTGAAGAGATAGGTCTTCAGAGATTTACGAAAGTTAATTAGTTCGTATTCAGAAGTTGGTACCCTTGAAAGGAAATAGAGATGAGATTATGGATATGATGAACAAGTGTCATGGTTGATTGATAATGGATTACTTGTAAATGTGACCAAAACTACTTGCTGTCCCGTTCCGGGTCTTTTCCACTGCTCCCGCGGCGGGGAGCGAGGATCCACGGGGGCCGCAGGCTCCGGTGCGGCAGCAGCGAGCCACCGACGGGGCCAGCACGTCTGCGGGTCGGCCCGAACGCCGGCTCCAGGAAAGGGAAGACGCCGGCCAAGATGTTGGGTGCACGTAGGCAGGGCTGCCGAGAGGGGGGGGCAGGGAAGGCAAAATTCCCCGAGCCTGGGCCTCCAAGGGGGGCCCGGCGCTGCAGTCCCCGGTCTCACCTGCCTGCCTCCAATGCTCCGGGCCCCCTTCATTCAAAGTGGCAGTCGCAGATCACCTCTCTTCTGGCCTTCCCTCCCTGTGTCCCGCCCTCACAGAAACTGGAAGTTACATCAGACGAGGGCGGGACACAGGGAGGGAAGGCCAGAAGAGACGTGATCTGCGACTGCCGCTTTGAATGAAGGGGACCCGGAGCCATGGAGGTAGGCAGGTGAGACTGCGGACTGCAGCGGTGGGGGAAGCGATGGGGGGCGGCAGCGGCGGGACGGCCTTGCCCCGGGCCCGGCCTAGTCTC
This sequence comes from Microcaecilia unicolor, assembly GCF_901765095.1. Classification (NCBI taxonomy): domain Eukaryota; kingdom Metazoa; phylum Chordata; class Amphibia; order Gymnophiona; family Siphonopidae; genus Microcaecilia; species Microcaecilia unicolor. Next base: position 96,529,228 of record NC_044043.1, on the reverse strand, counting down.
TCGGCGGCCCTGCACATAGGGGCCTTCGTGGCTTAGTAAAAGGGGCCCTGAAGAATGAAAGGGGCCCTTTCATACCTTTAGAGCCTTTATCTCTGTTATTAGAAACCCCACTTTTTTTATTTAACCAACCTTTTTCTTAGCATTTTCCTACAAGGACACCGGTAGTAAATCTGCTCATTTTATTTTACCCTATCTGATTTAATTTTTTTTTGTTTAGATTAGTTTTATTTTGCTTGGGTCTTTCCTGCCTTTTAAACTATGGTAATGGGATTTGATATACTGCCTTTCTATGGTACAATCAAAGTGGCTTACATTTATTATGAAATACAACTGTTAAAAAATATAAATAATAGAGGAGGAGGTAATGGGAAGAGCCGATGAGGAAGTGGGTGCTACAAACATTGCTTCTTATAAATATGGGCAATGAGCACCGCTGAGGTTCTTAAAAATCAATTGGAAGCACATAAATATATACGGTAAATCTAGAAAGCACTGAGGTGAAATTGAAGTGGAAGATTTGGAGCTGTTGTAAAATAGTGGGGGTTACATTTATTATATGCAGGTTCTTTCTCTGTCCCTAATGGGCTCACAATCTTGGTTTTTGCACCTGGGGGCACTGGAGTGACTTGCCCAGAGACACAAGGAGCTGCAGTGGGAATTAAACCTGGTTCTCTGGGCTCTCAACCCAGTGCGTTAACCATTAGGCTACTCCTCCACGCCTGGCATTCCTTCTCTTTGTTTTTAATTGAGTTTTATATTATGTCATGCACTGTTTTGCTGTACAATGTATTAAGAGCGATATATTAAGCATTGAATAAACCAGATTTGGATTAGCCACTTAGCACAATTATTATTATTATTAACATTTGTGTAGCGCTACCAGACGCACACAGTGCTGAACATCTGACATAGAGAGACAGTCCCTGCTCAATAGAGCTTACAATCTAAAAATAATACAGACAGACAAGACAATTGAGGGCGAGGGAAGTACTGGGTGAGAAGGATCAAGGGGAGGCAATTGAGTAGTGGCTAGGAGCCAAAAGCAGCAGTGAAAAGGTGGGTTTTCAGCATAGATTTGAAAACAGGTAGAGATGGAGCTAGACGTATAAGTCTATTTCAGGCATAAGGTGCCGAAAGAGAAAAGGAACGAAGCCTGGAGTTAGCAGTGGAGGAGAAGGGGGACGACAAGAGAGATTTGTCCAATGAGCGGAGTTCACGGGGAGGAATGTAGGGAGGGAGGAGTGGTAATGGGGGGGCTGCAGAGTGGATGCATTTAAAGGTCATTACGAGAAGTTTAAACTGAATACGGAAGCGGACCAGGGAGCCAGTGAAGTGACTTGAGGAGTGGACTAGTGTGGGTATAACGATTTTGGCGGAAAATAAGCACATGCTTAGGGCATCAAGGGAAGGGGGGGGGGGGTTACCACAGAGTATTTTTCCCTTAGCTATCATGTCCTTAAATCTTTCATTGTACAAAAAAAAGAAGGGAAAAATCCTCCATGAATGGGATGAGCCACAAAATAAAAAAAAGGAGTGGAGTCCACAAACACGTTATAGGAACTTTTTGTTGTCAGCATCCAACTGAGACCCGACACAGCTTGTTTCGGCATAAGAATATGCCTGCGTCAGGGGTCACATGACGAACTTTCCTTCCAATATCAAGAAACCACTAGGGTCAGCCACAACTACCCTTTTTGGGGGCACAGGCTGCCATTCACCACATAGGGGGCAGTAGCAAGGGGCAGATTCCTCACAGTATAATAAATGTGTAAAGAACATTGGAGCTGATATTCAAAGGCATTTATCTGGTTAGCATATCGCCGCTAACTGGATCGTACCACCAGTACATGCCAAAACTGGATATTTGGTGTCAGCTGGTATCTGGATACTGATATGGACTGAATATCAGCCCTGGTGTAAACAGATCTTGTGCAGTGGTGTCTAGGGGCAATTCTAGATTTGGGCACTACAGGTTAGCCCCTGGATTTTACATATGGTACCCAAAATTGGGCAGAGAAAACAAAGGAGGGGTGAGGAAAAATAGGCTCTATCCAAACAATGGGGGAGACGTATATTTTAATAACACAATGATATTTATTGCAAATGGTTGACTCAACATAGCCGTGTTTTGGCGCCATAGCGCCTTCTTCAGCAGTCTATAAAAACAAATACAGTAACAAATATAAAACATGAATATTGCAATCAAAGAAAATGTATCTATATATACATATATATATTGATATCTATATCTATATATCTCTCTATATATATTTTGAATTTCAAATGGACATTAAAAAGCATATATGAATAAAAATAGATAAACATACATAAAATATCATAAATACAAAAACAAAATCATAAACATTCAAATCAATAAGATAAATAATATTGAATAATATTAATTGTTATTAAAATGGTGTTGTAAGATAAATAAATACATGAATAATACAAGAAAACAAATGCATAGAAAAGAAAACATCAAAGAATATATGAAAAAAATACATAAAAACTTTTTGAATTGTGGTGTATTTTCATGTATGATTCCATAAACACTATACAGCAAAAATTGTGCACCAATATTTGGGCCATAATCTATGACTTGCTCCTGACTAAATTGGCTAATAATCAAATTAGTGCCAATAATTGGATGCTAATTAGCACTAATTGGCACCAATTTGAATTTTATTTATTTTATTTATTTATTGCATTTGTATCCCACATTTCCCCACCTATTGGTAGGTTCAATGTGGCTTACATAGAACAAGGGGGCGGTTACAAGGTATTGCGTGAGGTTAACAGGTCGGTAGAGACAGTGAGAGTCTGTAGAACTTTCTCATTGAAGAAGTGAGCCAGGATAAGTTCATAGGAGCTTCTATGTGTATTACATGACCATAAATTAGAAAGTTATAAAATAAGAGTCGAAAAAGAACACTGTAAAGTCGAGAAGGGTCGCATATTACATGACTATAGTTGGAAAGTTATTTAAAAAACGAGTCGAAAAAGAGCGCTATATAGTTGGGTAGGGATGCATCATTGGTCAGGGAGGTTCCAGAGCCGGCGGGCTATGGATGCGTAGTACGTTGGAAGTATGGGTTGAGAGTCTTGGACGGGTGCATTGAATGTTTGGCTCAGGTTGATTATTCTAAGCTTCTGTTTTTTTTCCGTATAGACTTGTCAAATTTACGGGTGGGATTCTATTGGTCCACTGGATGGTTAGGTTGGGTCAGTGGGGATGTGTTTCCTGAATAGGTGGTCCTTTAGGTGTTTTCGGAAGGTTAGATAACTGTCTTTCAGTTTTAGGTCTTTTGGGAGTGTATTCCAAGTTTTAGTGCAGATATAGGAGAAGCTAGTTGTGAGAGTTGATTTGTATTTGATGTACATAAGTACATAAGTATTGCCATACTGGGAAAGACCAAAGGTCCATCAAGCCCAGCATCCTGTTTCCAACAGTGGCCAATCCAGATCACAAATACCTGGCAAGATCCCCCAAAAGTACAAAACATTTTATACTGCTTATCCCAGAAATAGTGGATTTTCCCCAAGTCCATTTAATAATGGTCTATGGACTTTTCCTTTAGGAAACCGTCCAACCCCTTTTTAAACTCTGCCAAGCTAACCGCCTTCACTACGTTTTCCGGCAACGAATTCCAGAGTTTAATTATGCGTTGGGTGAAGAAACATTTTCTCCAATTTGTTTTAAATTTACTACACTGTAGTTTCATCGCATGCCCCCTAGTCCTAGTATTTTTGGAAAGCGTGAACAGACGCTTCACATCCACCTGTTCCACTCCACTCATTATTTTATATACCTCTATCATGTCTCCCCTCAGCCGTCTGTTTTCCAAGCTAAAAAGCCCTAGCCTCCTTAGTCTTTCCTCATAGGGAAGTTGTCCCATCCCTTTTCCAATTCTACTATATCTTTCTTGAGATGCGGTGACCAGAATTGAACACAATACTCAAGGTGCGGTCGCACCATGGAGCGATACAACGGCATTATAACATTCTCACATCTGTTCTCCATACCTTTCCTAATAATACCCATTATTGACTTTGTGTGGTTTCATTGTCATCTTTGCTGTGTTGGATCATCTAATAAACCGTAAACCATAATTCTGGGCACCAAGATTCCATTACATATTGCTTGATTCCATAGGCTGGTAGTGCCCCACAAAACCCATTTCCATTTCACTTTACAGATTTCATTTCAATCCAGTTGAACTCTGCGACTGGATGCTGAGCTTAGTAGGGTATTTGAGATGTCTCTGTAGCAGCTCCAGCCCTCCCAATATCCTCAGCCCTAGCTGTCTCCATGGTCTAGTGCTCGGTCAGTGCATGTACTCCCTAACAGGATGAGGGATGGGTTTCTAGGCACCTTGGATTTGCTGTAGCTTGGGAGAGTTGTAAATATGTCAGCAAATCCTTCTCCCCCTCTGCCTGCTAATCTCAGTGCTGTATTCAATCCTGCTGAGCTGGAATATTATTAGCTAGGCTCCATTCACACCTGACTGCTTAATAACTGAATACAAATGTCTAGGATGCCAAAGCCCGAGAACATGCTGAGGACAGCCAGAAAGGGAAGCCTCCATTAAATGTGGTTGGTGGTGGGGAGGAGGGGTAGGAGAATAAAGTTCACTGAAAACTCTGGCAAAAGTCGGGATACGGAGCAGAAGTGGGTCTAATGCCCACAGTTAAGATTAGTCAAAAGGAAGACTTAAGTATGACCAGACAGCTCTCATGCATGTTGTATCTATTTTTTTGCTGTCATGCTGTGTGTGTGCATGTGTGCATGCACTTGTGTGTGTAGGGTTGCCAACCAGCCAGTTTTCAACCTGCCTGGCTGGTTTTTCAACGGTGAGGCCGGCTGCCGGCAGACCCCCAAAACCGGCAATACAAAAGCCAATTTTTCTGTCCCTGACGTCAGTGTCCCTCTCTTTCTCACTCCTGGGTCCAGCCAGTGTCTCTCTCTCTCTCTCTCCACCCTCCACTCCTGAGTCCAGCGTTTACATAGAAACATACTAACATAGTAAATGACAGCAGATAATGACCTGAACGGTCCATCCAGTCATTTTACATGGTATGTGATACTTTATACCCGAGTTTGATTTGTCGTGGCCATTCTCAGGGCACAGACCGTAGAAGTCTGCCCAGCACTCTTGTACTAAAAATTCTGAAGTTAACATCGAAGCCCCTTAAAATTTATATTCCAGCCCATCCCTATCTATTCAGTCACGATCAGGGCACAGATTCTTTTGTGTTTATCCCACACATGTTTGAATTCCACTACTGTTTTCATCTCCACCACCTCCCACGGGAGGGCATTCCATGTATCCACCACCCTCACTGTGAAAACATACTTCCTGACATTACTCCTAAGTCTGCCCCCCCTTCAACCTCAATTCATGTCCTCTAGTTCTACCACCTTTCCATCTCCGGAAAAGATTTGTTAGCGGATTAATATCTTTCAAATATTTGAACGTCTGTATCATGCCACCCCCCGTTTCTCCTCTCCTCCAAGGTATACATGTTCAGTTCAGCAAGTCTGTCCTCCTACGGTTTGCAACGCAAATCCCATACCATTTTTGTAGCTTTTCTTTGCACCGCTTCCAGACTTTTTACATCTTTAGCAAGATACGGCCTCCAAAACTGAACACAATTCTCCAAGTGGGGCCTCAATAATGACTTGTAGAGGAGCATCAACACCTCCTTTCTTCTGCTGCCTAGCATCTTTCTTTACTCTCTCTCTCTTCTCCACCCCCTGCGAGTCCAGCATCTGTCCCTCATCTAATGTGTCTGTTCCCGTGTATTAAGTGAGTTTTTTTTTCTTAGGGGAGACTGCTGCACAGTAGGTTATGCAGTCCAACGGGGGAACATGGCTGAGCCACAGCCTGGTGCCTGTTGACGAGTCCTGGTGTACCTGGGTCTTCCAACAGCGCTTGTAACACCTTCTTCCATGGTCCACTCCTGTTGCTCTGCAAGAGAAGGCAACTGGTTTGCAATTCTATTCAAAAGGGCTCAGAAAGTCTTTTCCCCCTCCACCCCGTTGCTGATCCGGCTGATACAGACCCTCCACCCTCCACTCCTCCCCTCCTCCCCCACCCTACATATACACTTCTCATACAGTGCCAGAACTTGGCAGAAGGTGGACTGGGAATAGGAAGGAGAAGGTGAGAAGGAGAGACCTGTTTCCTCCCTCCCTCTCTCTGCTGGATCCAGCCAGAAAGTTCCAAAGCAACACTTGGGATTTTAGGAGCTCATAAATTCTAAAGACAGCTTTCACGAAGAGAAACCATTTCACCTTTTCTGCTCTTCTCTTGCTCCTTCTTGATCACCATCTTCTTGTCCATTTTCTCTCATCCTTCTTCCCCATCCCCTTCCCAGTTTCCTTTTTTATTTTTTTTTTGCCTGTCTCTTATCTTCTCATTTTCTTTCTCCTGTTCCAAGAGAGGCGCAGTGCCCCCTCGGGTGCACGGAGCCGAAGACAACATGGCGCCGTGCACCGAAGGAGGCATGCGCGTTCGGGCCAGCGGGGTGCCCAGGCAGGCACAAGGTGGTCGCGTGCCCGACGTGAAAGGGGCACCCCGCTGGGAGTAGGAGGAGAGAAAACGGGGTATAAAAGCCCCGGGGAGGAGCCCGGATGCCCTCTTTCGCGTCCGGGCTCCAGGTGCACCCAGCCCTCCCTCCCCAATTTATGTTTACTGTACATTGTTCTATACTGTCGCAGCTTTGGCGGGGTACCCAAGCCTGATGGTGTAAGCTAGGCAGCTGGGGCAGCTGCGAGTACGGTGGAGCTCCCTTGCTAGATGGCGGGGAGCTCAGGTTACGATTGGTCAGACCTGCTAGGACGGCGGACTGAGGATGGACATTGAGCCAGAGGCTGTGGGAGGCTTGGGTATACCCATATGTAAGATGTTTGTATATAAATACAGCTGCGGCCGAGTTATACCAGATTAAATACATGGTGTCTTGTGATGATTAAGGCTGTTAATGATATAAAATTGTAAACCGAGGTCTCTCGGCTGCCTATGTTATGATATTTTCACTTTCTCCGCTCTTCTCCCTGCAGGACATTTCCCAGTGTCCCCACTTTCCCCCCTTCCCTATTGCTGTTCTCCTGCCTGCCATACTTCCATGGAGATAGGTTTGGGCATGAGCCAGAGGAGATTAGTGCCCCCACGCTGGGCAGTAATAATGAGCCCAGCGGGCATAGCACAAAGTCTGAGTGATGAGGCTGCATTTTCAAGCAGCTGATGCAGAAAGATTTTAACACAAAACAGTTCTTTCTTTCTTTTTTATTTTTATTTTTTTTTATCATTACATTTAGAGGTAGGGGTGCAAATTTGTTATTCCTGTCTGTCTGTCTCTCTCTCAATCTCTCTCTTTCTCTCCATCTTCACTTAGCTTTGCTGTCAAAAGCAGAGATTAATCTTGTTGGCGGTAAGAAGGAAAAAGGCTCATTCTATATCCCAGCAGTGCATCCTACAATGGCAGAGTTAGTAAAAGGAATGTTTCCACACATTACAGGGAATGTTTTCCCTTAGAACAGCATGTGGCTGTGCATTGTCCTGCCTGGTTTGATTTCTGGCTCAGGTCCTCTGCTGCCTGGACTAGTAAGGGATAAGGATGCTGTGCAGGCAGCCTTAGTAACCCCTGAGGGAGGGAGTCTGAGCCCATTGCTCAATGGTGACATCTAGTGGCCGGACTTAGTACCCACACCAGGCTTTGGTCCTGCAGGATGGAGAAAGTAAGCACATGTTCTAAGTCCATACTAGAGAGTTGCATGGGGACAGATATCTTACCTGTCCCCATCCATCCCTGCTGGAATCTTACCCATACATAGTAACATAGTAACATAGTAGATGACGGCAGAAAAAGACCTGCACGGTCCATCCAGTCTGCCCAACAAGACAACTCATGTGTGCTACTTTTTGTGTATACCCTACTTACTACTGACCTGCCATCACTCCTACTGGTCTTACTACCAAGGAAGAGAGAAAGTGGAGGAAGGCTGGCCTCTTAAATATAGTATGTTGGAGGTATGACTTTTACTAAAAATAATGAGAATGCATGCGTGAATAAAGGATGGCGAGAGAGAGAGAGAGAGAGAGAGAATTCAAACATGCGGAATTCAAAGATGCGTGGGATAAACATAAAGGAATCCTGTTCAGAAGGAATGGATCCTCAGGAGCTTAACCGAGATTGGATAGCAGAGCCGGTAGTGGGAGGCGGGGCTGGAGGTTGGGAGGCGGGGATAGTATGGGGCAGACTTATACGGTCTGTGCCAGAGCCAGTGGTGGGAGGCGGGACTGGAGGTTGGGAGGTGGGGATAGTGCTGGGCAGACTTATACGGTCTGTGCCCTGAAGAGCATAGGTACAAATCAAAGTAGGGTATACACAAAAAGTAGCACATATGAGTTTATCTTGTTAGGCAGACTGGATGGACCGTGCAGGTCTTTTTCTGTCATCATCTACTATGTTACTATGTTACTTTGAGAGAGAGAGAGAGAGAGAGAGAACAGGTGACAGAGAAATAGAGTTGGAGGGATAAAGATAAAAGTAGAGAAGGAGCAGAAGGGGAAAGATGTGAGGAAACAGAGACTGATATAGCCTGAAAAGAATTAAAAGGATTGGAGTGGTGAGTGGAAGACCAGGAAGGATGAACTGAGAAGAAGAAAAAAAAGAATGAAGGATGAGATGAAATGGAGAACAGGAAGGCAAGAAAGAAAGCTGGTAGAAGAAATGAAGAAAGAGTGACTAATACATAAGAAAAGGCCAGATAATAAAAAGGAAGCAAAGAAATGGCACTAGCAGATGAAAAAGATGATAAAAATACAGATGTGCTTTGAGATCCAGACAATGAGCAGAAAGGACCTCACAGGTGGAAAATGTATATACTGAGAAGACATATTTACTGATGCAGAGGAATGAAGCACATGGGAAGGAGAAGGAGGGAACTGAAGGAGTCTCCCACAGTGTTGCTGCCTCCTCCACCCCCCTCCCAGACTGGGAGCCTCAACTAAGAGAGGGGCTGCTTATTCCCAGAGGTCCTTATCCACCAGGTGCAGTAACCAGGTTATTATGTCTGGGATTGATGGAGCTGTGTGAGACAGTGGTTAGGGTGGTGGACTTTGGTCCTGGGGAACTGAGGAACTGAGTTCGATTCCCGGCACAGGCAGCTCCTTGTGACTCTGGGCAAGTCACTTGACCCTCCATTGCCCCATGTAAGCTGCATTGAGCCTGCCATGAGTGGGAAAGCGCAGGGTACAAATGTAACAAAAATAAAATAGATACTATTGGAGATTCTACATGGAATGTTGCTACTATTGGAGATTCTACATGGAATGCTGCTATTCCACTAGCAACATTCCATGTAGAAGGCTGCGCAGGCTTCTGTTTCTGTGAGTCTGACGTCCTGCACGTATGTGCAGGACGTCAGACTCACAGAAGCCTGCGCGGCCACATTGGTGATCTGCAAGGGCCGACTTCTACATGGAATGTTGCTAGTGGAATAGCAACATTCCATGTAGAATCTCAAATAGTTGCAACAGTGGAGGAGTGGCCTAGTGGTTAGGGTGGTGGACTTTGGTCCTGAGGAACTGAGTTCAATTCCCACTTCAGGCACAGGCAGCTCCTTGTGACTCTGGGCAAGTCACTTAACCCTCCATTTCCCCATGTAAGCTGCATTGAGCCTGCCATGAGTGGGAAAGCGCAGGGTACAAATGTAACAAAAATAAAATAGATACTATTGGAGATTCTACATGGAATGTTGCTACTATTGGAGATTCTACATTTCTACATGGAATGTTGCTATTCCACTAGCAACATTCCATGTAGAAGGCTGCGCAGGCTTCTGTTTCTGTGAGTCTGACGTCCTGCACGTACGTGCAGGACGTCAGACTCACAGAAGCAGAAGCCTGCGCGGCCACATTGGTGATCTGCAAGGGCCGACTTCTACATGGAATGTTGCTAGTGGAATAGCAACATTCCATGTAGAATCTCAAATAGTAGCAACAGTGGAGGAGTGGCCTAGTGGTTAGGGTGGTGGACTTTGGTCCTGGGGAACTGAGGAACTGAGTTCGATTCCCGGCACAGGCAGCTCCTTGTGACTCTGGGCAAGTCACTTGACCCTCCATTGCCTGCCGCATTGAGCCTGCCATGAGTGGGAAAGCGCGGGGTACAAATGTAACAAAACAAAACAAAAAAACAGCATGTGATAGCCCACATATGACTGAGGTGTATATGGCAGTGTATGTGCCTAGGGATCAGGCTGAGAGTTCATGGCAGTGTGGACGTACACCCTACAGACATTATAAATGCTGTCAGAGTGTGGGACGATTAACTGACAGAGGAGATGGCTCCCTGATGAAAGCTGAGAGAGAAGGTGTAGCAGAGAGGCCACACGGAACTTCTCCCGGAGGAGGACTTGACAAGGAAGGGTTAAAGAGAGTGCGAACGATAGCACCCCGACAAAGAGTCAGAGATGGGATGGTATATTCAAATTTCTTTATTGGTTATTAAGAACATGCACATAAAACAAAGTAATCAACAAATTAACATAATATATTTATTTATTTGTTGCATTTGTACCCCACATTTTCCTACCTATTTGCAGGCTCAATGAGGCTTACATAGTACCGTAATGGCGTTCACCAAGTTGGTTGATAACAGATACAAGGTTATATTGTGGTCTGATGAGGTAGGTGTGTATCAGGCACCATGAGGGTCGAAGGGAATGTAAATCGTTCATTGTCTCGTACGATCGTTGGTTATGCAGTGTTGCTGGGTATGGTGATTTACGGTGGATCGGTGGGGTAAGCCTACCAGAATCATATTTGAGATGGAGGATTTTAAGTATTGTGATTGGACGCTTCTATCCCACTCACAACAAAATTGATGGAAGGCATAGTGACGAAACAACTCACGGAATACCTGACCAAACACTCAATTCTACATGAGTCTCAATCAGGATTTCGATCAAATCATAGCAATGAAACTATCTAAATCCTCTTTCACCTTTGCTTATGATCGACTGTTTTTTAAATCATGTAACAACGTTATCATATCTATACTCTATAAGCCACATTGAGCCTGCAAAAAGGTGGGAAAATGTGGGGTACAAATAAAATAAATAAATATATACTGGCCGATATTTTAAACTATTTAACCAGCCAGAAACGGCTCATGTCCGGTTCAATAGCGTTTTACTACCTAACCACGGATATTCAGCGGGAGATAACTGGTTATCTCTGCTGAAACTTCACTGTACTGGCTAGCTGCTAACCAGCTATATTGCGCGACATAACCGGTCAGGCGCGGTTATTCAGCACCAAACCGGCTATGCTTAGTGGTTAAAATAGGCCGTATAAGTACCAGGGCCTACCTTTTAAGCGCTAAACACTTAACCAATTAGTGCTGAAAATCAGCTTAACCAGTTAAGTTGCTGCGGTCAAAGGTGATAGATATTCAGTGGCTGAAGCAGGAAATAGGCTGGCATTGAATATTCAGTCTCAGCGTCAGCGTCAGGCAGTCACCATGCAGCCCAATGCTGGCTGAATATCAGAGGGATAATTATCAAGTGTCTTCCATTTCTCTATAAAACAGATGTGCTTTGGAAGTTTAAGTTCTAGAATTTTCTCATATCTTCTGTATAAAAGTATCCAATTCCACCATATAATTACATTTAAGCTTGAATTATCTTTCCAATGGGTAATGATTAGTTTCAGGGCTATTGAAATTAGGAAGTTAAATAAACGCTTAGCTGCATCAGATGGTGTATAAAAAAAAAAAAAGGAAGTGTATAATGGCCCCCTCATGAGAGGCAAAGGGTAGTGAGAAAGCTCCGTGGAGAACAAGGTGAGAGGGCTAAGGGGAGGTTGGAAGAACAGAATTATCCGGAAGTTGTTAATTAAAACAAAAGGTTTCCAATTTGAAATAATGAACTCTGGGACAGTTTGTGTGTGCTGCATACCTTTGCCATGACTTCCAGGTCACGCTCGCTCACTTCGCTTGTCAAAACAAATTTGTCATTCTCAAGCCCCCAAGGGTCAGGGCAGCTTACAGCAAGGAGAGCCTGTCTTCTTACTGCCAAAGCCATGATGACGGACAGGAAACAGGGCACACTCTGTGCAGTGTTAGCAATGCTGTACACGCCTGTCAGAAAACTAGATGGGATCGGAGATCTGGATAAAAGAAAAAGAAGCAAAAACCATGTACAGTTTTGGATGCTTAGACAGAGAAAGGAAGGCAAAAAGAGTCTGAAGAAAATCAAAGAAAATCTTGAGAACGGAGAGATACAGATGCAATCCCCGTGCTCTGGGGTACGAGTTACAGATAGTCCCCTGCCTTGGGGAAGCCACTGCTTGCCCTGGGATTGGTAGCATGGAATGTTGCTACTCTTTGGGATTCCGGAATGTTGCAACTAATTGGGTTTCTGTCAGGCACTTGTGACCTGGATTGGCCACTGTTGGAAGCAGGGTACTGGGCTAGATGGACCATCGGTCTGACCCAGTCTGGCTATTCCTGTGTTTGGATGGAGATCTATAAGATAGACATGGTGGCAGCAATTTTGTAAATTGGCGTGGAGGGGCATAATCGAACGGCGCCGGCCATCTATATGGCTGGCGCCGCAAACAGCAGTCCTGAACCGTATTATCGAAAAAGATGGCCGGCCATCTTTCGTTTCGATAATACGGTTGGGGCCGGACAAATGTCAGAGATGGCTGGGTTTGAGATGGCCGGCTTCGGTTTTCGCCAATAATGGAAACTGATGCCGGCCATCTCAAACTCAGCCAAATCCAAGGCAAAATGGTCATGGGAGGAACCAGCATTTGTAGTGCACTGGTCCCCCTGACATGCCAGGACACCAACTGGGCAGTGGACTTCAAAAATTGCTCCCAGGTGCATACCTCCCCCCACAAAACCCACTCCCCACAACTCTACATCATTACCATAGCCCTTATGGGTGAAGGGGGGCACATATATGTGGGTACAGTGGGTTTTGGGGGGGGTTGGAGGGCTCCCATTTACCATCACAAGTGTAACAGGTAGGGGGGATGGGCCTGGGTCCACCTGCCTGAAGTGCACTGCACCCACAAAAACCTGCTCCAGAGACCTGCATACTGCTGTCAGGGAGCTGGGTATGACATTTCAGGCTGGCAAAAAAGTTTTTTTTTTTTGGGTGGGAGGGGGTTGGTGACCACTGGGGGAGTAAGGAGAGGTGATCCCCGATTCCCTTCGGTGATCATTTGGTCAGTTGGGACACCTTTTTGAAGCTTGGTCCTGAAAAAAAGGGGACCAAGTGAAGCTGGCGAAATGTTCGTCAGGGCCGGCTTTCTTTTTTCCATTATCGGGTAAAGCCGGCCATCTCCTGACTACGCCCCCATCCCGCCTTCGCTACCCTACTGACACACCCCCTTGAAGTTTAGCTGGCTCCGCGACGGAAAGCAGTTGGCGCCGGCCAAAATCGGCTTTTGATTATACCGATTTGGCCGGGTTCAGGAGATCGCCGGTCATCTCCCGATTTGTGTCGGAAGATGGCCGGCGATCTCTTTCGAAAATAAGCTGGATAGGCACCCAATGCCGTGTGCTTAATGATAATTCTGTCTTGATGTCAAGATTCCATTATAGAATACTAACATTAAGCTGAAATTAGGCTGCTCATATTTAAGTGCCCTCTCTTACTCCACACCATTCACAGGTATATGTCTGCGTATCTGTGTGCGCCAAGTGACACGCACAATTTATGGTATTCTATAAACTACACGCCTACATGTCCGTCTCGCTTGCAGTTAGGTGCTACCTCTCAGAATAGTACATAGGTGCCTGTTGATTAATGGTGCCTTTGACGTGTGTAAGTGGGGCATACCTCTAGGCAACCACAAAAAAAAAAGGGAGAAAGGTTCCCCTACGAGCTGAAGAAGAACGTACACAAAGCAGAGGTGGACCAACAGGCATGTAAAACGGCCTAAAACAAAAGCTGTTGGATCCACTTCGGAAGGCCCATTTTCGCAACAGATTCTTTGAACTTCAGAAAGGAATGGACTAGCAGGCTTATTTTCGAAAGAGAAGGTGCCCATCTTCCGACACAAATCAGGAGATGGGCGTCCTTCTCTCAGGGTCACCCAAATCGGCATAATCGAAAGCCGATTTTGGGCGTCCCCAACTGCTTTCCGTCGCGAGGACGACCAAAGTTCATGGGAGCGTGTCGGCACCGTAGCGAAGGCGGGACTGGGGCGTGATTAAGAGATGGGCGTCCCCGGCCGATAATGGAAAAAAGAAGGGCGTTCCTGACGAGCACTTGGCCGACATTACTTGGTCCATTTTTGGTTACGACCAAGCCTCAAAAAGGTGCCCGAACTGACCAGATGACCACCAGAGGAAATTGGTGATGACCTCCCCTTACTCCCCCAGTGGTCACCGACCCCCTCCCACCCTAAAAAAAAAAACTTTAAAAATATTTTTTGCCAGCCTCTATGCCAGCCTCAAATGTCATACCCAGCTCCATGACAGGTCCCTGGAGCAGTTTTAGTGGGTGCAGTGCACTTCAGCCAGGCGGACCCAGGCCCATCCTGGAGGAGTAGCCTAGTGGTTAGTGCAGTGGACTTTGATCCTGGGGAACTGAGTTTGATTCCCACTGCAGCTCCTTGTGACTCTGGGCAAGTCACTTAACCCTCCATTGCCCCAGGTACAAAATAAGTAGTTGTATATATGTAAACCGCTTTGAATGTAGTTGAAAAAACCTCAGAAAGGCGGTGTATCAAGTCCCATTTCCCTTTCCCTTATGACATCACAATATCAGAAGTGAGCAATCAAGCCATTGTGACATCACTGATGAGGTTGGCTCTTATTGGTGGAATGAGTGGAGGAGTAGCCTAGTGGTTAGTGCAGTGGACTTTGATCCTGGGGAACTGTATTGGGCAATCAAGCCATTGTGACATCACAGATGAGGTTGGCTCTTATTGGTGGAATGAGTGGAGGAGTAGCCTAGTGGTTAGTGCAGTGGACTTTGATCCTGGGGAACTGAGTTTGATTCCCACTGCAGCTCCTTGTGACTCTGGGCAAGTCACTTAACCCTCCATTGCCCCTGGTACAAAGAAGTTTTTATGATATTGTCTCCAGGATTTGTATTTCCGTGGTCAAACATCCCACTTTTTACCTATATCTGTGCTTTCCCATGGGGCGTTCGAGTTCTCCGCTTGATTGCGGATTTTTTTTTAACAACCTAACCCCCGCCAGCTGAAGCCGTCGTCCTTCGTTTCTTTTCTTCTTTCTGAGTCTGACTCGTCTCTGACGTCTTGCACGTACACAACGTGCAGGATGTGTGCAGGACGTCAGAGTTAGACTCAGAAAGAAGAAAACAAACTAAGGACGACGGCTTCGGCTGGCGGGGGTTGGGGTACCCTGCCAGCACAGGTAAGCAACAGCGGGCAGGAGGTCGAGAGGGTCGTCGGGTGGGCGGGCGACAGTTGTTGGTGGTTCTGGTGGCAGCAGCGCCGCCGGGGGGGGGGGGGCTAAATGTGCCCCCTCACCTCGGCTCTGGACCCCCTTACCGGCGAAGTCCAGATACGCCCCTGGTTTGGTTTTGTGAAACAATGTAAAAATATGTCCTGCATCCACAATTAGGAGGTCTCAGATAATGGTGAGGAGGTGGTCCCGAGGATGCGCTCTCTGTATGATATGGTTAGGTGGAAGTTAGGGGATGTTCTTGGTGCAGTTTTGGGGGGTGGGTTGATAATTTTGTATCATTTTACGATGGAGAATAATAGAACACGTGGGTCCGGGTGTAGAGGGAAGGTCGGTTAAAAAGCTACGAAATTATAGGGAACAGTTTTATATATTCCCATTGCAGACGGTGATGCCGGCCGGCTTAAATGCCGAGCTAGGATGGGCATCGCTGATTTGAGGAAAGGTTACTGCTTGGTCCAATAGAAGGCTAGGGGAGGTACCAGGACGTCATCATCAGTTAGTATATTTAAATGGGGTAAAAGGACGCCGGAGCCATCTTTCAATAAGGGTTTCAGCCTGATAACTAATAGCAGAGTTGGCACTAAGGGAGACTTAAGGTATGAAGGTTTGATAGAACACAGTTTGAAACTACCCATGCTCGGGAAGCCGTTAATGTTGGTTTGCTTTAGTAATGGGGGGGGGGGGGGGGATATAATCTCATGATATTTTTCTTTATTATAGGGGAGGTCCTTGATACAGCTCGTATTCGAGTGAAACATGCATGTCGGGCAACAGAGCCCCTGGGTCTGATATTAAAAGACAAGTACAAATATATATACTACTACTACTACTATTTAGCATTTCTATAGCGCTACAAGGCGTACGCAGCGCTGCACAAACATAGAAGAAGGACAGTCCCTGCTCAAAGAGCTTACAATCTAATAGACAAAAAATAAATAATGTAAGCAAATCAAATCAATTAATGTGAACGGGAAGGAAGAGAGGAGGGTAGGTGGAGCCGATGAAGAAGTTGGTGTTAATTACATTGCCATATTTACATCTTTGGCAGTGAACACCGCTGAGGTCACCAAAATTGGTTTAAAAAAAATACATAGTAACATAGTAGATGACGGCAGAAAAAGACCTGCACGGTCCATCCAGTCTGCCCAACAAGATAAACTCATATGTGCTACTTCTTGTGTATACCCTACCTTGATTTGTACCTGTCCTCTTCAGGGCACAGACCGTATAAGTCTGCCCAGCATTTTCCCCGCCTCCCAACCACCATCCCTGCCTCCCACCACCGGCTCTGGCACAGACTGTATAAGTCTGCCCAGCACTATCCCCGTCTCCCAACCACCAGTCCTGCCTCCCACCACCGGCTCTGGCACAGACCGTATAAGTCTGCCCAGCACTATCCCCGCCTCCCAACCACCAGTCCTGCCTCCCACCACTGGCTCTGGCACAGACCGTATAAGTCTGCCCAGCACTATCCCCGTCTCCCAACCACCAGTCCTGCCTCCCACCACCGGCTCTGGCACAGACCGTATAAGTCTGCCTAGCACTATCCCCGCCTCCCAACCACCAGTCCCGCCTCCCACCACCGGCTCTGGCACAGACTGTATAAGTCTGCCCAGCACTATCCCCGCCTCCCACCACCGGCTCTGGCACAGACCGTATAAGTCTGCCCAGCACTATCCCCGCCTCCCACCACCGGCTCTGGCACAGACCGTATAAGTCTGCCCCGCACTATCACCGCCTCCCAACCACCAGCCCCGCCTCCCAACCACCGGCTCTGGCACAGACCGTATAAGTCTGCCCAGCACTATCCCTGCCTCCCACCACCGGCTCTGGCATAGACTGTATAAGTCTGCCCAGCACTATCCCCGCCTCCCAACCACCAGCCCTGCCTCCCACCACCGGCTCTGGCACAGACTGTATAAGTCTGCCCAGCACTATCCCCGCCTCCTACCACCGGCTCTGGCACAGACCGTATAAGTCTGCCCAGCACTATCCCTGCCTCCCACCACCGGCTCTGGCACAGACTGTATAAGTCTGCCCAGCACTATCCCCGCCTCCCAACCACCAGCCCCGCCTCCCACCACCGGCTCTGGCACAGACCGTATAAGTCTGCCCATAAAAGGAAAAAAATATAAGTGAAAACTTTGGTATAAGAATTTGATGTTCAGAAGAGAGATTTTTTTTCTATGAATGTCTACTGGATCCCTTAGGGGGTATATTTTTGTTGTAAGCTGCATCATACAGACTGGTTTCAGTGGACAGCAATACACAAAAAGGAACTAAAAACTGGGCCAGTTTGTGTATGTGATGAACTTATTCAGATAATTTTAGGTGCACGAAATCCACTTGCATATGTACATCCAGCTCCCAACTGAGCTTTTGAAAACGTACCCCAACTCGTAATGATTCTATTAGTGACTGTATTTGTGTGTGGTGACACTATTGGTTGCTAAGTCTCGGAGACGCAGCTTCTCTTCCCCAAGGAGCCCCTGACCCTCCATCTGTAATCCCAAGATGTGATCAGCTGGCCAGAAACCCTGTTCTCCTATGCAGGCGCCCATAAATTGTCTGAAGGCCGACGTGGGGCGTGTAGCTTCCCTGATTTATTCTGAGCTGGAGGTTGCAGGCCTCTGGGTTGCCGGGACTGGCCCCTCTATCTACATCTGCAGACAGGCCCTCCCGTTGTCATGGCAACAGGTGGGAGTATGGAGGCAGCGCTTTATCTCTGGCAGACAGGAGGAACCTGGCAGAACAGAGAGAGAGATCTTTCCCTCCCTTCCCTCATCCCTGAGCATCTCTTGTAATAATACCAAATAAGGGCTGTACGAAAGCAGTTTATAGAGCCCAGCTGAGACAGGGGGCTAATTCAAGAGCTAGCTGGGCCGGGGATCCACATTTGGTACGGCAACGGTCGTCATTCGAGGATGGGGGAGTGCGGTCTGGACCGGAGTCTTTTTAAGCAGATTCTTAAACTTAATCAGAATTTTAGCTTAAAAGTATTTTGAGTTTTCAGAAGACAAGGAGGTCGATATTCAGCCCATGGTGGTCAGTGGTTTTTAAACTGCTAACAGCCAGGGGCTGAATGGCATCTTTGGCGTGGAGGACTGGCCTAATGGTTGCGGACCTAGGGAACCGGGTTTGATTCCTGCTGTTTACTGACGGTTGGCAGTGGGTTGAGATCCTGAAGAATCAGGTTCAAATCCCTCTGCAGCTCCGTGTGACTCTGGGCTAGGCACTTAGCCCTCCATTGCCCCAGGTACAATATATAACTTAGATTATGAGCCCATTAGGGACAGTGCAAAATGTCTGTAATAGAAACTGTAAGCCGTATAGTTGCCTCAGGGATCACTTGCAGCATATCAAGTGCAATAAATAAGCAAGCCAGCAAGCCTGAATATTCAATTCTGGACCATGTCCACACTCTAGCATTAAATATCCAGGTCAGAAGTTAACTGGGTCTGGGCTGGTATTCAGACCAGTGCCCAGTTAGTTTGGTGAATAGGAGTTAGGGCGACAGGTGAACTGACAGGGATCTGGGTCCCTGGGGCAATAAGCGGATCCTGGGCCCCCGTCCCTGGGTCCCATATCTCTCCCCCTCCCCAGATACAACATCTTTCTCTCCTCCCTCCCTCCCACATGCAACATCTCTCCCTCTCATTCTTTTTCCACCCCTTTTGTGCACCATTTTTGCCCCCCTTCTCCAGGTCCAACATCTCTCCTCCTTCCCGAGGCCAACATCGCCTCCTCTGTCCCTGGATCTGGCTCTCTCCCCATGCATTTACCAAGTCCCTTTCTCCCTACAGGGCTCTGGCTGTCTTCCACTGACCAGAACCTCTCTCCTGCAGCCCACCTTGCAGAAGCAAGAAGTTACATCAGGAAGGGGCGGGTCACAGCTGAGAGAAGGGTCCAGTTTGTGGCAAACGCCAGGGCCCTGTAGAGAGAAAGGGACTTTTAAGGTAAACGGGAAGGGGGAGGGGGAATACCGGACCTGGGGACAGAGGGGCGAGAGATGTCTGACATGGAGAGGAGGTACTGGGCTCCCCAGCTACATTGGGCCCTTGGGCACTGCTCTTGGTTGGTCAACCGTTTTGCTGTCCTACCTTTTATGTGCTTATTTAATCATTTAGTGGACTGACTTTCTCCACTAACTGGGTAAGGGGGAAAGGGAAATGGGACTTGATATACCGCCTTTCTGAGGTTTTTGCAACTACATTCAAAGCAGTTTACATATTGAACATATATTGAACAGAATCAGCCCCAGGACACATCCCTCAGCCATTCCACTGTTCATTTTCCTTTCTTTTCAGTGAATTCAATTTACTATCTCCCTCTGTTGCCTATCAGTCAACCAATTTCTGATCCAGTTTACCACCTCAGGTCCCATTCTCAAACCGTATAGTTTATTTATGAGCCTCGCTGACATCCCAAGTAGACTACATCCATTGCATACCCTCAATTTAGTTCTTTCTTCACCCAGTCAAAGAGATCAGTCAGGTTTGTTTGACCTGATTTGCCTTTGGTAAAGTCATGTTGTCTTGGATATTGTAACTCATTGGTTTATAGAAAGCTGACTGTCCTTTCCTTCAGCAGCATCTCCATTACCTTTCCCACCATCAAGGTAAGGCTCACCGGTCTTTATTTTCCCACCTTTGTTACTGCCTTTGTGAAGAGGGACCTCCTCAGCTTTTCTCCAGTCCAGTGGCACTTCCCTAGTCTTCATGGATCTATAGAGGGTCCACCAAAATCCTCTCCAAGCTCCCTCAGTATCCTGGGGTGAACTCATACAGTCCACACTTCCATGACCAGCATGGTATCTATGCTACCCCATATGAGTCTTTGTCAGTCGCCTATGGACCTTTGCCAGGTTTTTCTTCTGTGAATACTGAAAAGAACTAATTGTTGAGTAATTCCACTTTTCCTTCATCTCTGTCTGCACATTGACCCTCAATATTTTGGAGTCTTGTAATTCCACCTCTAACCTTTCTCCTTTTGCCAATATACCGGAAAAGTCTGTCACCTCGGTTATATCTTTTTGCCATTTTTACTTACGCCTGTGCTATCCTGATTTCTTGCTTTATCTCTCTCAGCTTCATGTGGTACTCTTTTTTTTTGTGTTCCTCTGTTTGTGAACTTCTGTATTTTAGGGATGATACTTTTTCCTTTACTTTTGCAGGCCATCTCTTTGGAGAACCATATAGATCATAGGTCATGTAGATCTGCACCCTTCTCCTCCACCGCTAACTCCAGACTCCGTTCCTTTTATCTTGCTGCACCATATGCCTGGAATAGACTTCCTGAGTCGGTACGTCAATCTTCAAATCTAAGCTAAAAGCCCACCTTTTTGATGCTGCTTTTAACTCCTAACCCTTATTCACTTGTTCAGAACCCTTATTTTATCATCCTCACTTTAATATTCCCTTATCTCTTGTTTGTCCTGTTTGTCTGGCCTAATTAGATTGTAAGGTCTGTCGAGCAGGGACTGTCTCTTCATGTTCAAGTGTACAGCGCTGCGTACGTCTAGTAACGCTATAGAAATGATAAGTAGTAGTAGTAGGTCATAATTTATTTGATACACTGCCCATCAGGTTTTCTTTTCCTCATGCTTGTACTTATTTTCCTTTGTGCAGCCCCTTTCAGTTTACTCCACTGTCCTTCCACTTTCTTTATCTCCTCCCACTCTGCCAGCTCCTGCTTCAAATACTTCTCCATTTTGCTGAAGTCTGTGTGTTTGAACTCCAGGACTTTGAGTTTGCTGTGACTAAGTGTCACATTAGCTCTTATATTAAACTATACAGTGCAGTAATCACTGCTGACCAGGTAGGCACTTACCCCAACATTAGAAACACACTCTCCATTTGGAAGAATTAAATCCAGCAATGGTCCTTCCCTGGTGGGTTCTCTCACCATTTGTCCAACCAAAGCCCCTTGTAGGGTCTCCACTGTCTTTCAATTTCCTTCCAGATTTGCAGATGAGATACTTCAATTCATATCAGGTAGATTAATTTTACCCAGAATCATCGCCTCTTCTTTCATTCTCACTGTTGCAATATCACTGATCAAGTCTCTGTCCAGTTCTTCCTTTTTGAGTTAGAGGTCTGTAGACTACACCAGTGTGGATGAGTGTGCAATCTCCTCTTTCTAACACGATCCACAGGGCTTCCTCTTTTCACCACACCTCCTGCTGCTTTAGCATTACAAGTTACATAAAGAGTTACTTTGGGAAGCTTGCCAGGTGCCCTTGGCCTGGATTGGCCGCTGTCGTGGACAGGATGCTGGGCTCGATGGACCCTTGGTCTTTTCCCAGTGTGGCTGTACTTATGTACTCCACCCCCTTTTTTGCCATCTCTCTTGAACAGGTTATAGCCAGGTATGGTGATATCCCATTCATGAGACTCATTGAACTATGTCTCTGAAATGGACATGAGGGAAGCCACTGCTTGCCCCGGGATTGGTAGCATGGAATGTTGCTACTAATTGAGTTTCTGCCAGGTACTTGTGACCTGGCTTGGCCACTGTTTGGAAATAGGATACTGGGCTTGATGGACCATCGGCCTGACCCAGTATGGCTATTCTTATGACCAAGTCCATGTCCATTATTAGGGCTTCCAGATCAGGAATTTTATTGGCTTGTCTTTTTAAATTTGTTTACTGATATATTGATTTACCATAAAGGCTTGATATACCACATATTAAGCAGTAATGCTGCTACGCAGTTACAAACTTCTCAATGTGATAGAAGAAAGAGAGGAAGAAGAAGAGAGAGATCAGGGTAAGGAGAGGGGGTAGGAAGAAAGAGGAGAAGGAGGGGGAGGAAGGGGAAATAGAGAAGTCACAGAATCAGAGGGTGAGGGAAGGGGAGAAGGAAACTGTAAGTGCGTTGAAATAACCACGTTTTAATTCTTGTTTAGAGCTGTAAAAAAGGAGGACTCGGTTCTAATATCGAGTGGTAGCATATTCCATAGGAAGCAGCGTGATGGGAGACATCAAAGCATTGCTATTCCATCCACTAAGTGGTGAAATGCTTAAAGTTAGGACAAGAAAAGGTTCTTCTGACTTTTATCTGCCAGTGATCTGGCTACTGGCCAGTTAACTTCTGGGTGACCACACCGACCCATACATTCAATGCCGGAGCCCAGACATGACCTGGCTTTGAATATCAGGGTTTTAATTCAGCCGTGGCTGTCCACCGAATATTGGGCCCTTTGCTATTGTGTTGCCCAGTTCTTGAGGAAACCTGTGCTTTCACCAGACTTTCTATATCTATTTGTTTAGTTAAGGCTATTTCTAGCCCACCCATCCGCAATTCTGAGCAGATCACAATTAAACTCAAGAAATAATATAATAACAAACATAACATAGACATAAGGCTACACATAAAATAAACACACACAGATATACAATGGCGTTGAAATGTATACTTATAGACAGTTGCAATTCACACAATGCTAGGATACTGCTGACACAGATGTAAACATAGGCAGATGTAGTGGACTGTGTAGACACAAATTCATGTCTGTCTTGTGATTGATGCTCCCAATAACCAATCACTGTCAGGATAGGGAGGATATCCATACCCCAGTCCAAGATAAACAGAGGAACTGAAGATACCAAGTAGTGTCAGTGAGAGGTGAGGGAGACTTTAATAAAGTGGAATTCCTGTCATGTAGGAGGATGCTATGACCCCATGGAGGTCTGCAATGGAAGAGACTCTTGTTTGGAAAGTGAAGGTATTGGGGGAAGGGTGCCGATGGGAGGGGAGATGGTGAGATGTCTGACAGCCTCTTGTGCTCAGACCAAATGTGAAAAGTTGAAATGGAGCTGGAGATGATTCATGTTATCTCAATATATCAGAACCCAGAATCAATTCTGTGCAGGAGAGAGATATCCAAGTACAATACAAACATTAGAGATCAGAGATTGAAAGGGCTGTGACATCTGAGGGGCTTCAAAGATCCTAAGGGCTGAGACAACTGAGGAGCTTAAGGGATCCAAAGGGCTGGGACAGCTGAGGGGATTTAGAGATCTGAACGTTTGGGACAACTGAGGGGCTCCGGAGATCTGAAGATTTTGGACCACTGAGAGGTTTCAGAGATTTGAAGGGTTGGGAAAACTGAGGTGATTCAAAGAGTTGAGACAACTGAGAGGCTTCAGAGATCTGAAGGGTTGGACAACTGAGGTGGCATCAGAAATTTGAAGGGCTATGACAACTAAGGGACTTTAGAGATCTGAAGAGCTGGGACAACCGAGAGACTTCAGAGATCCAAGGAGTTGAGACAACTGAGAGGCTTCAGAGATCTGAAGGGTTGGACAACTGAGGGGGCATCAGAAATTTGATGGGCTATGACAACTGAGGGACTTTAGAGATCTGAAGAGCTGGGACAACCGAGAGACTTCAGCGATCCAAAGAGTTGAGACAACTGAGAGACTTCAGAGATCCAAAGGGTTGGGGCATCTTAGGGGCTTTAGATGTCTGAAGGGCTGTGACATATGAGATATCCAGAGGGCTGTTAAGGGGCTTCTGATTCCTCAGCAATCTGTACCTTAAAGTATAGGCAATACTAGTATTTCAGAACCCATAATCAAATTTGTGCAAGGGCTGATGCTCAAGCATAAGTGTACTGTGTGTTCTCAAAACTGGAGCTGATCTCTCACTGAATGCACATATACCATGAAAATCAGGCAGGGAAAATCGCTCAGTGTCAGCAGCCATGTTGCAGAGTGAAAATGTAACTGCATCTTTCCATATTTTATATTATTTGCTGTTCCTGAAATGAGTTATCGAACTGAACACAGGTCCCGAAGAACAGTTGTCCGTATTACCAATTCTTAGTCAGTTCCTTACTTGATAAACTGCCTTTAGTACAAACATTAAGGAGATTAGAAAAGCAAAAAGAATAAATGACAATCCATAGCAGCCTAGAAAACCAAGTCACGTCACAAAAAAGGAACAGGGTAAATTATATCACAAACAAAATTAATATTGCTATTCACAAACCCATAAGACAATATGGCAAAACCTGCACATATGGACGTGTCATGAATCAAAGGCCTGTAGACAGGCAGATAATGATACAATAATCCTTAAAGCAGGGCTGCCAACCTCAGTCCTCAAGGGCTGCAATCCAGTTGGGGTTTCAGGATTTTCCCAATGAATATGCATTAGATCAATCTATCGCCGCTGGAAAGCAGCTGCTAATGGGGCTTGGGGACCCCCACCAGCCCAAGTATGTGGGGTTGCGGCAGGGAGGTGGGGCAAAATGTGCCCCTCACTATGGGCTCATGCCCCCTCCCAAATCAAGGCCTGGCTACGCCTCTGGCGTACACAGGAGCGGAACATGGGTGGGGTATAGGCGGGACTCCCACTGACATGCACGACTTACTGTAAGTTACATCTGTACCTTCCGTATTTAAGTGTTCGCACTTACAGGCGTAAGCGCAAGCACTGAAATGTTAGATGCATTAATACCAACTTAAGCTAGTATTCTATAAAGAAAAGTGGGCTCTCGGAACATGCTCTGTGATAGACGCCCAGTTATAAACATGGGCAAGGGTTCTCACAGTCAGGCTTTCAGGATACCCACAATGAATATGCATGAGATTGATTGGGCAGGCTGGATGGACCGTGCAGGTCTTTTTCTGCCGTCATCTTCTATGTTACTATGAGATTGATTTGCCTACCAAACCTGCATGCTATGTAAATTTATCTCATGCATATTTATTGTGGGTATCCTGAAAACCTGACTGGCTAGGTTGTGTCCCGAGGACTGGATTGAGAACCTCGGACTTGGGTGATGGGATTTGATATGCTACTGCCTTTC
Source organism: Microcaecilia unicolor (assembly GCF_901765095.1). NCBI lineage: Eukaryota > Metazoa > Chordata > Amphibia > Gymnophiona > Siphonopidae > Microcaecilia > Microcaecilia unicolor. Next base: position 96,503,948 of record NC_044043.1, on the reverse strand, counting down.
TGTGGTGCAACCAAAGTGTTTTTACATATTATGTACAGGTACTTTCTCTGTCCCTAGTGGGCTCACAATCTAAGAGGGTTAAATGATTTACCCAAAATCACAAGGAGCCACAGTGGGAACCAAGCGCAGTTCCTCAGGTTTGCAGCCCTACTACGTGAACCGTTAGTCTACTCCTGCCTACCTACAGCCCTACATGCAACCTCCACCGTGTCCTTACTAGGTCTCATCAATTACTATCCAGCTTATTTTCGAAAGTCAAGGGCGTCCAAAAAACGACCCAAAAGACATATGGGCGTCCCCGTGAACAAAGGGCGTCCAAACCTAATAATCGAAACAAGACTTTAAGGGCGCTCTCAGCTTGCGTACGCCCATCTACAGATGCCCTCATAAGGGGCATGTCGGGGGCATGTTAGGGGCGGCATTACGAGATGGCCGCCTCCAACGTATAACGGATAGCGAAATGGTTTTGCATGGCCGGGAACATGGGCGTCATTGGTTAGACCACAAATAAAAGCGACCAGAGTAAGTAAGCCGCATTGAGCCTGCATTGTGTGGGAAAGCGCGGGGTACAAATGTAATAAATAAATAAATAAAATAAAATCAATAAAGTCAGACGACCATAAAATATGCGATGGTGAGTAGGAAATAGGATTAAATAGTCAGGTTCAATCCTCAACAAGGCCTTTACAATTCTCAATCTTTAAATCCCAAAATACTTTTTACCTGGCTTAGAATTAGAAGAGAGCAATTACTGTGTGTGAGAAAGGATATCTGCCAACAGAGAATAAAGCCAAGTAGAGGGTTTTTTTTTTGTCCGTTTATATATTTGAGGAGTTTTTTTGGACCAATGAATGAAAAAGAAGAATTAGCCTACTGTTGTGTTTGAGAAGGTTTCATTCCTAAGGTCCTTTTTTTCTCCTCATGAATTATTTGGAGTGTTATGAGAAAGTATTGAGATGTTATATTCAAAATATTTATTTTGGTGGCCTCTACATTAGTGCAAAGCTTAGTAGTTTTGACATGTTTGCCTACCTCTTTTTGGGGTTCTACTGTGAGGAAAAACCAACTGAGGATACCAAAAAAACACTTTATTGTATACATGTTAAATATTTTTATATAAATGTTAGATATAATAATAATAATTATGATTGCGTTTATTTCAATTTATATACATGTATGTGGTTGGGAGGCGGGGTTGGTGGTTGGGAGGCAGGGATAGTGCTAGGCAGACTTCTACGGTCTGTGCCCTGAAAATGGCAGATACAAATCAAGGTCAGGTATACACAAAAAGTAGCACATATGAGTTTATCTTGTAGGGCAGACTGGATGGACCATGCAGGTCTTTTTCTGCCGTCATCTGCTATGTTACTATTAGTATGTTACATGTATAACTTATTGTTAGATTTCAAAATATGTTATGTATCATGTATCAGTGTGCTGCTGCGGCTAGGAAAGCGAATAGAATGTTGGGTGTTATTAGGAAGGGTATGGAGTCCAGGTGTGCGGATGTTATAATGCCGTTGTATCGCTCCATGGTGCGACCGCACCTGGAGTATTGTGTTCAGTACTGGTCTCCGTATCTCAAAAAAGATATAGTAGAATTGGAAAAGGTACAGCGAAGGGCGACGAAAATGATAGTGGGGATGGGACGACTTTCCTATGAAGAGAGGCTGAGAAGGCTAGGGCTTTTCAGCTTGGAGAAGAGACGGCTGAGGGGAGATATGATAGAAGTGTATAAAATAATGAGTGGAATGGATCGGGTGGATGTGAAGCGACTGTTCACGCTATCCAAAATACTAGGACTAGAGGGCATGAGTTGAAGCTACAGTGTGGTAAATTTAAAACGAATCGGAGAAAATTTTTCTTCACCCAACGTGTAATTAGACTCTGGAATTCGTTGCCGGAGAACGTGGTACGGGCGGTTAGCTTGACGGAGTTTAAAAAGGGGTTAGATAGATTCCTAAAGGACAAGTCCATAGACCGCTATTAAATGGACTTGGAAAAATTCCGCATTTTTAGGTATAACTTGTCTGGAATGTTTTTACGTTTGGGGAGCGTGCCAGGTGCCCTTGACCTGGATTGGCCACTGTCGGTGACAGGATGCTGGGCTAGATGGACCTTTGGTCTTTCCCAGTATGGCACTACTTATGTACTTATAAATCATGAGATTGATTATTTATTTATTTGTTTATTTGTTGCATTTGTATCCCACATTTTCCCACCTATTTGCAGGCTCAATGTGGCTTACAATATTCCGTCATGGCATTCGCCATTCCAGAGTGAAAGATACAATTGGTGTTGTGTAAAGAACAAGGATGTCAAATAGAATTAAGCAAACATATATAAAAAGAGAGTATTCAGAATCTAAGGTTGGTAGCATCTGCTTGTATTGTTCAGGGTTTTTGATGTTGGGAAAACTCCCGGGTTCTAAGCAGGAGCAAAAAATTGTTATATTCAAGGACACCCGCAAAACAAAATGGTGCGAGAGAATATATCTTTCTACATTTCGAGACATCAATTTATGTGCGCCTCTTTCAATCAATATATTACTGTGCACTCACTGATCGACCCCTGAGGAAGGCTTTTTTAAAAGCCGAAACACGGACCGTGTAGGGTCTGAATAAAGTTTGTGTTTTGGAGCACCTTATCCTGATATTCTGTTTGATCTCTTGGAGTTGTTCTTTTTTCCACCCCTTTCTGTGTCGTTGATATTCAAGGACACTGCAGTTGTAGGGCTCTCCATCCTCTCCTAAAACCGTGCATCTCCCTTTCTGAGGTCCGCAGGTTTCAAGGATTCCTCCTGGAGGAAGAAAGCTCCATTCATAAATTACTAGCAAGAGGGAAAGCAGCCATCCCCGTTCCCCACCACAATCCAGCAGTGAATAAAAGGCTTGATTTATGAGCAAATGTTTGGAAAGGTTTAAAGGAAAACAATATCCATTTTGCTTTACAAGGACAACAGTGAAACTGCGGCCAAAAACCTCAAGTAAATACACAATTTAAGATGAAGCATTGTGAAGGATTTTTGACTCTGTTCTTTCATTGCCTGCTGCAGAAAGGAAGGAGCCGACTCTCTAGTCGGTTTCTAGAAATAGAGGATCAGTGATCCTTAGTGCAGAGTAGAAAGTGGACAGCATTTGGGTTACAATATAAAGTGAATTCCCTGAAATGTTACACATTTAATTGAATTCCCCTTTCCTTGCAAACACAGACTCCTTCCACCCTCCACCCCATTCCCTATTCCTGTGATTGTATCATCGACTTGGTTCATTTTTTCATGCACTCAGTTTCTTTCGACCTTGTTAGTGGAATTGTGATCTGATAAACACCATCCACACAGGCATGGGCCGTGATTAAGGGAGGGGAGCAGGACTGCCCATCTGTAATAATTCCTTATCTTTGGGAACGGCCACAGGATGCAAAGTAAACAGATGAGACATCTCCAGATGTGCAGAATGGGGCTAATTTCTGGCACTGTTCACTGAGGCAGGAAAGCTGTACCTAAAAACCACAATTAAAGCCTCCCTTGCTCTGTGCTGCACTGACGGTTTTAATGTACTCGGTGGGGTGACCTTCCTTCATTTTCTTTCCATACCTGGCTTCTTCCCCTCTGCTGCTGCTCTTCCAACACCCCTCTTCCGTCTGTTGTGCCTTCAAGTTTCAAGTTTATTAAGTGTTTTCTATCCCACCGATCAGCAATGAAAAAGACATTACATCAAGCAGAGGGAAGGAGGGAGAAGGGCGACAAAGACGATTAAGGGCATGGGACGACTTTCCTATAGGAAAGGCTAAAGCGGCTGGTGCTCTTCAGCTCGGAGAAAAGATGGCTGAGGGGTGATATGATAGAGGTCTATAAAATAATGAGTGGAGTGGAGCAGATAGATGTGGAGCGTCTGTTTACGCTTTGCAAAAATACTAGGACAAGGGGGCATGCGATGAAGCTGGAGTGCAGTAAGTTTAAAACAAATAAGAGAAAATTTTTCTTTACTCAGCGCGTAATTCGGCTCTGGAATTCGTTGCCGGAGAATGTGGTTAAGACAGTTAGCTTAGCAGAGTTTAAGAAAGGTTTGGACGGCTTCCTGAAGGAAAGGGCCATAGAATGTTATTAAATGGACGTAGGGGAAAATCCACTATTCCTGGGACAAGCAGTACAAAATGCTTTGCTCCGTGGATCTTGTTGGGTGATTGTGACCTGGATGGGCCACTGTCGGAGACAGGGTGCTGGGCTAGATGGACCTTTGTTTTGTCCCAGAATGGCAATGCTTATGTCTTAACTACAATAATCTCTCAGTTCTCCTCATTGGTATTTTCCCCCCATTTTCTATCTCTCTCTCCTTCTCTCCTCCTTGCTGTGTTCCTTCTCTCAGTTCTCTCTCTACCCCCCCCCCCCCATTTCTGCAAATCCTGTTCTTTCTCTTTTCATCTTTCCACTGTTTCCTTTCTCCCAGCTCCCCTTCTTCCCCCTTCAAGCTGCCTCTCTGTCTCCCTTTTCCATTTTTGCCCTTATTTTGAATCATATCAACTTGCTTGTTCTACTATGAGCGCTTATAAGGGCTAATTCTCTGCAGGCTGCATAAAGTTAGGTGCCAGGATTATGCATATATAATTGTTGTTATAAAATGTTAGTGTAAGTCTGTTGTTATGTGACTAAATTCAGACGTGAACACCTATGCTCGCTGAGTGGCTGGTGTAAATGCCCTTACCTAACTGTCAGTATTCTATAACCCTCACATAGGGTTACCATATTTGGTCCCCCCCCCCCAAAAGGACACATGCATGCCCCGCCCTGCCATACCCATGCCCCACCCCCTGTCACACTCACCCCCACACCCCCCTAAGGGTGTCCTGTCCTCAAAAAGAGGACATGTCCAGGTAGAACCGGACGTATGGTAACCCTACCCTCACATATAAGTATTGGGCACCCTCTTGACCCAACCATGGCCCTCTCTGGTCCACGCCCCCTTGTAGTATAACTAGGTTTCCCATATGTCCGGTTTTACCTGGACATATCCTCTTTTTGAGGGCATGGCTGGGCATCCAGGCAGGTTTTGCCAGCCTGCTCGTTTGTCCGGATTTGCGAACGAATGGGCAGGCGGGCCTCAGGGTGTCCTATCCTCCCCTCCCCTCCTTTACCTTATTGTAGTGTCCTGGTGGTCTAGTAACCTCTTTGGGGCAGGAAAGAGCCCCCCCTCTTTCTTGTCTGGCGTGGCTGCAGACTGTCTTGCTCCCAGCGCCGCTTCAAAATGGCTGCCGAGAGTTCAAGCGGTGGCCTCGCGAGACTTGTGCAGAAATCTTGCAAGGTCACTGCTTGAACTCTTGGCAGCCATTTTGAATCAGCACCGGGATGGGAGGCAGTGCCTAAGTCCAGTTACAAGCAGAACAGACGTTTATCTCATTTTGGAAAGTAACTTTGGGCTTGATTTTCAGCCAGCAGCGATGAATAACTTTGGGCCTGATTTTCAGCTAGCAACAATCAGTGATCAGTGTTTTGATGACCGCTGCCAGACATTATATTTGAAAATTCAGTACTGGGCCATGTCCAGCTCCGGCACTGTATTTCCAGTACACAGAACTGGCCAGATTACAGCCGGTTAAATGCGATATTTGGCACTTAACCAGCTAGAATGAACCGTATAAAGACAGGACTGACCTTTATGTGGTCCTGTTAATGCAGTTAACTTTAACTGGTTCAGTGCCGACTCTGCCCCTGGAACGCCCCCAAAATAGCCAGCTTTCGCTGGGTGCTAACTGGGTATGTTCAGGGGCACTAAACAGTTAATTGAACACAGTCCCTTCCTGGCCTTTTGTTTGACTTGGAGAACGAATGCAATACCAGGAGCCGAACACCCTGCCACTTGCCAACCATGGGAGAGATGTTATTACAGGGGCCAGAGCAGAAAACTTCTGGCCTCCTATTGAAGTAAGTTATGTTTTACAGTGTTAGAGTCTTGTCAGAACTGCTAACAGTTGGTGCCCTGAAGATAACACAGGGTCCAGTCAGCAAAGAAATACAGATTAGTCATTTTAGTAGTCAGTGTTGCATTCAGAAAATTACAAACTGCTCAGAATACTGCTGCACGGCTGATCTATGGAACATCAAGGTTCGAATGTTCGAGGCCACTGCGTGAGAAACTACATTGGCTACCCGTTAAATTAAAGACCGGATTACTTTTAAAGTTTGCACCCTGATGCATAAAATCCTCTACGGAGAAGCTCCAGCTTATATGGATAACCGTATCAACTTACCACCTAGGAACTCTGACAGATCATCTCGTTCGTACTTAACTCTCCATTACCCTACATGTTCTGGCCTCAAGTATAAAGCCACTTACGCATCCACCTTCCCCTATGTTGGTGCTCATTTGTGGAATGGATTACCTAAATCTGTAAAAACTACTCCCGATCATCTGACCTTCAGGAAAGCACTCAAGACCACCTTATTTGGAATAGCTTACGCTAAAGTCCCGCCGTTGCATCCCTAACTGTCGAACTGTACCTATCTTAATGACATCCTCCACTTTCTTATCCCTTCCGTTCTCTGTAATTACTTACTGATCACTCCTACTTCCATGTACTTGATTGTTTATGCCAAATTAATGTATGCCTTTTCAGCCCTTTACTGTTGTAAGCCACATTGGGCCTGCCCGCGGGTGGGAAAATGTGGGATATAAATGCCATAAATAAATAAATAAATAAATTCAGTCAACTTTCAGAAAAAGACGTGAAGAACAGGACTGGTAAGAACCCAACGTGTTGCTGATCTCTCTATATAAAAGGCAACCCCAATGTTCTGAAGCCTACACGGAAGTTGAGGCGCCCGAGATATCCGGTGTGCCCTGGAGTGTCTGCACCGCCCTCGCGTCAAAACGTCATGATGTCGAGGGCGGAGCTATGACACTCGAGGGCCGAAACGGAAACTGTGGCGAACAAGGCAAGTACCTCGGAGGGACGGAGGGAGGGGGCCCCTTGCTAGCGCCCGTTTCATTGCGTTCTGAAACGGGCATTTTTTCCTAGTCTCAAATATTTAGACCTACTGGCCATCACTTCTCCGGAGGCTCTAACCACATTTTTTGGGCTGCGTAAGTTTTTTAATCTGTCTAGAAATGTGATGTTTCCTGTGGTGGAAGTTTGAAGCGAAGGGGTAGCCTGGTGATCAGAGCACTGGGCTTCACATCCGGGAATGTCCCTTGTGATCTTGGGCAAGTCACTTAACCCTCCATTGCCTCAGGTATAAAATTAGATTGTGAGCCCCCCCAGGGACAGGGAAATGCCCAGTGTACCTGAATGTAACTCACCTTCACCTACTAAAGGTGTGAACAAAATCCAAGTAAATAAACAGAAGCTGAAAATGCGGCCTTTTAAATCATTTTGAATTTCAGGCCCTTCCATTTTAGTGCCTACAGTTGAATGCCAAATTAGCAGCTTTTTGCACCCCATGTAGAATTGGAGGAAGGCCTGTCTGTTGGTAAAAGAACATACTTCCCAAGGGAGGTGTTCAGGGGTGGGGATTATAATGTCCTGGTGGGACATATTGCAGTCTGGAGTGGCCCTGGATGTGTTTCTACGTCCTACTACATAAGTACATACAGTGGGGGAAATAAGTATTTGATCCCTTGCTGATTTTGTAAGTTTGCCCACTGACAAAGACATGAGCAGCCCATAATTGAAGGGTAGGTTATTGGTAACAGTGAGAGATAGCACATCACAAATTAAATCCGGAAAATCACATTGTGGAAAGTATATGAATTTATTTGCATTCTGCAGAGGGAAATAAGTATTTGATCCCCCACCAACCAGTAAGAGATCTGGCCCCTACAGACCAGGTAGATGCTCCAAATCAACTCGTTACCTGCATGACAGACAGCTGTCGGCAATGGTCACCTGTATGAAAGACACCTGTCCACAGACTCAGTGAATCAGTCAGACTCTAACCTCTACAAAATGGCCAAGAGCAAGGAGCTGTCTAAGGATGTCAGGGACAAGATCATACACCTGCACAAGGCTGGAATGGGCTACAAAACCATCAGTAAGACGCTGGGCGAGAAGGAGACAACTGTTGGTGCCATAGTAAGAAAATGGAAGAAGTACAAAATGACTGTCAATCGACAAAGATCTGGGGCTCCACGCAAAATCTCACCTCGTGGGGTATCCTTGATCATGAGGAAGGTTAGAAATCAGCCTACAACTACAAGGGGGGAACTTGTCAATGATCTCAAGGCAGCTGGGACCGCTGTCACCACGAAAACCATTGGTAACACATTACGACATAACGGATTGCAATCCTGCAGTGCCCGCAAGGTCCCCCTGCTCCGGAAGGCACATGTGACGGCCCGTCTGAAGTTTGCCAGTGAACACCTGGATGATGCCGAGAGTGATTGGGAGAAGGTGCTGTGGTCAGATGAGACAAAAATTGAGCTCTTTGGCATGAACTCAACTCGCCGTGTTTGGAGGAAGAGAAATGCTGCCTATGACCCAAAGAACACCGTCCCCACTGTCAAGCATGGAGGTGGAAATGTTATGTTTTGGGGGTGTTTCTCTGCTAAGGGCACAGGACTACTTCACCGCATCAATGGGAGAATGGATGGGGCCATGTACCGTACAATTCTGAGTGACAACCTCCTTCCCTCCGCCAGGGCCTTAAAAATGGGTCGTGGCTGGGTCTTCCAGCACGACAATGACCCAAAACATACAGCCAAGGCAACAAAGGAGTGGCTCAGGAAGAAGCACATTAGGGTCATGGAGTGGCCTAGCCAGTCACCAGACCTTAATCCCATTGAAAACTTATGGAGGGAGCTGAAGCTGCGAGTTGCCAAGCGACAGCCCAGAACTCTTAATGATTTAGAGATGATCTGCAAAGAGGAGTGGACCAAAATTCCTCCTGACATGTGTGCAAACCTCATCATCAACTACAGAAGACGTCTGACCGCTGTGCTTGCCAACAAGGGTTTTGCCACCAAGTATTAGGTCTTGTTTGCCAGAGGGATTAAATACTTATTTCCCTCTGCAGAATGCAAATAAATTCATATACTTTCCACAATGTGATTTTCCGGATTTAATTTGTGATGTGCTATCTCTCACTGTTACCAATAACCTACCCTTCAATTATGGGCTGCTCATGTCTTTGTCAGTGGGCAAACTTACAAAATCAGCAAGGGATCAAATACTTATTTCCCCCACTGTAAGTAATGCCACACTGGGAAAAGACCAAGGGTCCATCGAGCCCAGCATCCTGTCCACGACAGCGGCCAATCCAGGCCAAGGGCACCTGGCAAGCTTCCCAACGTACAAACATTCTATACATGTTAGTCCCGGAATTGTGGATTTTTCCCAAGTCCATTTAGTAGCTGTTTATGGACGTCCTTTAGGAAACCGTCCAACCCCTTTTTAAACTCTGCTAAGCTAACCGCCTTCACAACTTTCTCCGGCAACGAATTCCAGAGTTTAATTATACGTTGGGTGAAGAAAAAGTTTCTCCGATTTGTTTTAAATTTACTACACTGTAGTTTCATCGCATGCTCCCTCGTCCTAGTATTTTTGCAAAGCGTGAACAGACGCTTCACATCCACCTGTTCCACTCCACTCATTATCTTATATACCTCTGTCATGTCTCCCCTCAGCCGTCTCTTCTCCAAGCTGAATAGCCCTAACCTCCTTAATCTTTCTTCATAGGGAAGTCGTCCCATCCCCGCTATCATTTTAGTCGCCCTTCGCTGCACCTTTTCCAATTCTACTATATCTTTCTTGAGATGCGGCGACCAGAATTGAACACAATACTCAAGGTGCGGTCGCACCATGGAGCGATACAATGGCATTATAACATCCTCACACCTGTTTTCCATACCTTTCCTAATAATACCCAACATTCTATTCGCTTTCCTAGCCGCAGCAGCACACTGAGCAGAAGGTTTCAGTGTATTATCGACGACGACACCCAGATCCCTTTCTTGGTCCGTAACTCCTAACGTGGAACCTTGCATGACCTAGCTATAATTCGGGTTCTTTTTTCCCACATGCATCACCTTGCACTTGCTCACATTAAACGTCATCTGCCATTTAGCCGCCCAGTCTCCCAGTTTCGTAAGGTCCTTCTGTAATTGTTCACAATCCTGTCGCGAGTTAACGACTTTGAATAACTTTGTGTCATCAGCAAATTTAATGACCTCGCTAGTTACTCCCATCTCTAAATCATTTATAAATATATTAAAAAGCAGCGGTCCTAGCACAGACCCCTGAGGAACCCCACTAACTACCCTTCTCCATTGTGAATACTGCCCATTTAACTCCACTCTCTGTTTCCTATCCTTCAACCAGTTTTTAATCCACAATAGGACATTTCCTCCTATCCCATGACCCTCCAATTTCCTCTGTAGCCTTTCATGAGGTACCTTGTCAAACACCTTTTGAAAATCCAGATACACAATATCAACCGGTTCCCCTTTGTACAGCATACAGTTCCGTGTATGCTGTACTTCAGGTGTTTAGGACAGTAGCCTAATGGTTAGACCACCAAGCTGAAAATCAGGGAAGCCAGGGTTCAAATCCCACCACTTCTTCTTGTGATCTTGGAACAAGCCACTTCACCCTTGGTTGCCTTAGGTGCTAACTTAAATTGTAGGCCCTCTGGGAAGAGACTATTGCCTACTTCACATGAATGTAAGTCATATCTGGAAGAGGTTGTGACCTAAATCCAAAAGCTTAAGCTTTCAGGCTTAACCTTTTTCACACTCTGTCTCATCCATCCCTCTTCCTTCTTCCATTTGTCCCTCCCTGTAACTGTCTATCTCACACCTCTCTCTGTCAGTCTATCTCTCACCTTCCTCTCTCTGCCTTTCTCCCTATTTATCTCTAATGTTTATTCCTCTTGAGTCACATGAACGAATATTCAGCACTATTTATGAGTTACAGCCGAAACCCCTCCGTGATATTAAACAATTCCTCCCTGAATCAATAATAAACTTCTATTTATTTTAGGAATTTGATGGAGAGTGGGTGCCTGCAGGAGACTCATCAAGGCCTGCACTCTCTGACCTCTGACCCGCTCATCCCATAGCAACCAAGGGTCACAGTCCATGTTTCCTAAGTGATGGGCCCGCTAGGGAATGTACAATCCTTTACAGACCCTGCTATTAGAAGAGAGACTCTCACTCCCCTCCCTTGCACAAAATCATCTATGAATCATCAAAAAAAAAAAAAAAAAATAACAAAAGCAGTGAAGCGGAATGGTGCCTCTTGGAGAAATTTCCAGACTGCAGCCAGCGTAGGGTGTATTCTTATAGTGTGTGAGTTAACTAGTTCATACATTGGACAGGTTGGAGTTATCTTTGTGAAGGTGTGGAAAAGGATCCAGGAAACCTGGGGCAGGGTTCATCTTTGGTTGGGCTCTAGACAACCAAATAGCTCTGGCCATATAGCAAAATATTGAGCCCTGCAAATGTGTAAAGACCAGTACTTGAAACTATCTACATTCGCTTCTATCATATAAACACGGAGGATTTTGATTTACTTCCAGACCTGATTCAATAAGCCCACCCTCCCAGACCCCAACAAGCATGCTACCCAGTCTACCAAACTTCCACCAGCCGTTCGACTGCTCACTGCTTCCTGGCACCATTGGGTGCAGGGAGTTTGCTTAAGGGGTGGACAAAACCGGGGAGGGAGGTTGGGGAGGGGACGCGCATGGCTGTGGCTGAGGATACCTCTGTTCTCAAGTGCAGGCTTTAAGGACTCATGGGAGGAGGGGGAGGTAGCCAATGCATAGCACCAGTATGGATAGCTAGTGATGCCACCTCCTTGTCCTGGTCCAACACCCTCAGTTGACGACACCTTAATCCTGCCCTGAGTAAACCCAGCTGTCAACCCCTGGAAGGTGTCCCCGTCAAGGGGACACCATCGCCACCACTTCCTTTTGCGGACGACCAATACGTGGTCCTTCTTGACTGCAAACTTTGCCGGGGCCTGGCTGGAATCATTATCACCTAGAAACTCTAATCTTCACTCCCGAAAGCTTCAGCAAACAGGGACCCATTCTGAATCCCTTCGACAGAAAGAGTGTTGACTTATTTCACTTAGAGACTAATTCATCCATAGTGGTTTTGGCACTCAGGAGGCGAATAGCAGCCAAATATCTTCTTTTCCTGACTATTTCCTGTCGTTAAAGAGGATATTCAGTCATTATTCAATGCCCTGTCAGATTGTTACAAAATATTTCAATGGCCAAAATAAAGATACGAGAAGCAAGGAGGAGACAGAGCCGGGCTCTCCCCTCATTTATCAGATTCTGCTCCTCAGTGCAAATTGCTGTTCAGTCATCCACCTAATATCCCTCTCTGATTCATTTTCCTGAAGCATCTGCTCAGAGCAGGTGTACATTTCCTGGTTTCTCATTTTATATGAGATGAAAAATGTGATTTTTCCCTTTCTTTTCCTCTGATAATCCTTGCCACCTTTTCAGCTTTTACTTTGATTCTGTTACAATGATATTGGCAAAAAGTCTCAGAAAAAGTTGCCGAAAGGCCTGTGTTATTGCCAATAACAATTTGGAGGTGGATATTCATACCTAATGTTGAGAGTTATGCTCCTAAATTGGGTGGGTGGGTGACAACCAGGGGCGTATCTGGACTCTGGCAGGGCCAGAGGGAGGGGGCACATTTAGCCCCCCCCTGCCACCAACGACTCTCTCCACCTCCTCTCCCGCCGCCAACCCTCCCCCGCTGACGTTGTTTACCTTTGCTGGCGGGGACCCCAACCCCCGCCAGCCGAGGTCCGCTTCCGCCTGCTTTTAAAAATAATTCTTCAGCTGGCGGGGGACCCCAACCCCCGCCAGCCGCCGAGGTCTTCAAAGTTCTTTTTCGTCGTCCTCCTCCATGGCCATGCTGTACGCTGCTGATTCGGAGTCTGTCTGACGTCAGACAGACTCCAAATCAACAGGGTACAGCATGGCCACGGAGGAGGACGACGAACAAGAACTTTGAAGACCTCGGCGGCTGGCGGGGGTTGGGGTCCCCCGCCAGCAAAGGTAAACAACATTAGCGGGGGAGGATTGGCGGCGGGAGGGGGGCCAGGGCGAAATCTGCGGGGGCCCAGGCCCCTGTGGCCCCACACAGATACGCCCCTGGTGACAACTGGGGCAGATTTAGGATGCGGAAAAAAAGGTAGGGGCTTGGCACTAATTTTAGCACTAGCTTCATACATTTAACAGTAAGTGAATGACAGACAAATTTATGAGCATAACTTTTAAGCTCTTAAATTAAGATGAATTTTCAGCTGAAAATTTAGGCTCCCAAGTTTGGCTGTAAATAGGGTTAAAGTTGCATTAAAAAGCATGAATAAGGAATGCACAGATACACAAGAGGATTCATAGAAGAGAGATTATTATGTGGAAAGCATGGGATGTTGCTACCCTTTGGGATTCCGGAATCTTGTTACTCTTTGGGATTCTGCCAGGTACTTCTGACCACGATTGGCCACTGCTGGAAGCAGGATACTGAGCTAGATGAAGCACTGGTCTGTCCCAGTATGGCTGGGCCACCGAGAGACAAAGCTGGGCCTGGGGCAAACAATGCACCCCCCCCCCCCACCCGCCTGCCTGCTGCCACCCCCTACCTACCCTCACTGCCACCACACCCCCGCCTGCCCACCACCGGTGCCACCCCCTCGCCCAGTTAAATATCTATATTGTCTTTCCCTCCTCCCCTCGGCAGTGTACTTGCGGGCTGCCTGCAGCATCAAAAAAGAAGCAACTTACCTCTGGCTGGCCTCCGAAGTGTTTCCTCTGCTGTGTGTCCCACCTGTGCGGACACAGGAAGTTGTGTCAGAGGAGGCGGGACAAAGCAGAGGGAACACTTCTGAGGCCAGCTGGAGGCAGGTTGCTTTCTTTTTTGATGCTGCCAGTAGCCTGCAGGAACACTGCCCAGGGGAGGAGGGAAAAACGAGAGAGATACTGAACGGGGCGGGGGCAGGTTTGGAAAAATTCCTGGAGGAAAAGTCCATAGTCTGCTATTGAGACAGCCATGGGAAGCAACTGCTTGCCCTGGGATTTGTAGTATGGAGTGTTGCCATGATTTGGGTTTCTGCCAGGTACTTGTGATCTGGCTTGGCCACTGTTTGGAAAACAGGATACTGGGCTAGATGGGACCATTGGTCTGACCCAGTATGGCTATTCTTATGTATTTTCACCTAGAACACTCCAATCGCTACATGATGGTCGTCTAATCAACCACCCATTTGTCTTACCCATTTAGGGGAAAAGTTATCAACATAACACATAAAGACATAAAATGCACACCGAATGATCTACACTTCCGCAAGACCTTAAAGGCATTTTTGTTTAAAAAGATCTTGTCGCTAGATGCTAAATAATCTATAGTACGTTGTCCAGTTCTAACACTGTTCTTAATTACTCAGTATATTACAATGTTGATCATACTGACTTACCTACACTTCGTCATCTCTTGAAACGCACTATACTGGTTATTTTCCTTCAGTAATTGCTTCACCGTATAAACTTGGCCATCTTCTAAATTACATGTTGATATGTTTGTATTAGTATGTTAAGGGATATTTTCCGTAATTTAATTAAATCAATGGTACTAAGCCACGTTGACTACTTCAATGGAATCTATGCAGGATGTAAAGAACAACTCACAAAGAAACTCCAGACAGCCCAAAACACAGCTGCCAGGTTGATATTTGGTAAAACACGATTCCAAAGCGCCACACCACTCCGTGAAAAACTGCACTGGCTTCCAATCAGAGAACGTATCACTTTCAAAACCTGCACCTTGGTCCATAAGATTATCTACGGTGAAGTCCCAGGTTACATGATTGACCTAATCAATCTCCCAATCAGAAATAGTACCAGTTCATCATGGACTTACCTGAATCTCCACTACCCTAATTGGAAAGGACTAAAACACAAGACAACCCATGCGTCCAACTTCTCTTACATACGCACGCGCCTGTGGAACGCACTGCCACAAGTGGTGAAAACAACTTGTGATCACCTAAAATTCAGAAAATCATTAAAGACTCACCTATTTGGAAAGGCATATCCGAATGACCCAACTTAAGTGACTCAACCCTGCAACACTTCACTATCAAAGATCGTATTGGACATTATCAAACCCTCCTTACCTTTAACCCCACGTGACTGAATCTTATCTTCCCTATCCCACCATAACATCTTTTGTACTTGTCCCCTACCGAACTTGGCGAATGCCTTATGGTATTATGTAAGCCACATTGAGCCTGCAAATAGGTGGGGAAATGTGGGATACAAATGTAACAACTAAATAAATATATTGTATGACTGAAACTAATATTAGTAGCCACATTGAACTGATATTTGATGTTGGATAATGTGGGTTATAAGAACAAATAAATAAATGCATAAACATGGCCTACTGTTAAGATGAGCTATTTTACCATAAGTGGTGCTATTTTAGTACAGGGTCTCAGTGTAGAAAACGAGACCCCTGTGCTACAATAACCCATTATAATGGTAGCCCACATTTATAACTTCCCCCTTTACAGTCCACACGCCAACGGGCAATTTACTCTGCAGCTACTTGATGACCACTGACTCCTCGGACAGGACCTTCCTTTCTAAGATTTAAGGCAACCCTAAAAATCTTACCGCATGATTTTCAAAGTATTTAACCGGCCAGGAATGACACCTGGCTAGTTAAATACCATCAAGCTATCTGCCGATACTCAGCGGGAGATAACTGGCTATCTCCTGTTGAATATCCCGGTCACCAGTTATGTCACGTAATATAGCCGGTTACTACTGATTTTCACCAGCTGACCGGTTAAGCTTAGCGGCAAGAGAGACCCGTGTAAATAGCAGGTCTGTCTTTGACCGCTAGAAACTAGCTGGTCAGCCGAAAAATATTGATTTAACCAGCTATGTTTGCGGTGCCAGAAAACCTGGGAAATTCAGTGCTGGTGGCCGGATAAGGCCCCGGCATTGAATTTCCGGGTTCGCCGGCAACAACAAGAGTTAGCCGGTCTAACTCCCGCTGTCTCAATATTGGGGCCCTACTTATTTAACCAGGTCTTCATTGTTTAGGATGGGACAGAATGGCTGATCCAGGGACATCTTGTCTCAGTCATCTACCGACCAATATTCAGCCAGCAAGAAGCTTTTTTGGTTGCCGCTGGCTTTTTTTGCAGTTAAGTGCAATATTCAGCACTTAGCTGCATAAGGTGAACCACATAAAGATAAGACAGTTTTGTATGTGGCCCGTTTCATGTGCTTATCTTATATGGTTATGTGCTGAATCTTGGCAATTAGACACAAATGTGCCGATTCCACCCCCAGACTGCCCACAAAATTGCCAACTTTGGCTTAGGTGTTAACCGTGGATATTCTAAATGCTGCTGAATATTCATGGTTAGCCACAGAGAAGAGATTGAAAATAGAGAGTTGCACGGGAACGGAAATTTCACCCATCCCCGCCCATTCCCACTAGAATCTAACCTGTTCCCTCCCATTCCCACAAGTAGTCTCCTCCATTCCCTCCCGTTCCTGCAAGTAATCTCCTCCATCCCCGCCTGTTCCTGCAAGTAATCTCCTCCATCTCCCCATTCCCACAAGTAATCTCCTCCATCCCCCCATTCCCACAAGTAATCTCCTCTATCCTCCCATTCCCGCAAGTAATCTCCTCCATCCCCCCATTCCCACAAGTAATCTCCTCTATCCCCCCATTCCTGCAAGTAATCTCCTCTATCCCCCCATTCCCACAAGTAATCGCCTCCATCCCTGCCTGTTCCTACAAGTAATCTCCTCTATCACCCCATTCCCTCAAGTAATCTCCTCCATCCCCCCATTCCCGCAAGTAATCTCCTCCATCCCCCCATTCCCACAAGTAATCTCCTCCATCCCCCCATTCCCACAAGTAATCTCCTCCATCCCCCCATTCCTGCAAGTAATCTCCTCCATTCCCCCATTCCCACAAGTAATCTCCTCTATCCCCCATTCCCTCAAGTAATCTCCTCCATCCCCCCCATTCCCGCAAGTAATCTCCTCATCCCCCCCATTCCCGCAAGTAATCTCCTCCATCCCCCCATTCCTGCAAGTAATCTCCTCCATTCCCCCATTCCCACAAGTAATCTCCTCTATCCCCCATTCCCTCAAGTAATCTCCTCCATCCCCCCCATTCCCGCAAGTAATCTCCTCATCCCCCCATTCCCGCAAGTAATCTCCTCCATCCCCCCCATTCCTGCAAGTAATCTCCTCATCCCCCCATTCCCGCAAGTAATCTCCTCCATCCCCCCCATTCCCGCAAGTAATCTCCTCCATCCCCCCATTCCCGCAAGTAATCTCCTCTATCCCCCCATTCCCACAAGTAATCTCCTCCATCCCCCCCATTCCCGCAAGTAATCTCCTCCATTCCCCCATTCCCACAAGTAATCTCCTCTATCCCCCATTCCCTCAAGTAATCTCCTCCATCCCCCCCATTCCCGCAAGTAATCTCCTCATCCCCCCATTCCCGCAAGTAATCTCCTCCATCCCCCCCCATTCCTGCAAGTAATCTCCTCATCCCCCCATTCCCGCAAGTAATCTCCTCCATCCCCCCCATTCCCGCAAGTAATCTCCTCCATCCCCCCATTCCCGCAAGTAATCTCCTCTATCCCCCCATTCCCACAAGTAATCTCCTCCATCCCCCCCATTCCCGCAAGTAATCTCCTCCATCCCCCCCCATTCCTGCAAGTAATCTCCTCCATCCCCCCCATTCCCGCAAGTAATCTCCTCCATCCCCCCATTCCCACAAGTAATCTCTTTCATTCCCGCCTGTTCCTACAAGTAATCTCTTCCATCCCTACCCATCCCCGCAAGTAATCTCCTCACCCCCCCCCCATTCCCACAACTATTCTCTTCTATCCCCACCCGTTCCTTGTGCTAAAATTACCCGACTTGTGGTAAAATAACCTCTGTGTGCCTCTCTTAGTAAATTATAAGCTTTAAAAAGCAGAGACTATCTATAACATGTCAGTAAAGCATAGCGTGTGCATGGTAGCACTATACAAATGTTAATAACAATTATCCTCCCTGTGTCTCATTCACCTGACTTCCTGCTTTCTCAAGTGAGTCTGGAAAGAAAAATGTGTGGGAAGCAGGGCCCTAACTTCCCCCTCAACACTTTATTTAGTTAACAGCTTGTCTCCCAGCACATCTGGTAGAGGAAGACCACCCTGCCATTGAAGGGGAAGGCTGATAGTGGAAGAGGGGTTTCCTGCTCAGCCTTCTACAGAATTGCTGTGCCTTCTCATATCTCCAGCATGGAAGAAAAGTGATTGCACACTGTACTTTTTGATGTATGGGACACACGTCACTGGAACTGCCCGGCTATGGAAGCCCAGGGATAAGGCCTTCTTTTGGTCACTTCCTGCTGCTGTGCTGGAAAAGGGTTGAAACTGCTCACAGACTGACACATCTATATCCATGGAAATAGTTCAGGGAGATGAGGGGTGGGGGGGGGGGGGGGGGGGAAGCCATTTTTGCCCTCTACAGCAGTTCGGTTCATTGTTTGCCTGCGGAGGTGTGAACGGAGAAATGCTCTCTCTCCTGCACCTCATCTGTCTATGTGGCTGACAGCTTTGCTTAGATGCGCTGTGCAGCTCTGTATAAACCCTGTCACCCTGCCATCTACAAACAGTCACTTTCCTCTGGGAAACTGTAATCAACCACTCCTGGATACTGGGCTAGTGTTAGGGCATGGCTCATAAATCAAGGCAGCCCCCCCCCCCCTCACCAAGCCTTGTCTTCTCCCACCCTCCTGAAGGAAGTGAGGAGGAAGCCCCACAGAGGTACTATATATTGATGTATAGCTATACAGAGGCCTGATTTATGAAGGTTTTGCTCCTATTTGGCAACCAGAGAAGAGTAATAATCTAGTGGTTAGACTATTGTACCATGAGTCAGAAGTCCTGGGAGTTGAGATTAGCATCTCTCCATCACTGGTCCCCTGAAGGATGTTGAGCATGTCACTATGCCTGTGCCTCTGGGACTCATTAGAAAACGAGATGCATGTCTTAATCTGGCCTTGCTGGTCAACAAATTGAGAAAGAGGCCTATGGGAGATAACTAATCAAAGCCACACTGTGCATAGCTGCTTTATAATATACATGGACAGACAGAAAGGCATAATATATCAAGTCGTTCAAAAACTATTTTAGTTTCATGGTTCTTCAATCTGGCCTTATTGAATTTTGGTTCTGCCCTAAGGATGAGAAATATCATGAATAGAATGTCATTATTTCTACTCTTTCCCCAAAAGTGGAACCAGCAAATGGTTTTACTAAAGCGTAGAGTGTGCCAACGGTCATTAGCATGCGCTAAGTTCTACTTGACCCATAGGTATAAATTAGGATGCACAGTATTTAGCATGTGCTACAGTCCGTTAGTGTGGCTGAGCTTTAGTAAAAGGACCTCGGGACAGAATGTGGCAGCTGCCAACTCCTAAAGACCGGAGAAATTAAAACGGGCAAAGAGAATTTGGGTGGAATAGTGCTCTAAGCTTAGTTTCATTACAGACTTACTAGGCTGACTTTTGAGGTGAAGAGGTTTATAAAATACACAGGAAAGCACATCTCGATTTAATTGTGAATCACAAAGAAAACCTACAAAATCCCTCTTTATTTTTGAAGTTCCCTTGAAAGTGTTTTTCAATATATAGGTCAACGAAGAACATCTTCTATCAACCGGAGCAAGTAACGTCTTTTTTGGCTGTGCATCAACCAGTTGTTCCTTCTGTGTTAGTTGAACAGGGGAACAACTGTATTTTTTTTCTTTTTGATCTATAATTTCTTTACCATGTTGTTTTTCTCTGTAAGCATTGGCTTTGGTCATACTTATACTTACGTTGTATTCTACATGAAACAGCAGTGTGCAATTTTTATTTATTTATTTATTTATTTATTTATGAATTTTACAAACAATTATTCAAGATACAACTTGAAGGATAGTATTATATCACAGGAAAAAAAAAGAAACAAATCAGAATCATTATTCAAAAGGTAAATATTTTCTGATACAATACTCAAGTCCTAACAATAAGGGAGATCCAAGATCCTAGTTTATGAGGAGATTCAGGAAATACAAAATAGGAAATCAAGTACTTGTGAAGAGAATGCTAACTTTCTTTAAGGCTACTAGATATTCTTTTAGACGCAATAAAGGCCGAGAGCTGAGAAGGATCTAAAAAGACATATTTAACAGAGTCAATCCTAACAATACATTTGCATGGATATCTCAGAAAGAAAACACCTCCCAACTGTTGAATTGCTGGTCTCATAATAAGGAACTGTTTTCGCTTACGTTGAGTTTCTCTAGAGAGATCAGGGAACAAGGAAATTTTTAAACCCAAAAACAGGGTTTCCCTATGCTTAAAAAACATTGAGAACAACCACTGTTTATCATGTGGTAAAGCCACAGTTGCCACCAAAGTGGCCGCTGTGGCTGATTCAGTGTCTGATGTCTCTAGAAATTGTGACAAATTTTCAAGTCTCTGTTCCTGTTGATTTTGCTGAATAACTTGTTTATTGGGTAGATAATAAACTTTAGTAAAAGGTGGAATATTGTCCTGCGGAATTCCCAAGTTTTCCCGCAAATATCTTTTCAGCATATCATATGGTTGAATCATTTGAACTCTTGGGAAATTTACAAATCGCAAGTTGAGGTTTCTCATATGATTCTCATATGTTTCAACTTTCAATCTTAAATTTGAAATATCTTTAACCATAGTCATTTGAAGATTTTCTGTCTTTTTTGATTCTTGTTCTACTTTATCCATGCGAGTTACCAAAGCTTGCTGAGAATGATCAATTTCTTCCACTTTTTGCAGTGTGCAATTTTTATGGATAGAAATTCAATGTGTGAAGGGAAGGAGTACATTGGTAGGGCTGTACTACCATCTGCCAGGACAGACTGAAGAGACATAAAGAAATTATGAAGCTGTAAAATTGGACAACAGTATAATAATGGGTGATTTCAATTATCCAACCAATCCCAATATCAAGGAGCAACAGTCCGAAATTAGAAAATCAATCAAATTCTGCTCCCAAACAAAATCGACTCGTGCAGACCCACGATAAAGCAGAAATTGTGGAGAAAAGACCTCAGTACTGTTGTTGAATATTATGTCAATCATAAAGCCACACGCACCATCATAGGTCATAAAAAGACTCCACAATCTAAATCTTTAGTCAGTGAGAATACTCAAGTAGCAGACTAGAAATGATCAAATCTGATCATGTTATGATCACTGTTATCGAGAGGCCCCAGCACCATTACCTCCTGAACCAGATCATTGGCTTCACTAAGGACTAGGTCTAGAAATGTTCCCCCTCTTGTTGGTTCCTGAAGAGTCAAGGAATCTTACCCCCTAGCATGCCCTGATGTCACATTTACCCAGTGAATATCGGGGTAATTGAAATCAGGTGAGAGCCTGAGGCAGGGAGACAGTGGTTGGGATATCTTTTTGCTCTGTGATCTGCTTTGAATTGAAAGTAAAAAGTGGAATAGAAATCACAGAATAGAATGGAAAAGCAGAGAGCAGGCGTGTGGATGAAAGACAAAGCAAAGGGAAGAGAGAAAGTTTGTCTGAGACAGAAGCCAACAGGGATACAGAAAGAAGACCAAGAGGAGAGACAGACAGACAGACAGCCCCCCCCTAACATGCACACACAAGCATACACACATGAACAGTCACACACGCATGGGCATGACACACAGAATTACAGATGGCCCTGGCAGGAGGAAAGCTCAGCCTTTTGAAGGAAATGAAGTGAAGCCCCCAAACCCTCACTATGGTTCGTCAAAACATCACCGCACTATCGTGTCCCTAATTACAGTGAAATAAACTCACTAAGTAATTCAAACTGAAATCTGGCTCGGACAGAGTTTAGTCCTGGCAAATGGAACAGCCCCAGAATGAAACTCGGTCCGAAGTTTTTTGAGGGTCTTGGATTTATGGGTCCCTACTGACCATGTTAAACAGTATTAAGTGTAATAAATGTAGAAAGTTTTGCTAAATATGTCGGGATTTATGCCTTAAGAGTGTCCCACTGAGGGCTGGCTTTATACATTCTGTGTCGAGGGAAGTCACAGGAGGCACATTTGTCAAGGAAAATTTTGCAGTTGATGGCGGGCGTAGGTGGAATGGGAATTATGGGAACAGAGAAAGAAAAGCAAATGAGCGATATGGACAATTTATATATATGTACACACACACACACGCACCAGCCAATCAAGTTTCCCAACACGGTCCTGACACCTGGTAGGTACAACAGTTGCACAACAGCCTAGAATGACAGACCTGCAATTTCACTGCATACCTACCATATATAAAGCAGACCCGTGTGTTTGTTTGTCCGTGTCTGAACTCCTACAGCCTCCGAAGAGCTACGGCCACCAAACCCGGCATGCAGACTCTACCTGCTGTTGCTGAGGTTATTGCGTAGTTTGAATCGATCCGGTTCATGGGGGCATTCAGGGGAGGGGGAGCAATACCTCCAGCTCCATCCATTAAATGAATAGGCTGCAGGTCGGAAAGTTCTTTCTTGCTGTTGTTAAATGACAAACTGTTTGGGACAGGGTGAGGGTCAGAGACTGGTGAGGAGAAACGCGGACAGCAGATGCGTAGTTGTCCCACTCTTGTTCTCTAACAGTTCTGTTCAGTTCTGGAGGCCGTACCTTGCTAAGGATGTAAAAAAAATGGAAGCGGTGCAAAGGAAAGCTACAAGAATGGTACGGGATTTGCGTTACAAGACGTATGAGGAGAGACTTGTGGACCTGACCATGTATACCCTGGAGGAAAGGAGATACAGGGGTGATATGATACAGACGTTCAAATATTTGAAAGGTATTAATCCGCAAACGAACCTTTTCCGGAGATGGGAAGGCGGTAGAACAAGAGGACATGAAATGAGATTGAAGGGGGGCAGACTCAAGAAAAATGTCAGGAAGTATTTTTTCACGGAGAGAGTGGTAGATACTTGGAATGCCCTCCCGCGGGAGGTGGTGGGAGATGAAAACGGTAACGGAATTCAAGCATGCGTGGGATAAACATAAAGGAATCCTGTGCAGAAGGAATGGATCCTCAGAAGCTTAGCTGAGATTGGGAGGCGGGGCTGGTGTTTGGGTGGTGGGGCTAGTTCTGGGCAAGACTTCTACGGTCTGTGTCCTGAAAATGGCAGATACAAATCAAGGTAAGGTATACACAAGAAGTAGCACATATGAGTTTATCTTGTTGGGCAGACTAGATGGACCGTGCAGGTCTTTTTCTGCCGTCATCTACTATGTTACACGTTCCCTAAGGGAGGTTCAGAGACTGGTGGGAACAGGGTAGGGAGAAAGTATTGAGGTCAGATTGAGAAGTGGGTGTGTGTGCATGAATTCACTACCCCGCCAGGGGAACGCTCCTCGAAAAGGGTGGGAAACTTAATTTCAATATGCCCTTGAAAAGAAGGCTGTGTTTTGACAGGAAATGGTGAAAGCCAAACAGCAGTCACTTGCTAGACTGAAAGAAAATCAACCTAAAAAAATTGATCGGAAAAGAAAAGTTAGTGCTAGGTAGGGATCCAGTCTCCATTTAAGGGAGTATTAAACTGAATGTCGATGTCACCTTTTATCATATACCCCTCAGCAAAACACCCCAGTCACACTCAGCCATTCTCACACCCCCCACTCACACTCACCCATTCTAATACAGCACTCAACAAAACACTCCACTCACATACCCCAGAGTAGCACATCTCCATGCACACTCACCCCTCAGCAGTACATCCCCACTCACGCACCTCAGAATAGCACACCCCACTCACATGCATCCACTCACACACCCCTCATCAAAACAGTGACATTCACCCATTCTCACACACCTCTCAGCAGAAAACCTCCACTCAAACCCACTTCACCAGTATACCCCCACTCACACTCATTCATTCTTTAGAAGCAACCTGTGAGGCCATTATGCATTTACATAATATGGTTTCCAATCATTTGAATAATATTGATGTGATGTTGGTAGATTTACATACCTAGTTCCAGAAACAGAAGACTTGCTGAAAACTCAGGGAAAACTGAGTTATTGAATCAGATTTTTGACAACCTGCAAAAGCCAGAAGCAGTCATTCAGGGTATCAGTGCTCTCCATGTTAGAGACTTGAAAATCATGCAGACTTGAGATTCATTATTTTTCCTAAGTCCTCTGCTATCCTTCCCCTTAGAGGTCCTATAAAATACTGAGTGGAGTGGAACAGGTAAATGTGAATCGCTTATTTACTCTTTCCAAAACTATAAGTACTTTGGGGCAGGGGCGTAGCTACGGGGGGGGGGGGGGGGGCCACGGGGGCCTGGGCCCCTGCAAATTTCTTCTGGGCCCCTGGTTTGGCTGGCTCCTCCTGTGCATGCTGACGCTCCTTCTCAGTTTCACGTAAAGGAGCGTCAGAATGCACAGGAGGAGCAAGAAGAAAGAAGAGCAGGGCAGCGAACGCGGCTGCGCCAGAGACCAGCGCTGAAGAAGGTTTCGGCTGGTGGGGGTTGGGGACCCTCACCAGCAAAGGTATTTGTTTTTGCAGGGGGAGTGAGGGAAAGCGGCATGGGCGCGAGGCGGTGGGGGGGAGGGGCAAGGAGGCAAGGCAAGGAGGTGGGGGTGGCGAGGAGGAGAGGCGTGGCAGTGGGGGGGTTGGCGGGGCAGCACTCAAAATGTGCCCCAACCTCGGGCTATGGCCCCCTCCCACTTTGTGGTCTGGCTATGCCACTGCTTTGGAGGGGGGGAGGGTACACAATGAAACTATTAAGTAGTACATTTAAAACAAATTGGAGAAAATATTTCTTCAAATTGAACTCTGCCAAAAGAGAGGGTATAAAGTATACACAAAAACACAATAGGAAAAAAAAGAGCACAACTGGTCCTTCAAGACTGAGACAACAGGAGTCCTTTATTGAGATAAGAGCCGACACGGTCGTGTTTCGCCATCAACAACGCCTGCCTCAGGGGTCTATGTGTGGTTGCAAGATATACAAGTGGGGAAACGCCGTCGATCAATGTAGATGGTCACAGTAGAAACTCCTTGTTAAATTGCAGCAACAGTGATCCTCAGTTATTCCTGCCTATCAGGCCCCTTTTTAAAATGGTATTGGTGGACCTTGAGGTTGATACCAATTTCTTATATGGCTCTATTACAGCATAGAGTCATATAAAAAAAATGGCGGGTGTCTACAGGCTGGTTAATGCTATTTTGAAAATAGGACTGGGGAGGGGAGGGCAGGAGTGGCTAGGGATCTCTCTTGGCCCATTTTATTTATTTATTTGTTACATTTGTATCCCACATTTTCCCACCTTTTTGCAGGCTCAATGTGGCTTAAATATTACCATTAGCCGATTCCGGTCTGAACAAATGCAAGGTATGAATGAATACAAGGTGATATTGTGGTAGGTAAGATACATGTATGGGGTGGTACCATTGGGGGGAACTTAGAGGGGGAGGAAGAGTCAGGTAATGTCCATTATGGTCTTTGGTTACATTGTGTCGCAGGTGTCCAGGTGCCACATTTTGATTATGGCAACCACACACATAGGGCAAATGGGGTCTAGAGACAGTGGAGAGACAACAGTAAGGTATAGGGGATGGGGGTGAGTGGGTCAAAGACAGATTTGAGGTTTTTTACAGCAGGGGGATTGTCCTTTCTTTCTTTTCTTTTTTATGTTGTTTTGTTTTTCAAGTTGAGGTTTATTTTGTAACATAACATTAAAAAAAATAATGAACCAAAATAAACATCAAATGAAATCATACAAAAATGAATTAAAACAAAATGAAAATGTTTTCTAAGCTCACTTCTACACTAAATTAAACCAACCAGACTTTTCAGCCTTTCCTGCTATGTCCGATTATCAGGACATCCAGTCTTTTCTGTTCCTGTTCTGTGGGCCCCAAGTGGCTTGTGAAATGTGATGTCCAGAACAGGACATGGAACACGAACAGTGATCTTACTAAGGATGAGTGGGAAAGGAATGTGGATTTAGCTCACTCCGTTTTCAGTTGCAAATGAAGACAAGTTACGTTCTCTGTTCCTGGAGAGCTTACGATCTAGGTGTGTAGATGAAGCAACTTGCCCAATGGGCAGCAATGGGATTTGAGCCCAATTTTCGTGGTTCTCAGCCCACTGCTCCAACCACTAGGTCAGTCCTAGTAGAAGAATTACGTCTAATACTCCCGTTAATATATCCCGAAATGTTGATAGGTTATTTTATGACAGTGGCTTATGCCATATTCAGTGTCTCAGCAGCCTATTGAAGAGGTCCTGGTCTTCAAGCCCCATGTCTCCTAGTCCCTCCCCTGCCTGCGTCCTTTGAGTCTAATTCATGGTTAGCTCTGTTTCCTCCTGAGGAAATAAGATCAAGGGACAGATCTTGCTGCCTTTAACACACCGAGGTTACCACAACAGCCGTTAATCACCTGGCCACATCTCATTAGTCTTTTTCTGTATTTTTAGTCCCCTCGCTTATGAGCGATAGTGATATGCGTGTCTGTGTGGGGTAGAGGATGATACCATCCATCTCCTGATGGTCTCCCACCCTGACTGCTCCATTTACTCCATAAAGACTCCCCCCAGTGGAGCTCTTTCATCACCTCGGAGGGAACAGGCAGATCTATAATGCCTCCTCTCTCCTCCTCCGTCAAATCTGTCATTCTCCATCTTCTCAAGAAACTGAGATGCACAGTGATTTATTTGCAAAGTCACCGCCAGGCCTTGAGAAGAGACAAGAGTTGTCTTTATTTGTACAAATTTATTAACTGCTTCCCCAGTCCGTAAAAGACTGTCCAAAGTGGTGAACAGAGCCAAACCGGTGACAAGTTACTATGTTACTATATGAGCTCACTGGGTCAAATTGCATTGAATTTGGGTGAACAATTGTTATCTCACGCTGATGACATTTTTTTTTTTTTGGCTGCAGTTCATCAGGATTTGTAGGTTACCTGCAGTAACATAGTAACATAGTAAATGACGGCAGATAAAGACCCGAACGGTCCATCCAGTCTGCCCAACAAGATAAACTCATTTTACATGATATATGATACTTTATTTGTATACCTGAGTTTGATTTGCCCAACACTCTTCTCGTACTAAAAGTTCTGGAGATTCTGGAATCTTAAAGAGTTACAAGATTCCATATAGAATCTCAAAGAGTAGCAACATTCCATGTAGAACCCCAAAGAGTAACATAGTAACACAGTAAATGACAACAGATCAAGACCTGAACGGTCCATCCAGTCTGCCCAACAAGATAAACTCATTTTACATGGTATGTGATACTTTATATGTATTCCCAAGTTTGCTTTGCCCTTGCCATTCTCAGGGCACAGAACGTAGAAGTCTGCCCAGCACTGTTCTCGTACTAAAAGTTCTGAAGATTCTGGAATCCTAAAGTTACAAGATTCTGGAATCCCAAATAGTAGCAACATTCCATGTAGAACCCCAAAGAGTAACATAGTAACATATAGTAACATAGTAAATGACTGCAGATAAAGACCCGAACGGTCCATCCAGTCTGCCCAACAAGATAAACTCATTTACATGGTATATGATACTTATTTGTATACCCGAGTTTGATTGGTCCTTGCCGTTCTCAGGGCACAGACTGTAGAAGTCTGCCCAGCACTCTTCTCGTACTAAAAGTTCTGGAGATTCTGGAATCTTAAAGAGTTACAAGATTCCATATAGAATCTCAAAGAGTAGCAACATTCCATGTAGAACCCCAAAGAGTAACATAGTAACACAGTAAATGACAACAGATCAAGACCTGAACGGTCCATCCAGTCTGCCCAACAAGATAAACTCATTTTACATGGTATGTGCTACTTTATATGTATTCCCAAGTTTGCTTTGTCCTTGCCATTCTCAGGGCACAGAACGTAGAAGTCTGCCCAGCACTGTTCTCGTACTAAAAGTTCTGAAGATTCTGGAATCCTAAAGTTACAAGATTCTGGAATCCCAAATAGTAGCAACATTCCATGTAGAACCCCAAAGAGTAACATAGTAAATGACGGCAGATAAAGACCTGAACGGTCCATCCAGTCTGCCCAACAAGATAAACTCATTTTACATGGTATGTGATACTTTATATGTATACCCGAGTTTGATTGGTCCTTGCCGTTCTCAGGGCACAGAACGTAGAAGTCTGCCCAGCACTGTTCTCGTACTAAAAGTTCTGAAGATTCTGGAATCCTAAAGTTACAAGATTCTGGAATCCCAAATAGTAGCAACATTCCATGTAGAACCCCAAAGAGTAACATAGTAACATAGTAAATGATGGCAGATAAAGACCTGAACGGTTCATCCAGTCTACCCAACAAGATAAACTCATTTTGCATTGTATATGTATACCCTAGTTTGATTTGTCTTTGCCATTCTCAGGACACAGACCGTAGAAGTCTGCCCAGCACTCTTCCTGTACTAACTTCTGAAGCTAATGTTGAAACCCCTTAAAATTTACACTCCAGCCCATCCATATCTATTCAGTCATGATCAGGGCATAGATCGTAGAAGTCTACCCAGCACTGTTCTTGGACTAAAAGTTCTGAAGATTCTGGAATCCTAAAGAGTTACAAGATTCCATGTAGAACCCCAAACAGTAACATAGTAAATGTAACAGGAGCATCAGAACTACAAGTCCCTGCATGCACCGGGGCAAACCCAGGACTGGATCAACCCTGCCCCGCAAATCTGTATCCAATTGGCAGCCTTAGTGAAAGTCTTTGCATGCATGACATATGCTTAAAGTTGTGCTGCATGAACAAAATTCCTTTGACAGATTCAACCATCAGGGAACCAGAGAGGAATTTAGTAATGCCTTTCTCTCTTTAGCACCCCCATGTGTCCAGGCTGACTAATAGGCCAGAGATGGTTTCTCTCAGTATGTGGGTAGGACATATGTGAAGAAGTGCAAAAGGAGGACATGTCCTCTTAAAAGTCCAAACCACGGGTCTACGTACAACACACCTTTCCCCTGTTGGCCAACCAGTCTCTCCTTTTTCAGAGAAAGAAGAGTGAATAACCCTCAAGTCTCCAAACTTGGAATTCTCAGCCCTGATTCCAACACTTGCTGCCAAGTGTCAGCACTCCAGAAATAAAGTCTCCCCTGTAACCTGAAAAGCTATGATTGAGCTCTCACAGTGCCTGACACCTCTCTGCAGCACAAAGACGCATTTTACTTCTCGCATGGACAGAAAAACCTATAGACACAGAGAGCTGCTTCTGAAGGAAAGCGCTCACAAAGCCACATCCTTACCCGCAAAAAATGCAAAGGAGGACAGAAAGAAATCCTTTGTTTTTGCCTGTGAAACTGTGGTGTTGAGAATTGTGGCACATTGCCAACCACGGCCTCTCTATTAGGAAATGCAAAGTCCACCCCTGTGCTGACTGAGGACTTAATTTAAGGTCCCAGTAGTAGGGTCACATGCAGACCATGCCTCAGGCTGCCCTCTCTTTGACCTGCCTTTAAATTCATACATGCATGCAGATGCTATATAAGGTATATGCACAGATTTAATTAGATTGTAAGCTCTGTCGAGCAGGGACTGTCTCTTCATGTTCAAGTGTACAGCGCTGCGTACG
Source organism: Microcaecilia unicolor (assembly GCF_901765095.1). NCBI lineage: Eukaryota > Metazoa > Chordata > Amphibia > Gymnophiona > Siphonopidae > Microcaecilia > Microcaecilia unicolor. The sequence goes on along the minus strand of NC_044043.1, from coordinate 96,474,325 downwards.
TCTGGTATCACTATAGAAATGATAAGTAGTAGTAGTCTTTGAGATTCCAGAATCTTGCTACTCTTTGGGATTCTGCACGGAATCTTGCTACTCTTTGTCCTTATCCCTTATTTGTCCTGTTTGTCTGTACTAATTAGATTGTAAACTCTGTGGAGCAGGGACTGTCTTCATGTTCAAGTGTACAGCTCTGCGTACGTCTAGTAGCGCTATAGAAATGATAAGTAGTAATAGGAGTCTTTGGGATTCCGGAATCTTGCTGCTCTTTGGGATTCCGCACAGAATGTTGCTACAGTGGGATTCCGGAATCTTGCTGCTCTTTGGGATTCTGCACAGAATCTTGCTACTCTTTGTCCTTATGCCTTATTTGTCCTGTTTGTGTGTCCTAATTAGAATGTAAGCTCTGTCGAGCAGGGACTGTCTCTTCATGTTCAAGTGTACAGCGCTGCATACGTCTAGTAGTGCTATAGAAATGATAAGTATTAGTAGTAAACCTATCTCATGAATAGTTATTGTGGACATCCTAAAGTCCTCTTCTCCGGCATGGCCACGTTGCTGATCTGCAAGGGCAGGCTTCTGTTTCTCCTTACAAGCCCACCATTTTGATGCTGCTTTTAACCCTTATTCACTTGTTCACAACCCTTATTTTATCATCCTCACTTTAATATTCCCTTATCTCTTGTTTGTCCTGTTTGTCCTAATTAGATTGTAAGCTCTGTCGAGCAGGGACTGTCTCTTCATGTTCAAGTGTACAGCGCTGTGTACGTCTAGTAGCGCTATAGAAATGATAAGTAGCAGTAGTAGTCTTTGGGATTCCGGAATCTTGCCATTCTTTGTCCTTATCCCTTATTTGTCCTGATTGTAAGCTCTGTTGAGCAGGGACTGTCTCTTCATGTTCAAGTGTATAGCGCTGTGTACGTCTAGTAGTGCTTTAGAAATGATAAGTAGTAGTAGTAGATAACTGTAAATGCATAGGCATGCACAGATACATACATGCTTATACTCATACATCCCCTTCCCGAAACACGCATGCATCCATACATGCTCTTAAAGCACTCATTCAGGACTCCTAGAGACAAGCACCTCTAAAACCACTTCACCTAACAAGGAGGCTTGAGAGGCCAAAGCTCCCTGAATCCCCTCAATTTATTTATTTATATTTATTTGTTGCATTTGTATCCCACATTTTCCCACCTTTCTGCAGGCTCAATGTAGCTTACAGTATGCCGCAGTGGCGATCGCCATTTCCTGAATGAGAAATGCAAGTGGTATTGCGTTAAGAACATAGATGGTGGAGTAAATTATAAATTAAATTAGATAATCAGTTCATTTCGGCGTGAGAAATAAGGTGGCGGTGTATTAACGTTCGTTAGTGATAGAGTTACTGAAGCAGTCAGGTATAGAGAGTTCGGTTTTGTCTAATTCTGGAAGAGTTTCGTTGTCTGGTCTTTAGGATGGATCATTGTGGTATGCCTTTTTGAACAGGTTGGTTTTTAGTAATGAGATACTGCATAAGAAATAAGGACATTACATTCGTCCAGAAACTCCTAATAGTGCTGTATCAGATCCACATGAAAAAAACCCCACAAAATAGCACTGTATAAGCAAGAGTCTCCGAGAGCAAAGGTCCACCATGTTAGATGAGAGGTGGAGATGTGAATGCATTATTTTTATTTATTTGTTGCATTTGTATCCCACATTTTCCCACCTATTTGCAGGCTCAATGTGGCTTACATTATTCCGTAATGGCGATCGCCATTTCCGGAATGAGAAATACAAAGTGGTATTGCGTTAAAGTTCATAAGTGACAGAGTAGATTAAGCAGGTCAAGTATAGAGACAGTGGGGCCCTTTTAATAAGCCGCGTAAGCGTCTACACATTTTATTTATTTTATACGCATGCCCAACGCACGCCAATTTAGAGTTACCGCCTGGCAACCGTGTGATTCTTGCGGTAACTTCATTTTTGGTGCACGTCTGATACTCGCGTCTGAAGAATAATTTTTATTTTCTGGCGCACGTCCGCTCTGCACGCCAAGCGGTATTTGGTGCGCATGGGTCATTACCGCCCGTGTGAGACCTTACCGCTAAGTCAGTGGCTGGTGTGGTAAGGTCTCAGACCCAAACTGGTCAAGCGCCAATTTTTATTTTGCCGCACGTCCATTTTCGGCAAACATTTTAAAAAAGCATTTTTTTTTTTGCAGGCGCGCTGAAAAATGGATCTGCGAGCGCCCAAAACATGCGCCCACACTACCGCAGGCCATTTTTCAGCGCATCTTTATAAAAGGACCCCTGTGTGTGGAGCGCCGGTGTGAGATGTCACAGAGCTGTATAAAGGGTGAAATTGTGACTGATGGGAGAGGGTTAGAGAAGACTAGCAAAATGGCAGGAGCTACTCTCCTCAGTGGGAAAAGCGGTGCCGGCCCTTTAAGATTAGAATACATTACAATGCGTGTATTCCACAATTACCTCAAAACACTTCTATGCAGATTACAAATATTATGCCTGGGAATAATACATCTTTCATAACTGTTATATTTTAAATAGCAAATATTTGTGGAACCGAAATGCTTTAACAGTCTTTTTATATAGCAAATAGCTGGTTAATAGTGTTTAACTTCTAAAGGGTGTGTTTTCCAAATTTTTTTGCAGCTTGATATGAAAAAGATGAAATAAGTAGATTTTTGGATCAAGTACCTTTTGGGTTTGGGAAATGCTAGTCCAATGTCTTCTGAGTCACTCAGCTAGTTAGTTTAGGCGGTAAATACAAAAGATTTGATAAATATTGGGATGCCCTATCTTCCCTGTTTTGGTGATATCTTTTAAAGATACCTTGTTCCGAACCACACACTTTTGAACGACTGTCGGCCTTCCCCCAGTTTCTAGTTTAAAAGCTGCTCTAGCTCCTTTTGAATGCTGATACCATCAGCCTGGTCCAACCCTGGTTAAGGTGGAGCCCATCCTTTCAGAATAGGCTTCCCCTTTCCCAGAATGTTGCCCAGTTCCTAAAACACTTTTCCCTGTATCATCGCCTCATCCGCGCATTGAGACTCTGGAAGTCTGCCTGTCTCTTGGGCCCTGCGCATGGAACACGGAGCATTTCTGAAAATGCTACCCTGGAGGATCTGGATTTGAGCTTTCTACCTAGGCAGTGCATTCCAGAGTGGGGGGGGGCTACTCTGGATAAGGCTTACCTGCGAGTATCACATCGTGTAATGTCTTTTGGAGAGGATGTGGTTAGTGATAGTCCTTGAGAGGACCTTAGTTTCCTTGGAGGTGTGCAGAGGGTCAACCTGTTCTTCAAGTACTCGGGGCCATTTCCTTTAAGGTCCTTGAAGATCAGACTTAGAGTTTAAATTGGGAAAAATCCACAATTCCAGGAATAACATGCATAGAATGTTTGTACGTTTGGGACGCTCGCCAGGTGCCCTTGGCCTGGATTGGCCGCTGTCGTGGACAGGATGCTGGGCTCGATGGACCCTTTGTCTTTTCCCAGTGTGGCATTACTTATGTACTTATGTAAATTTAGCCCTGTACTGTACTGGTAGCCAGTGAAGTTTTTGCAAAAATGGTGTGATGTGATCACGTCGTTTGCAACCTTCTATGAGTCTTGCTGCTGACATGGCACTTAACCGCCATGTCATCTCCTATTGCCACGGGGGGGGGGGGGGGGTGGGGGGGGGGGGGGGGGGGGGGGGGGGGGGGGGGGGGAGGGAGGGGCAATGAGGTCTGCATGACTCATTCTATGAGACTGACCCCAAGATAGGGACAAAAAAGCAACAGTTGGCTTGAGGTGCTGCAACCCCTTGAGCTGGCCCCCGTGTATTCCATAATGAAAGCAAGTTAATCCCTAACCAACCAATGACTGTGGTTAAAAGTGTGATAAAAGATGTTCTGTTTACAGATCTCATTAGCTAGGAACAAGTTGTTGGGTTGTATTAGGCAGGCAAGCTACGCAATGACAAGACGCAAGAACCCGAACATAAGTCATTGCAGGAAAATCAGAACCAGACAGAGGTTGACACTAACACTTCATTAACCTACTGTCCAAGTTTGACGAATATTCTAATGGCCACAAAACAAAACCTACTGACACTTTGTTGCCCACTGAGTTTAAAGTAGGAGACGCAGCCAAATAGTTTAATGCAAAGCAAATGTCTACTCTTCACTTTTATTCCAAATTATAAACAAGGGAATAATATATCTTACTCTAAATGGTGAGATAACTGCTCCAGCAACCATGACAGCTCAGGCACTTGTCCCTGATGGATGAAGGAAAACCATTTCTTTGGGAAAAGTCCCCCTGATGTTCTGATGAACAGCTACTTCAAGATGTTATAATAACCTGCAGCCCTCCTGCTCAGTGGACGGAGAGGTGATGATGAATCCTTTGTTAGACCTTCTAGTTTCGGGGGGGGGGGGGGGGGGGGCTCAAAATGCCTTCAACAGATGCTTCTCCATTGTATCAGTGTTTTGGAAGCCGCAAAATGGGACCAGCTCAAAACAGGGGCCTGTTCTTTTGTGTGTGGCATGCCCTGGATGACACAACCGCTGATCCAAGCCTTGAAATATTTGGCATTTTCTCTCAGTTTCATATAATTTTTTGAGGATCTGGCTTTTTTTTTTTTGTTGTTATTGTAAATTTCTCAGAATAACAGTAGGGGGAAACCCCCCCCCCCCTGAATTCCGATCCTTAAGCACGGATGGCTTTCGTGTGGCTGTGGAGAGGCGGGGGGGGGGGGGGGGGGGGGGATGCGAGTCATGCATCCTATTAAAAGCAGATGAGGAGAAACTATGATTAAGAGGAAGGCTCATGAGAGCTGTATAATCTGCGAGCCTGTGCTTTGTATCAGGATAACTGGTGGCCAAGAGACCACCAGCTGCTGTAATGAAGCTACGCACTTCACCACCCTAACGGCCCATGGTGGAAACACGAGGGCTACAGTTATTCAGTCATAGCCTCATGATCAAAAGCCCCGCGCTCCGTCGCTCGCTAGGTGGGTGGGTGGGAGAGGGTTTTATCAGCGGCCACTAGACCACCAGGGACCAATTTCAGGGTTTTTTGGGGGGGGGCTGGAGACCCACCGGATCTCCAGCCCTCCCTGAACCTGAAGGGGGGGTGGGATTGTCGGGGGGACCGGAGGTCCACTGGACCTCCAGCCCCCTGTTAGTGTTTGCTTTGGGGGGGAACGGGGGCCTGCCAGCATGCAACTGCATGCTGGACAGGGCTCATCATTCCTCCCCAACGATTGGCAAACCCTAACGCCAGCTCGGAGCTGGCATAGGGTTTTCCGTGGCCAGCGACCCAAATTTTGGCGCGCTGACCGCTGATCATTGGGGAGGAATACCTAACGCCCTGTTTAGCTTACATTTGCATGCTACTTGCGCTACGAGCCCTCGAGTGCGTTGTCTCACGCGCTCGAGGGCTCTGATCATGCGGGGCTAGCAAACGCTGACGCTAGTACGGCGCTAACAGCCTCTAGCCCCGGCGTTTGCTTTTGATCATGAGCAACCTCAGATTACGAGACTTCCCGCCAGACCCCCTGCTGACACACCACTAGTGCCACATTCAATTACAATATCTATTATTAATTAATGTATTTATCCATACTTCGTATCACAGCATCCAACAGTGCTTCTTGTGGTACACAAGAAATAACAATGAAAGACCAAATGTCTCCCTCTACCTAATAAACACAGCATCCATCTCTCCCCAGCTCTTTCTAATCCTAACCATAAGCGGAACAAAACGTGTAGAGATGGAGAAGGTTCTGCCTGTGCAGCAGTACCAACACCTTCAGCGCTCTACCAGAATAAACACAGTTAATTAACCTCTGAAACTTCCAGAACAGGGGCTGTCCCTTCCCCCCCCCCCCCCCCCCCTCGGCCTGCCTGACAGGGTGTGAGGATCCAGTACCCTTGGAGGGAAAGTTGGAATCCTATAAATACCAGCCCAGGGGAATGTCTTTGTCTTCCAGTCCCAGCCATTATACCAGGATGCTTTTGAAGATCAGAGTTGATTCTTACCTCAGGAAGGTTCATCTGCTGAAGAGATTGATGTGTAGAGAGAACTGCTCTGGAGTGGGGTTGTTTAGCAGTGCCAGTGCATCTTTTCTAGCAAAAAAGGTGCCGGTACTCAAATGCCAGGCCAACCTTCAAGGGTGGGGGTGATCACTGAGGAAACCACCCACAATAGCCAGGCTTCCTGCAACCAGTCACAGAATCTAAGACAAGGCAGAATTGCTGTGTAGAGCCTGAGCTCTTTCATTAAAGGTTGGAGTCCATGGGTCAATTTTAGCAGACAATGGAAAAGGTGCCAGCACTCAGTACTCCCAAGTACCCCCTCAAAAAAGCCCTTCTAAAGAGTGACAAGATTCCATGCAGAATCTCAAAGACTAGCAACATTCCATCTAGAACCCCAAAGAATAGCAAGATTCTGGAATCCTAAAGAGCAGTGTGTTTTTTCTAGCGAAAAAGGTGCTGGTACTCAAATGCCAGGCCACCCTTCAGGGGTGGGGTGATCACTGAGGGACCCTCCCCACAATAGCCAGGCCCCCTGCATCCAGTCACAGAATCTATGACAAGGCAGAATTGGTGTGTAGAGCTTGAGCTCTTTCATTAAAGTTTGGAGTCCATGGGTCAATTTTAGCAGACAATGGAAAAGGTGCCGGCACTCAGTACCCCCAAGTACCCCCTCAAAAAAGCCCTTCTAAAGAGTGACAAGATTCCATGCAGAATCTCAAAGACTAGCAACATTCCATTTAGAACCCCAAAGAACAGCAAGATTCTGGAATCCTAAAGAGCAGTGTGTTTTTTCTAGCGAAAAAGGTGCTGGTACTCAAATGCCAGGCCAACCTTCAAGGGTGGGGGTGATCACTGAGGAACCCACCCCACAATAGCCAGGCCCCCTGCAACCAGTCACAGAATCTATGACAAGGCAGAATTGGTGTGTAGAGCCTGAGCTCTTTCATTAAAGGTTGGGGTCCATGGGTCAATTTTAGCAGACAATGGAAAAGGTGCCGGCACTCAGTACCCCCTCAAAAAAAAAGCCCTGACACTATCCATATGGACAGGAGCCGCCGTAGCTCTCCTCCTTCTTGCAGCCAGCTGAAATTGCTTCTCCTGCCTCTTCAGACACCCTATGCCAGCTGCCAACTGGCATAGGGTTTGTGGTGGTACGGCGCCCTTCTTCCCTACGCTGGAGGGAATAGGAGATGACCCCTATTTATATTTTCTTGCCTACATTAGAATGCCATTTGTGTTGTTCCTCCCCGCACTCGTTTCCCACGGCGAGGGCCTCTGAACATAGTGCGTAAGTAAAAGCGGGCACTTGTCCGGCCCTAATAGCCCGCACCCACGTTTACTTCAGAGTATCGGCCCTGAGACTGTGTCACGCAGACCAGCAGTGATTCAGGCATGAGTGATACTGAAGTACAGGATGCAGAACCTATAAAGTTTTTGACCTGTGTGGATGCATAAGGGTGGGGACGGGACCCCTCTGCCTTCCTTCATATCACAGATAGGAGAAGGGGAAATTGAGCTACTGTCATGAGTAGCAAGGCACCCTGGCCACTAATCTTGTGGCTGAAGGACATCTCACTGCTGAAAGATAACATCATTCCTTATTTATTTATTACATTTGTACCCTGCGCTTTCCCACTCAAAGCAGGTTCAATGCAGTTTACATAAGCAGAAGCCTGGGATTACAAAGTATTGGTGGAGAGAAATAAGTAGAGTATTATCGGAGTAATAAAAGAAGGGATGAGGTGAGTAGGAGAAGTTATGAGCAAGGGTAAGTGAGCAATTGGAGGGGTAGATGAGGCGGAGGGAGATGGGCAAGAGTGAAGGGAGTAGGAGAGGTGTGAGTAAGGGTAGATGAGCATTGGGGGAGGGGTCGATGAGGCGAAAGGGGATAGAACAGGGGATAAGCAGGGGAAAATGAGGCAGGAGATGTAGTCTAGGTTGTTGTCATTGTCTCCTGGATATTTTTTTTTGTTACATTTGTACCCCGCACTTTCCCACTCATGGCAGGCTCAATGCGGCAGGCAATGGAGGGTTAAGTGACTTGCCCAGAGTCACAAGGAGCTGCCTGTGCCAGGAATCGAACTCAGTTTCTCAGTTCCCCAGGACCAAAGTCCACCACCCTAACCACTAGGCCACTCCTCCACTGTTGCTACTATTTGAGATTCTACATGGAATGTTGCTATTCCACTAGCAACATTCCATGTAGAAGTCGGCCCTTGCAGATCACCAATGTAGCCACGCAGGCTTCTGCTTCTGTGAGTCTGACGTCCTGCACGTACGTGCAGGACGTCAGACTCACAGAAACAGAAGCCTGCGCAGCCTTCTACATGGAATGTTGGTAGTGGAATAGCAACATTCCATGTAGAATCTCCAGTAGTAGCAACATTCCATGTAGAATCTCCAATAGTATCTACAGTGGTGGAAATAAGTATTTGATCCCTTGCTGATTTTGTAAGTTTGCCCACTGACAAAGACATGAGCAGCCCATAATTGAAGGGTAGGTTATTGGTAACAGTGAGAGATAGCACATCAACAAATTAAATCCGGAAAATCACATTGTGGAAAGTATATGAATTTATTTGCATTCTGCAGAGGGAAATAAGTATTTGATCCCCCACCAACCAGTAAGAGATCTGGCCCCTACAGACCAGGTAGATGCTCCAAATCAACTCGTTACCTGCATGACAGACAGCTGTCGGCAATGGTCACCTGTATGAAAGACACCTGTCCACAGACTCAGTGAATCAGTCAGACTCTAACCTCTACAAAATGGCCAAGAGCAAGGAGCTGTCTAAGGATGTCAGGGACAAGATCATACACCTGCACAAGGCTGGAATGGGCTACAAAACCATCAGTAAGACGCTGGGCGAGAAGGAGACAACTGTTGGTGCCATAGTAAGAAAATGGAAGAAGTACAAAATGACTGTCAATCGACAAAGATCTGGGGCTCCACGCAAAATCTCACCTCGTGGGGTATCCTTGATCATGAGGAAGGTTAGAAATCAGCCTACAACTACAAGGGGGGAACTTGTCAATGATCTCAAGGCAGCTGGGACCACTGTCACCACGAAAACCATTGGTAACACATTACGACATAACGGATTGCAATCCTGCAGTGCCCGCAAGGTCCCCCTGCTCCGGAAGGCACATGTGACGGCCCGTCTGAAGTTTGCCAGTGAACACCTGGATGATGCCGAGAGTGATTGGGAGAAGGTGCTGTGGTCAGATGAGACAAAAATTGAGCTCTTTGGCATGAACTCAACTCGCCGTGTTTGGAGGAAGAGAAATGCTGCCTATGACCCAAAGAACACCGTCCCACTGTCAAGCATGGAGGTGGAAATGTTATGTTTTGGGGGTGTTTTCTCTGCTAAGGGCACAGGACTACTTCACCGCATCAATGGGAGAATGGATGGGGCCATGTACCGTACAATTCTGAGTGACAACCTCCTTCCCTCCGCCAGGGCCTTAAAAATGGGTCGTGGCTGGGTCTTCCAGCACGACAATGACCCAAAACATACAGCCAAGGCAACAAAGGAGTGGCTCAGGAAGAAGCACATTAGGGTCATGGAGTGGCCTAGCCAGTCACCAGACCTTAATCCCATTGAAAACTTATGGAGGGAGCTGAAGCTGCGAGTTGCCAAGCGACAGCCCAGAACTCTTAATGATTTAGAGATGATCTGCAAAGAGGAGTGGACCAAAATTCCTCCTGACATGTGTGCAAACCTCATCATCAACTACAGAAGACGTCTGACCGCTGTGCTTGCCAACAAGGGTTTTGCCACCAAGTATTAGGTCTTGTTTGCCAGAGGGATTAAATACTTATTTCCCTCTGCAGAATGCAAATAAATTCATATACTTTCCACAATGTGATTTTCCGGATTTAATTTGTGATGTGCTATCTCTCACTGTTACCAATAACCTACCCTTCAATTATGGGCTGCTCATGTCTTTGTCAGTGGGCAAACTTACAAAATCAGCAAGGGATCAAATACTTATTTCCACCACTGTATTTTACTTTTGTTACATTTGTACCCTGCGCTTTCCCACTCATGGCAGGCTCAATGCGGCTTACATGGGGCAATGGAGGGTTAAGTGACTTGCCCAGAGTCACAAGGAGCTGCCTGTGCCTGAAGTGGGAATCGAACTCAGTTCCTCAGGACCAAAGTCCACCACCCTAACCACTAGGCCACTCCTCCACTAATATGTGGATATGTGATGAATAGATGGGTTTGTGGGAATTAATCTGGATCACCTCAGCAGGAATCCTAAAGGGTTCCTGTACACCCAATAGGATCTCTGCATCAAGGCGACACTCCCTGAGTCTCACAACTGCCGCCTGCAAACTGTAAATCAGCCCTAAAGTGAACCGAAAATCCTATCTGCACCTGGGCAGGAGGAGCGACAATAAGGAAAACTGTGTTTGACCCTCTGCCATTTACAGGACTGTAGCATTACTGGTACCCAAAATTGGAGAGACTTTGTAAATAATTTTGCTACAATAAATGTTTTGTTTGTTACGTATATGCCGTGTCCCCCCCCCCCCCCCCCCCCCCCCCACTGTTGAAGTTGTAGTAAAAAATTGTGGCTCAGAACAACAATATTGGAATTGACTGAGTTATTGAGTGGAGATATTTATAAAAGTCTGAACTGCATTTGGCCTCCTGGATATTTATTCAGTCCCGGCCCTGGTCCCATGTGCGTATGTTCTTAATAAATAAACTCAGTTGTGTACTGGTTCCCACTCTATGGGGCATGTTCTAGGCAGCTGTCTAGGCTCATGCACCAACCACATTGACATATGGAAGAAAACGCCTAGGTGAGTATGGTGATATACTGTTAGACTTGTGGAGAGGGATGGTTCTGATCCAGGAACTGGTGAAAATGACCTTATCCGAGGCTGGGAAATCTGTTTTTCACCATACTACACACACACTTTGCATTTTGCCTGAACTTGTGACTGCCACGGAGAAAGCATCCTATGTCAGTGCAAACCTTTGTGGCTTACATGGAGCAGGACCTGGTGGCTGTCCATCCCTGTGTCATCCCGGGTCTCTTGTCTCCAACCTCTGGTGTGATTTAGGTTCTGAAAACAACAGCTGGTGCCTAAAGTTAGCTGTAAAACCTTTCCTGCACTTCTTGTTCTGAAGATAAACAGATGAGTGGAGAAAACCATGCCAATGTTTGTCTGTCCAGTAAATAAAACTTACTTCATCTGAACACAAATTACATCCCCCCTTCTAATATTAGCAAATTTCTTTTATTGGAAAACCTTCATCCTGACAAAGTACAAACATACTTTCCTGCTCAGTAAATAATCCACACGGAAACTGTGTTTCCATTTTCATTCTCTGCCTAGACTGCAGTTTCTCTCAGTTGATCCCACTTTATCCCTGTTTATGGCATAATTTGGGATAAAATCCCTTTATTTGTTCTTCTGAGCTTTGGAGTTTCAGGGACACTATGTCCTGTTTGTCAGCACTGATGGTCCTGCTGTCTGTAAGGCAGGTATTGTAGGCTAAGCAACCAAAGATGTAGTATCTGTGGATATGAGGCTCCAGGGGGTAGATTCAGGAGGAAGAGCAGAAAGAAATACCTCACTTAAATGCTGATGGATGCATGAAATGGATTCCCTGTGAAGGATGTGGAGACAAGAGAATTCAAGAAAGCCTGGGAGAAGCAGCGAGGATCATTAGTGGTGAAAAAATGGGAGGAAAGCCAGAGATCAGCTGGGGGTCTATGGCATTAGGCCAGGAAAGGGCTTGGGCAGACTGGATGCACATAATGGTCCTGATCTGTCATCCTATTAGGGGTATGAACAGGGTGGGCAGGTTGAAGCATGACAACCATCCTTCAAAATATACAGGCAACATAGAAAAGAGAATGGACACGCCATCTGGTGGTGCTGCTGGACATGACGGTGAGGTTGGTCTTTGACTCGATTTGAAGAAGGGGGATTTAGCTCCCTGTAGCAAATCAACAAATATATTAAATCGTTCTAATTAAAAAGTATCACTTTATATTTTGGGATGTTAGTGTGGTGATATTTATTAACTGTTATTTATGTGCATACCTAGCCCAGTCTTTGGACCCCAATTGGATTATAGAATCAATATCAGAATCCCGTTTGTATTCCTGCTAGCCAAGGTTCCACAAAGCATTTAACCTTTAATGTCCACAAATGTATGCCTAGGTTAGTGCCTTTCATGTGCCCATGGGCATCCATAAATCCACTTACCTGTAGGGTACCACCAGGGCTTTTTTTGTGGGGGTACTTGGGGGTACTGAGTACCGGCACCTTTTCCAATGTCTGCTAAAATTGACCCATGGACCCCAAGTTTTAATGAAAGAGCTCAGGCTCTACACACCAGTTCTGCCTTGTCATAGATTCTGTGACTGGTTGCAGGGGGCCTGGCTATTGTGGGGTGGGTCCCTCAGTGATCACCCCACCCTTGAAGGGTGGCCTGGCATTTGAGTACCGGCACCTTTTTTGCTAGAAAAGATGCACTGGGTACCACAAAGATCCATACTGTCACCTATTCTGTTCAATACCTACCTCATTTGGCCAATGGACACTCAGTTCTACATGTACGTGGATGATGTGCAGCTACTCATACCCATTGAACTTGACCTACCTACAGCCCTGAATAAACTGATTACCTGCCTATTATCAATTCAGAATGGGCTAAGTACAACAAACATTGCCTGAACCCAAGTAAAACCGAGCTTGTCTAGGTTCCTAAAAAGGTGGACACGTACCTGACATCAAAATCTCTTTCAGGAAGCACAAACTCCCTCTCAAATCACAAGTCAGGAACCTTGGAATACAGGTAGATTCAGCACTTACTCTGATTCCCCAAATCCAAGCAACCTTCAAGAGCTGCTTCTACTATGTGCGACAGCTATGCTGCCTCTCTCCTTACATCGAGAAGGTAAATCTTATCCCAGTTGTTCATGCCATGATAACATCAAGACTGGATTACTGCAATGCACTACACAACGTGACTACATAGGGTCTGCACCAGCTCCAGTTGATTCAGAATGCAGCAGGAAGACTCATAGAAGGTTGCAATCGACGTGACCACATCACACCATTTTTGCAAAAACTTCATTGGCTACCAGTACAATACAGGGCTAAATTTAAAACTCTATGTCTGATCTCCAAGGACCTTAAAAGAAATGGCCCTGAGTACATGAAGTATAGGATGATGCTCCACACACCGCCAAGGACACCAAGGTCCTCTCAAGGACTATCACTAATCACACCCTCTCCAAAGACATTACATGATGTGATACCTGCAAGTGAGTCTTCTCTGGAGTAGCCCCCATACGAAGGATGCTATATTGGAGAAACAGGCCAGATGCTTAAGACAAGATTCAATTTACATAGACATCACATGAACAATACAGCCAGTAGGGCCCCCACCCCGGTGGGACAGCACTTCACAGAACCAGGACACTGTACCAGTGATTTCACAGTGAGAATACTGAAAGGTAACTTTAAAACCATACAAGAACGTAAGACCTTTGAAGTCAGAATGATTGAATATTTTAACACCCAACAGAAAGGACTTAACAAGGATCTGGGGTTCCTAGCCCATTATAAACCATAAAGCTGTATGTCTCTGTTGATCACCCCAACCCTCACCTATCCACACCCATCCTGTTAGAATATCAATGATATGCTTTGATGTCCCCATGCATACCTCCGACCCACCCCCATCCTCCCACCCTGTCAGACTGTCATAGTAATGCTTGAATGTTTTCACTTATATACACTGTCAGCTAGCACATTTGCTTATTTCCGATCTGAGGAAGAAGGGCAACCTTCGAAAGCTAATCAAGAAATGTATTAAGTTATGTCCAATAAAAAAGGTATCATCTTATTTTCTTTTCCATGTTTTATTTTGTTTGATTTCTATTGATAACCTTAAGAGTGGACTAACATGGCTACCACACTCCTCTACTTAAGGTTATCAATAGAAATCAAACAAAATAAAACCCAACAGAAAGGACTTAACAAGGATCTGGGGTTCCTAGCCCATTATAAACCATAAAGCTGTATTTCTCTGTTGATCACCCCACCCCTCACCTATCCACACCCATCCTGTTAGAATATCAATGATATGCTTTGATGTCCCCATGCATACCTCCTACCCACCCCCATCCTCCCACCCTGTCAGACTGTCATAGTAATGCTTGAATGTTTTCACTTATATACACTGTCAGCTAGCACATTTGCTTATTTCCGATCTGACGAAGAAGGGCAACCTTCGAAAGCTAATCAAGAAATGTATTAAGTTATGTCCAATAAAAAAGGTATCATCTTATTTTCTTTTCCATGTTTTATTTTGTTTGATTTCTATTGATAACCCCCATACTCTGGAATGCGCTGCCTGAAAGGCTGCGCTTAACACAAGACTGTACTTCAGGAAGCAGGTGAAAGCTTGGCTCTTCAACCAGGCCTTTAATGGAAGAAGTAACTAACTTGTTAGTCTCACTCACACACACAAGGAGTGACTGGGTCTGCACTGCAGCAAGACATGTTTATCCACTCCTACCCTAGCTGGGATAATATTTAACCATCTCTCTGACCTCACGTGCAACTTTCTCTAAATCAGTCACCTATTTTTTAACTGTTACTCTCTTACCTATCTATATGTTCCATCTTTGCTTTACCTTTCACTATCAATTAAAAAGCTCTGTTACGTATTGTGTTGACATTGTAAGTAGTAACTATGCCATACTTTGTTTTTTGAATATTTTTACTGCTGTAATTGCCTGTTGCTCATGTTTGATCTATTCTTACTGTACACCGCCTTGAGTGAATTCCTCCAAAAAGGCGGTAAATAAATCCTAATAAATAAATAAAATATAGAAAGCAAAAAAAGGAGCTGAAGGGAATAAGGAGGACCGGCAGTTGTGTAGATAGAGACACAGGTCATTGCTTTTCTCCCTCTCATAGGCCTCATCTCTCCCCTCTTCTCCTTCAAACACCGACTGCCCGATCCTCTTCTTCCTCCAGCCAAATAATCCCTCCACTTCTTCTCCTGGCTGAGCCGTGCCTGTCCTCTTTCCTGCATGGTCCACATATCTGCTGCGCCCTGGATATTTCCTTCTCTCCTGCAGGAGAGGAGTAAGAAATGCGCCATTGCAGGAGACCTGAGTTATCCAAATATACACCCTTAATGAATACCATGTGAGGGACGATTATTGCAAGAAGATGTGTTTCTCTGTTTGCTGTAGTTACCCTACCAAATTCCAAGCAGAGCAGGTCAGCCATCACAGCAGAGTAGCAAGCGCATTCTCAGAGCTCTGCTGATTAGTTTTAATTGGTTTTAATCAACAATTTGCAAGACCTAACCACAGACAGTAACTTGGTGGAGGGGTTCAGGGCCTGTGTGCGTATGTCACATACATCATAAAAATCTGTAAACTGGTTCAAGATGCCCTGTGGTCACACGAAGGCAAGGACTTGATGAGCTGCAGAGACTTGGTCATTGCGCTTCCCATTCAGCTCCACCCTCCTAGCGTTAGCTGCCAGGATTTGGAATGAACGGGTACCCCAGCTGCACAGAACCAACGTCTAATTAGAGCTCACCAGTCTCTTTAATGTGGCCATCGCTCTGTTCACTGCTTAACCTGCTCACTCCTTGCCTTCCATTGCAACTCTCTCAGATCAGTGCAAGAACATTTCCTGGCATGTCTGGAAGTCATGCGTTGTTCTGTTGGTTTCTACTTCCTGGAACTCCCTCCCACCAAGTCTACCGTTAGAAAATTCCTGTACCAGATTCAGGACCAAACTGGAGCCTCAGCTCTTCAGCTCTGCATGAGGAATCCACCACGGAAGCTGAGCTGAGCGTTTCTTGGCATGGATGGTGCACAGCTGCCTGGAGGAACTGCTTCACCTACTCCTGTCTTCTCCCTACCCCCAGATTGGTTCTTTTTCTTTTGGTTTAAGTCCTCTTCTTAACCTGTATATTTTACAGATGTTACAGAAAACCACTTAAATGTATCATATGTTAGACAGGTTACCAAGTTCATAACACTACACTAAGTACATAAGTATTACCATACTGGGACAGACCAAAGGTCCATCAAGCCCAGCATCCCGTTTCCAACAGTGGCTAATCCAGGTCACAAGTGCCTGGCAAGATCCCAAAACAGTACAATACATTTTATGCTGCTTGTCCCAGAAATAAGCAGTGGATTTTCCCAAGTCCATTTTAGTAATGGCTTATGAACTTTTTCTTTTAGGAAGCTATCCAAACCTTTTTAAAACTCTGTTAAGCTAACTGCTTTTACCACATTCTCTGGCAACGAATTGCAGAGTTTAATTATACATTGAGTGAAGAAACATTTTCTCCAATTGTTTTAAATGTACTACTTTGTAGCTTCATTGTGTGCCCCCTACTCCTAGTATTTTTGGAAAGAGTAAACAAGCGATTCACATCTACCCATTCCACTCCACTCATTATTTTATAGACCTCTATCATATCTCCCCTCAGACGTCTTTTCTCAAGGCTGAAGAGCCCCAGCCGCTTTAGCCTTTCTTCATAGGGAAGTCATCCTATCCTCTTTATCATTTTCGTCTCCCTTCTCTGTACCTTTTCTAATTCCACTATATCTTTTTTGAGTGCGGTGACCAGAATCGCACACAATATTCGAGGTGCGGTCGCACCATGGAGTGATACAAAGGCATTATAACATCCTCATTTTTGTTTTCCATTCCTTTCCTAATAATACCTAACATTCTATTTGCTTTCTTAGCTGCCACTGCACACTGAGTAGAGGGTTTCAACCTATCATCAACGATGACACCTAGATGATCCCTTTCCTGGTTGGTGTCTCATAATATGGAACCTTGTATCATGTAGCTATGGTTCAGGTTCCTCTTTCCCAGATGCATCACTTTGCACTTGCTCATATTAAACGTCATCTGCCATTTAGACTCCCAGTCTCGTAAGATCCTGTTGCAATTTTTCACAATCCTCTTGTGATTTAACAACTTTGAATAACTTTGTGTCATCAGCAAATTTAATGACCCTCACTAGTTACTCCCATCTCTAGATCATTTATAAATATGTTAAAAAGCAGTGGTCCCAGCACAGACCCCTGGGGAACCCCACTTTCTACCCTTCTCCATTGAGAATACTGACCATGTAACCGTACTCTCTGATTTCTATCTTTTAGCCAGTTTTTAATCCACAATAGAACACTACCTCCTATCCCAAGACTCTCCCATTTCCTCTGGAATCTTTCATGAGGTACTTTGTCAAACGCCTTTTGAAAATCCAGATACGAAATATCAACTGGCTCACCTTTATCCACATGTAGGGGAACCTAGAAGATCCTTATCTGATCCATATTGGGTTACCAAGAACCAATGTGCATTTTTTATTTTCTGTTGGTACATGGTGTGTTTGGTCGTGCTCAGCGTGGAGAGAGCTTGGGTGTTGAGGATGGAGAGGTCAGAGAGTATAACAGCGTTGCTGGTGCTTTCCATTTATCTCAGTTGAAAGATTTTATTGTAGCGTCATGTTGAAACTTGCTTACTAATCTGACCTGTTCAAGATCCTTGGTTGTCTTGCTCCTGTGTCGAATTTAGACTTTTTGCTCCACAAGGAGCAGCTGGAGGCAAGGGCCAAAGACCCTGGATTTTCAGACTATGAGCGAGCCAGTCAGTGACAGGAATTCTTATCAATATAGGAGCTGGATAAATGAATAGACAACTGGATCAATGCAAAGAGAATTAAATAAAAGAGACTGGATGGCAGGCTGCCTGCAAGGACCTTACTGCACAAAGTTATGAGTTTAAGTTATTTGAATACAATGTTTCCATCTGTTCTACCCCTGCCTGTATGACTAGATCATAGTAACATAGTAACGACGGCAGAAAAAGACCTGCGCGGTCCATCCAGTCTGCCCAACAAGATAAACTCACATGTGCTACTTTTTGTGTATACCTGACCTTGATTTGTACCTGTCTTTTTCAGGGCACAGACCGTATAAGTCTGCCCAGCACTAGCCCCGCCTCCCAACCACCAGCTCCGCCTCCCACCACCGGCTCTGCCACCCAATCTCGGCTAAGCTCCTGAGGATCCATTTCTTCTGAACAGGATTCCTTTATGTTTATCCCACACATGTTTGAATTCCGTTACCGTTTTCCTCTCCACCACCTCCCGCGGGAGGGCATTCCAAGCATCCACCACTCTCTCTGTGAAAAAATACTTCCTGACATATTTCTTGCGTCTGCCCCCCTTCAATCTCATTTCATGCCCTCTCGTTCTACCGCCTTTGCATCAGTGTGTTGTGTTTTGAAACTAAAAAGAGGAGGTAAACCCTCTAATATTACTGTGTACACACTGAAGCAGTGTTTTTCCCTGCCCTGGACCAAAAATATCTTTTGTGGCTGGACCCACAATGAGCCTTCAGGCTGAGCTGGACTTAGGCTCCACCTACTCCCCCCCCCCCCCCCCCACACTTTAAATTCAAGCTTTTACACAAGCCTCCTCTGTATAACACACTGGATTTTGCACTGGGATGCAATTGTCCTCCAAGATGTGCAATGAAGAGATACTTTACATCCCTTAGTTCAGGCTTCAGTCTATCAGCAGGTTCCGTGTCCAGCCCCGAAGTAAGTTATTCTCGCTCCTTTAATGCAAACTCCGAACACGTACACTGTACAAAAACAACAGAATAGGCTGGATCTTTTCCCTGGGTGGAAAAGATTAGTCATAGTACAACATTCAAGCTTTCCATAATGAGCAAGAAATGTCTTCAAATATATATGTAATTTCTAGTTTATTTATTTATAGTTCAAATGTCTGTCTTTATAACAACAGCCCAAGGGCAGAGTAGAATAAAGTATAAAAACACACATGAAATTGCAATGTATGTAATCTTAACAATACAAGCAAATCACAGTAAAATAACAGAAACCATGTAAATAGAAATACAATATGAAAACCTAACCCCACAATCTCGATCCCAACAGCCTTGGAAATAGGGGCATAGCTAGGTGGGGCCATGGGGGCCCACAGATTTAGTCATGGCCCCCTCAACTTTCGAACCCCCTACAACCCTTCCCCGCCACTTTCAAACCCCCACCGCTGCAAGGTACCTTGGCAGGGGGGTGGGGATGGGGTTGGCAGGCTAAAATGTGGCCCCCACCTTGGGCTCTGCCCCCCCCCCTCCCGCCAAGGTCTGGCTATGCCCCTGCTTGGAAAGAGTGTGAGGAAATAATATGGTAATAAATCATTCCCTAATAATAATCACATACAGCCTCCTGACTTCTTGTGGCATAAGAACCCTATCTCCCTCAACCTCTGTGCTGATGAACAGAGGTGCATTACACCTTCCCTGCTGTGCACAATCATCACATTAGCTACATTTATTTGACACAACACTAAATTAGATGATATGTCCCTTATCCTCTGGATGATCTCCATGGAAAGAGTCGTATTCTGTATTTGCATGTGCTATTTAATTAGTTAAGCCAATCAGTGCCAATAATTGCCACTAAACAGGACATTATTAACACTAATTGACTAACAGGCATGGAATGGGCAGATTATGGGCATTACAAAATATTATGTGGGTGGTTATAGAAAACCCTTCACTACGCCTAACTTAAGCCCTGCTATTTATGCCAGGTTTCACTTGGCGTAAATTACCGTGACTAGGATTAGGCGCACGAAAGGTGCAGTTTATAGAATATGCTGAACAAGATGGCAGCATGAAGGGAGCTCAGTGAAGTCGCTCCTGGCCCCACGCAGACTCCTCTCTATTCTAAGCATTTTATTTAGCTTGCGCTATGCCTAAACGGAGAGGCAGACAGCGTATTAACCCTGCTATACCTGTCTCCCCGATAATGCGGTCAAGGGATCATTTTTCTGTTCCAGGAATTCAAGGGTGTTCTGATCCTTCGCTGCGTGGGGGAACGACAGGAGGTGAGTCGCTCCCCCAGCTTGAAGCCGATACATCTTTCAGCCCTGAGGATAGGAATCTGCTGCCAATGCCGGCAGTCGAGCAAGGTTCATCTGGGCAGGAACCCCTGCAGTCCGAAGGGGATGTAGTACTTCCTACAGCGGGGCCAGACCCAAGCGGTGGATTGCCGAGCACTTCCGCATGGATAGGCGTGCTGCAGCATTGCGTTGGTGCTTCTGGTGTGACAACTACAGAGATGGCGAAGCAAGTGGAGGGGTGGCCTAGTGGTTAGAGCACCGGTCTTGCAATCCAGAGGTGGCCGGTTCAAATCCCACTGCTGCTCCTTGTGATCTTGGGCAACTCACTTAACCCTCCATTGCCTCAGGTACAAACTTAGATTGTGAGCCCTCCTGGGACAGAGAAATATCCAGAGTACCTGAATGTAACTCACCTTGACCTACTACTGAAAAAGGTGTGAGCACAATGGAAAATAAATAACTACCTGGAAAATCCTTAATCAATTTCTCTAAGTAAGTCCTTTTGCCAAATAAACCCTCAGTAATAACATTGGATAACATATGGGAGACCCTTTTGGGCCTAGAGACATCCTGTTCCGGGGCAGAGAGAGCAGGGAACCAGCGGGGCCGACGCAGCTCCGAGTGATGTGCACGCGGGGCGGATCGGCCCTCCCGCAGGTAAGAATGCGCTCCGGGGGGGTGTGCCGCAGGGGGGGGGCACGCCATGCTGCACCCATGGGGGGGGGGGTGTGCAGCGGCGACCCACCCCGGGTGCCATTAGCCCTCGCTACGGCACTGCAATCAAACATTGGAAGATGATAATCTGGTTTTAAGATCGGCAACTTTAATTGTGACTTTTGTGTTGCAGCCTGATAAAGACTGGATATTAAAACAATTTTTTTCGTCATAGAAATGAGACCTTTTTAAATTCCAAGATTAGAATATTTCCTGATGTATCTAGAATGACCCAAAAGAGACGCCAAAGTTTCCTTACATTACGCCCTGGTGTTCTCCAATTGGGCGGTTTATATTGGTTGAATTTTCCCTGCAAGTGTGTTGTGAAATTGAATTCAGTGAAGTATGTCTTTTTTGATCAAAAACCTACCTCTTCAAAAAGGCCTACCCCAACGACCCCACGTAACCCTCTTCACCTACCAACACAGCATGACTATGATCGAACAGGACATCACGCAATCTTCATCCATTCCGACCCTCCACTTATACCTCATACGATCACTATACAACTTTGTATTTGTTATCCACCGACTGGGCAAACGCCTTTGACGGTACTATGTAAGCCACATTGAGCCTGCAAATAGGTGGGAAAATGTGGTGTACAAATGTAATAAATAAATAAAATAAAAAATTTGAGTTCCTTTCTGGATTCTAAGATAGCTGTACCACCACCTCCGCAACCAGGAGTAATATTGTCATCTACACCCTAATCTGTTTAGATTTAATCCTGTGACTCTCCCTTCTTGTCCTTAATTCCTAATAAGTGTTTGATATCTTTTCCTGAGAATTGTGACTTGTTCTCCTCTTTAATAGTGGACTAAAAATGGATAACATATATATGTATTTTTTTTTCTTCCTTGATATAATTTGTAAATGTAAAAGTTTGCTTTATTATTCATTTTTTCTGTACCAAGATATATTCTTGGAAATTTAGTAAAATCCTTAAAAAAAAGAATACGCCTAGGCAGAAAATTTTTTGGCGCTGATTCTCCGGCAACAAATTCCAGAGTTTAATTACACGTTGGGTGAAGAAACATTTTCTCCAATTTGTCTTAAATTTACTACACTGTAGTTTCATTGCATGCCCCCTAGTCCTAGTATTTTTGGAAAGCGTGAACAGATGCTTCACATCCACCTGTTCCACTCCACTCATTATTTTATATACCTCTATCATGTCTCCCCTCAGCCGTCTCTTCTCCAAGCTGAATAGCCCTAGCCTCCTTAATCTTCCTTCATAGGGAAGTCATCCCATCCCCGCTATCATTTTTGTCGCCCTTCGCTGCACCTTTTCCAGTTCTACTATCTTTCTTGAGATGCGGCAACCAGAATTGAACACAATACTCAAGGTGCGGTCGCACCATGGAGCGATATAACGGCATTATAACATCCTCACATCTGTTCTCCATACCTTTCCTAATAATACCCAACATTCTATTCGCTTTCCGAGCCGCAGCAGCACACTGAGCAGAAGGTTTCAGTGTATTATCGACGACGACACCCAGATCCCTTTCTTGGTCCGTAACTCCTAACGGGGAACCTTGCAAGGTGATAGAACTAGAAGACGTGAATTGAGGTTGAAGGGGAGTTGACTCCGGAATAATGTACGGAAGTATTTTTTATGGAATTCAAAAATACATGGGATAAACACAAAGGAATCCTGTTTAGAATGAAAGAATCCAAAGAAACATAGTGGAGATTGGGTAGCAACACCGCTAATTGGGAAACAAAGCCGGCAGACTTCTAGTCTGTGCGCTGAACGTGGCTGCATAGGCTTGGATGGGCTGGAGCGAAGCTTTTCAGTGGCTTTGACAACGACTTCAGAAATTTTAGAACAAGGACAGTGCCGGACAGACTTCTATGGTCTATGCCCTGAAAATGGCAAGGACAAATCAAGATCAGGTATACATATGAAGTATCACATCATACCATATGTAATGAGTTTATCTTGTTGGGCAGACTGGATGGACCGTACAGGTCTTTATCTGCCATCATTTACTATGTTACTATGTTACTCTTTGGGGTTCTACATGGAATGTTGCTACTAATTGGGATTCCGGAATCTTGTAACTCTTTAGGATTCCAGAATCTTCAGAACTTTTAGTGCGAGAACAGTGCTGGGCAGACTTCTATGGTCTATGCCCTGACCGTGACTGAATAGATAGGGATGGGCTGGAGTGTAAATTTGAAGGGGCTTTGACATTAGCTTCAGAACTTTTAGTACAAGAAGAGTGCTGGGCAGACTTCTATGGTCTGTGCCCTGAGAATGGCAAGGACAATTCAAACGGGCATACATATAAAGTATCACATACCATGTAAAATGAGTTTATCTTGTTGGGCAGACTGGATGGACCATACAGGTCTTTATCTGCCGTCATTTACTATGTTACTCTTTGGGGTTCTACATGGAATGTTGCTACTAATTGGGATTCCAGAATCTTGTAACTCTTTAGGATTCCAGAATCTTCAGAACTTTTAGTACAAGAGACTTCTATAGTCTGTGCCCTGAGAATGGCAAAGACAAAACAAACTCGGGTATAAAGTATCACATACCATGTAAAATGAGTTTATCTTGTTGGGCAGACTGGATGGGACTGTATAGGTCTTTATCTGCTGTCATCTACTATGTTACTATGATCATGACCCCTTTTTCAGATATGTGTGTAAATTTTAGGTGCAGATTCCGAGCCTAAATTTATGCAGATAAATGCCAATTCAGTCTAATTAGTGCCAATAATTGCTCGTTAAAAATCCATTTATTGGAACAACTGAAAGGTCTACACTTATTGTTTCATTTGTATTTGAACAGGATTTCAATTCAGTTATGATACTTTATTTTAAGAATGCTAAAACCCTCTTTGGAGGTGAGAAAGTGTGGATATTTCCTGATGTTACAAAACAAACCCAACAAAAAAAGGAAAATATTCTTAGCTATGAGGAAAAGAACTGTGGAGCTGGGGGGTTCTTTTTTTCCAGCTTACCCATGTAAGTGTGTAGTAAAGATGGGTGAAACAAAATATATATTTTATTCACTAGAACAGCTAAAATCTTTTCTGGACTTGAAACAACTGCAAAAATAACAGATATGTTTCAATCTTGATCTAACATTGAGTGAAAACTATTTTTCTTTATTGTGATTTATGCTGTATTGCTTTGACAAGTTTACTCTCGTTAAATATTTTGAAAGGATAATAAATAAATATTTTTTTAAATCCATTTATTGGCGCTAATTAGCTCATTATTCAATTAAATTGAACACGAAAATGGACATGTGCCCAAATTTGCACCCCTAGTTTTTGGCAACTTTTATAGAATTAAGGGGATAGCGCACTCTTAATGACATCGCCCCTTAAATGAAAACGAAAGGCTAAGCAAAACAAAGCAACATAAACAATGCTGAAACAAAATGAACATTTTTGCAGTGCCCCACCTCTAGGGGGCACTGTAGCAGCCAGAGGAGATCTGAGGAGGAGGAGAATGATCTGGGAAGAAGGGTGGACTGGTGGTCGGTGTAATGTTGGCCACTGGTCTCCTGTAATTAAAGCTGGCTAGGCTGGCCAAATACAGACTAGTTAGCAACCTTCTGTGGATTTCTCAGTTCCAGCCTGACAGCTCCTATCTCCCAGATATGCTGGCACTGGCTGTCTTCATGGCCTGCAGTATATCTCCAGAGGCAACACATTCTGACACACAGTACATTGGCAGCCTCCACATTTTAACAGTTATCTGATTTCCAGGTTTGTGGAAACAGATAGTTTTTTAGCCCAACTGCTGGTTCTAATTATCTCAGCC
Source organism: Microcaecilia unicolor (assembly GCF_901765095.1). NCBI lineage: Eukaryota > Metazoa > Chordata > Amphibia > Gymnophiona > Siphonopidae > Microcaecilia > Microcaecilia unicolor. The sequence continues at coordinate 96,449,838 of NC_044043.1, read as the reverse complement.
TTGTTTAAAAATAAGTGATAGAGATAAATCCATAAATTACCTAAATAATTGATGTGAGCTCTGGAGCTAATAAAAACTTGCTCAGTCTGAGAGATTTTTTTTTCCCTTCTCTCTCTCTCTCTCCCTCTTCTTCTCTGTGTCTCTTGCGCTCTCTGTCTCATCCTACCGTGTCTTGCCCTGTTTTTCCCTTCTCCTGACCCTCCCTGTCTCTGTCTCTTCTCCATCTGCTCTAGCTGTGCCGGGTACGTTTTGTGGAATAGATCTAGCCCGTGCTGTGATCCCCTATCAGGGCTGGGTTGTCATTGCAACGACATGGAAAATGTCATAAAAAATGATGACAAGGGAAAAAAAATGGATATTTTGTGCTTTTTCATTTGCAGAGATCATGCACTTTTTGTCAAAATTGCTATTCCAGAAACGGTGCTAAAATTACGGAGGGAGATTAGGGGGCACCTATAAAATCGACATAGAAATCAATGCTGACTAAGCATATTCTAGATTTAGGCGTGGTATATAGAATACACTTAGTCGATATGTCAGCGCCTAAAACTACGCGCCTCCATTTACACCAATGAAAATGTGGCGTAAATCACGGCGCACAGATTTATGTGCACAGGGCCATATTCTATAACTATGAGCATAAATTTCAGAACGCCCATGAAATGCCCAAATTTCCCCACTCATAACTACGCCCCTTTTTCCCTGCGCATGTTAGAACTTAGGCGCACTGCATTAAGAATGCGTTTAGTGAGTTGCGCATGTAAATTCTAATTAATTGCCAATTAGTGCTCATTATTGCTTGTTAAGAGCTTGTTATGCCAATTAAGTTATGCGCGTTGTTATAGAATACGATTGGATTTCGGCATGCCTCTCTAGGTGCATTATACAGAATCTGGGGGGGGGGGGGGGGGGTAGGTGCCCAAAATCTGTGCTCTATGATAATATTCTATAATCTTATCTGGGTGTCAAGATGCTGTTAGAGAATAGAGCCTAAATTGGCATTTGGGTGCCAACATTTAGATGCCAACACTTGAATCATGTTAACAGCAGGTGGCTAAGGGAGGAGTAGCCTAGTGGTTAGTGGAGTGGACTTTGATCCTGGGGAACTGGATTTGATTCCCACTGCAGCTCCTTGTGACTCTGAGCAAGTCACTTAACCCTCCATTGCCCCTGGTACAAAATAAGTACCTGAATATATGTAAACCGCTTTGGATGTAGTTGCAAAATACCACAGAAAGGGGTATATCAAGTCCTATTTCCCTTTCCCTTATGACATCACAATATCAGAAGTGAGCCAAGTATCAGGCAATCAAGCCATTGTGACATCACTGATGAGGTTGGCTCTTATTGGTGGAATGAGTGGAGGAGTAGCCTAGTGGTTAGTGCAGTGGACTTTGATCCTGGGGAACTGAGTTCAATTCCCACTGCAGCTCCTTGTGACTCTGGGCAAGTCACTTAACCCTCCATTGCCCCTGGTACAAAATAAGTACCTGAATATATGTAAAGTGCTTTGAATGTAGTTGCAAAAAACCTCAGAAAGGCATTATATCAAGTCCCATTTCCCTTCTCCCTTTCCCTTTTATTAAGCTGTGTAAAAAAAATTGCCTTAGCATGCCTTTACATGGCTCTTTTACGTATGCTAAGACCATTTTTACTGCAGTGGTAAAATGACCATGTGCTAATGTTGCCAATAACGTGCATACTGTCAAATATTATATAGCATGCCTACAGGGGCATTTTCGAAAGAGAAGGGCGCCCATCTTCCGACACAAATCGGGAGATGGGCGTCCTTCTCTCAGGGTCGCCCAAATCGGCATAATCGAAAGCCGATTTTGGGTATCCTCAACTGCAGTCCGTCGCGGGGATGATCAAAGTTCACGGGGGCGTGTTGGAGGCTTAGTGAAGGCGGGACTGGGGCATGCTTAAGAGATGGGCGTCCTCGGCCGATAATGGAAAAAAGAAGGGCGTCCCTGATGAGCACTTGGACGACTTTACTTTGTCCATTTTTTGTTACGACCAAGCCTCAGAAAGGTGCACAAACTGACCAGATGACCACTGGAGGGAATTGGGAATGACCTCCCCTTACTCCCCCAGTGGTCACTAACCCCCTCCCACCCTAAAAAAAACTTAATTTTTTTTTTGCCAGCCTCAAATGTCATACCCATCTCCATGACAGCAGTATGCAGGTCCCTGGAGCAGTTTTAGTGGGTGCAGTGCACTTCAGGCAGGCGGACCCAGGCCCATCCCCCCTTCACATGTAGGTGCCCCCCTTCACCCCTTAGGCTATGATAGTGTTGTACAGTTGTGGGGAGTGGGTTACAAGGTAAGGGAGCTATGCACCTGGGAGCAATTTGTGAAGTCCACTGCAGTGCCCCCCTAGGTTGCCTGATTGGTGTCCTGGCATGTGAGGGGGACCAGTGCAGTATGAATGCTGGCTCCTCCCACGACCAAATGCCTTGGATTTGGTCGTTTTTGAGATGACCATAAACCAGGGACGACCATCTCTAAGGTCAACCATCTCAACCTTTAGGTCGACCATCTCTAATGTCGACCTAAGTGCTGAGATTTGGGCGTCCCCGACCGTATTATCGAAACGAAAGATGTATGCCCATCTTGTTTCGATAACCCTTCGCCTCTCCTAGAGATCTCTGTTGAAATCCAGGCATCTATATATATAAAAGGCAAGACCAACGTTCTGAAGCCTCCAGCCGGAAGTGTGAAGCGCCAGAGATATCCGGTTTCCCCATGAGTGAAGGAAAACAGCACAGCACGAAATCCCTCTCTCTGTAACAGTGAAGGACTCAGAGGGGGAGGGGAGAGAGATGCCCTCACTCTCTCTGTAACACTGAACAGCAGGAAACTTAACACTGAAGGACTGGACTCCAAGGGGGGAGGGGGAGGGAGAGAGGGCAGAGGGCAGGGACACACACTCCCACATGCACACTCTGAAGAAAACCTTGCTAGCCCCCGTTTCATTTGCATCAGAAACGGGGCTTTTTTACTAGTCTATATATATAAAAGGCAACCCCAACGTTCTGAAGCCTCCACGGAAGTTGAGGAGCCCGAGATATCCGGTGTGCCCTGGAGTGTCTGCACCGCCCTCGCGTCAAAACGTCATGACGCGTCAAAACGTCATGACATTGAGGGCGGAGCTATTGACACTCGAGGGCCGAAACGGCCCACAGCGAACAAGGCAGCAAGTAGCTTCGAGGGACGGAGGGAGGGCGAACAAGGCAAGTAGCTTCGACGGACGGAGGGAGGGGGCCCCTTGCTAGCGCCCGTTTCATTCCGCTCAGAAACGGGCATTTTTTCCTAGTATTCTATAAAAACCCGTGTAACTTAATTGGCTTAAGAAGGTCATCAGCATTGATAACAGCCAGGCCTAGTCAAACTCCCCCCCCCCCCCCCCCCCCCCCCTCAGCAGCCCTGGAAAAGAGAAAAAAATTACAATAGCAAAATGACAGGCAGACAGCAAAAAAGAAACAGCAACTCTTGGGGCCCTTTTACTGAAATGCTGTAAAATTTGGGCTTAATGCATATAATTTACCCATGAACTTGGTGATGGGTGTCTTCCTCTTTTGTGTTTCTTGTTTTTTTTTTCTTTTATTTATCATTTTACTTAATTACATTCACATTTATCACATAAATGTAAGGAAATACAGAAATACAGAAAACATTTTCTCTCAACAATATATATTTACATAATTGTCCACAATTGGAAGATCCAAGATCAGGAAAACAATCTCAAAGAAAATAAGAAAAACTCAAAATGGTTAATCTTACACTTCACATTTTCTGAGGGAGGAAGAAGGTTAATCGGTTATTGCAGCCGGTACAGTGGTAACTGAAGGAAGTTGCTGCAGAGGATTCTTCATCTGTTTCCACAAACTCTTATAATTTCTTAGGTTCAAACAAATAAGTAATAAGGAAAATAAAACACTTACAAGGGAATCGCGCTAGGAAGGTCCCACCTGGGGCAGTGATTCCTGGCTTAAAAGCCAAGACTTCACACCTCCCAGTCTGCGATTCCCTTGATGTGTCAGGAAATATATGCATCTTTGAACCCCAAAAAACTATCAACCATGTATCGGAAATACAATTTCAAAACATTGTTCCTATCTAAATCAAAGACGAAAGTCACTAATAATATAACTCTATCTATAACTTAAGAGATGTAAGTTTAACTGACATTTTGGAAAATTCTTGTATTTTTTTCATTTATGATTTGGTCCGATTTATCATATTTGTCATTCCGCCTTTAGTAAACAAAGTTACATCAAAGCAAATCACAATACAAATAATTAAACATGCAATAAAACAAAATAATAAAATAGTCAACTGTTATGTCTACTTTTTATTGGAAACAGCCTGGAATGTTGTGATATGTGGTATATTAAAAAAAAAAACCCTTTTTCAATAAATACAAGCTCTAACTTTACCCTTGTGGCAGCTGTTCTGGAACTTTCCATCTTGAAGGTCTTTCTGCTTAAAAATGTAAAGAATTGCAAAACTCACAAACAACATTTACTCAGCCACAAACAACATCCTTAAATGTGTTGTTAATTATCTTGCTATGTGTTGAAATCTCCTTATGATTTGGCTTCCTTTGTGCGTCCAAGGTTTGACATTTTTCAGCTCCTTCCTCAGTTGCTCCTCCTTCGGTCTGTGAATGTTGTGCTGCAGCCGCTTTTCTTCTTCCACCAACCTACGCCGCAATTTGTACATAAGTAATGCCACACTGGGAAAAGACCAAAGGTCCATCGAGCCCAGCGTCCTGTCCACGACAGCGGCCAATCCAGGCCAAGGGCACCTGGCGAGCTTCCCAAACGTACAAACATTCTATACAATCAAGCCATTGTGACATCACTAATGAGGTTGGCTCTTATTGGTGGAATGAGCCACTATGACATCACAATAGGTTAAATCACTGCTCTATGTAATAAAAGTGAGCCAAGTAGAGGACATAAGTACATAAGTAATGCCACACTGGGAAAAGACCAAGGGTCCATCGAGCCCAGCGTCCTGTCCACGACAGCAGCCAATCCAGGTCAAGGGCACCTGGCGAGCTTCCCAAACGTACAAACATTTTATACATGTTATTCCTGAAATTGTGGATTTTTACCAAGTCCATTTAGTAGCGGTCTATGGACTTGTCCTTTAGGAAACCGTCTAACCCCTTTTTAAACTCTGTCAAGCTAACCGCCTTCACCACGTTCTCCGGCAACGAATTCCAGAGTTTAATTACGCATTGGGTGAAGAAAGATTTTCTCCGATTTGTTTTAAATTTATTACACTGTAGTTTCATCGCATGCCCCCTAGTCCTAGTATTTTTGGAAAGCGTGAACAGACGCTTCACATCCACCTGTTCCACTCCACTCATTATTTTATATACCTCTATCGTGTCTCCCCTCAGCCGTCTCTTGTGGTTCTTCGTGGCGCTGTGGCAGCTCACGTACTTGATGGCGGTTCACCTGTTGAAATATTTATTGCACTATTTTATTTTTTTTTAAATGAAAGGGTCCTTTTACGAAGGCGTGTTAACGGATTTAGCGGGCACTAACCCCCAGATTCTATACATGGCGCCTGAAACTCCGCGTGCAAACTCAAGCATATCGCATTACGATGTGCATAACTGAGGGGCACTTTTACAAAGCTGATTAGGCACCTATGGGCGTCCAATGCCTGTCAAATTGGCACTACCGCCCAGCTACCACCAGGGGCGTCGCCAGACCGGTGGGAGGGGAGTCTAGAGCCTGAGGTGAGGGGGAACATTTTAGCCCCCCCCCCCAGTGCCGCTGACCCCCTCACCATTTTTAACCCCCACCCCGCCATTTTTGACCTCCCCACCGCCACCGCCACCTTTGACCCCCCCCCCAGCGCCAACCCTTTCGACCTTCTCTTCCCGCCGCCGCCAACCCTCCCCTGCCGCCACCGTCGGGTACCTTTGCTGGCGGGGGTCCCCAACCCCCCGCCAGCCGAAATCCTCTTCGGCACAGCCGCGTTGCTGATCTGCAAGGGCAGGCTTCTGTTTCCGTGAGTCTGACGTCCTGCACATACATCAGACTCACAGAAACAGAAGCCTGCCCTTGCAGGTCAGCAACGTGGCCGTGCAGGCTTCTGTTTCTGTCTGACGTCCTGCATGTACATAGATTAATTGTTTTAACAAGCTAAGCGTTGTTAACAGCTCTTAAGAAGCAATAACAAGCGCTAATGGTCAGAAATTAGAATTTACATGCATATATTGCTAAGCATATTCTGTAATCTACTGCAGCTAAATTCTAGCGCGTGCAGGCAAAAAGGGTGTGCTTAGCGGCTTTCATGGGTGTTCCAAAATCCACGTGCGTTGTTATAAAATATGGGCCAGTGCGCGTAAATGTACGCACAGGGATTTGCGCCAGCTTTTCATTGGTGTAAATGGATGCATGTAGATTTAGTCGAATAAACTACACCTAAGCATATTCTAAATACCGTGCGTAGATTTACGTGTGGTATTTAGAATACGCTCAGGCGTAATTGCCTAGCATGTGCTAATTTTAGGATCCATAAATAGAATCGGGCCCTAAGTGTATTCTATAACGTTATGCGCCTAAATTCTAAGTCACGTAGTTGAAAAGGGGGTGTGGCCATGGGTGGAGCATGGGCGTTTCTAAAATCTATGCACATAATTATAGAATACATCCGATCTGCACCTAATTTAGGCGTCGGAATTTACACCAGGGGCGTAGCCAGACCTCATGGTGGGAGGAGGCCAGAACCCAAGTTTGGGGGCACATTTTGAGTGCCGCCCCCCCCACCCCCACCGCCACACCTCGCCTCCTCGCCCCCCATCACCTCGCTTCGCTTCCTCGCCTCCTTGCTGCTTCCCCTCACAAACAAATACCTTTGCTGTGGGGGCCCCCAACCCCCGCCAGTCGAAGCCTTCTTCAGCGCTAGTCTCCAGCGCAGCCGCATTCGCTGCCTGCCTCCTGCTTTTCTCTCTTCTTGCTCCGCCCATGCATGCAAGAAGAAAGAAGAGCAGGGGACAGGCAGCGAACGCAGCTGCACCAAAGACTGACACTGAAGGAAGGCTTCAGCTGGCGGGGGTTGGGGACCCACACCAGCCAAACAGGGGCCCAGACGAAACTTGTGGGGGCCCGTGGCCCCCCGTAGCTACGCCCCCGATTTACACCAAGTAAAATGTGGCCTAAATGGACGTGACCAAATTTAGTTACGTGGCGAGCTGCCCGGTGTATTCTATATGTTATATGGAAATTTGTCTATTCTATAAAATGTAGGTGTACTTTAGAGAATAGGCCTGGGGTAATTTTTTCCATGGGGATTTCTCAGGCACCTTATACAGAATCTAGCCCTAAATGCTGCACAGCCCATGAGCACGTAACGAACACGAATTTGTTAACGCATCTTAGTAAAAAGACCCCGAGTGTTTTACAATTCATTTTATTTGCTTTATTTATTTACTAGTTTAAAAGGCCCGTTTCCGAAACAAATGAAACGGGCGCTAGCCAGGTTTTCCTCGTAGTGTGTATGTTTGAGTGAGTGTGTGTGTGAGAGAGAGAGAGAGAGAGAGTGACTGCGATTGTGTGTCAGAGAGAGATTGTGTCTGTGTGCTTGTGTATCTGTGAGTGAGTGTGTGTGTTTCAGAATGACTGTGTGCGAGTGCGTATGTGAGACACAGTGAGTGTGAGAGAGTGAGTGTGTTTCCCCCCTCCTACTCCTCTCTTCCCCTTTGCCCCCCTCTCTCCCCCCCCTTTTATGTTAGCTAAAGTAGCATCCCTTCCCTTACGGGCGAGGGCAGGGCAAACGCTCATGGGCAAACTTTGATCTACACCACCACAGATTTAGAATGCTGGGACTTATGGAGGCTTCATTAGAATGTTGGAGGTACGTTTTATATAGAGAGATTTACTTTACATTTTGTTCACACCTTCTTCAGCAGTAGCTCAAGGTGAGTTACAGTAAGGTACACTAGGTATTTTCCTGTCCCTGGAGGTCTTACAATCTAATCAGCCCTTGTATTAAACTGTGCTAAAATTTGCAGTTACCTTGATACGGGATTTTACTTGGTGGTAGCTGCAAATTTTACGTGCCATCTTTTGGGGGCATTACCACTATTGTGTTCGTGTTCCCATTAGCACTCAGCATCTGCTGAGAGATAAATGTAGGACCACTTACCGGCTCCTTTTTACGTAAGTGCAGTGTGCTAGCTGGTGAACACTTTTATGCCTGTTTCCAGCAGTGGCCAATCCGGGTCAAGTACCTGGCAAGAGTAAAAAAGATTATACACCGTTTAACCCAGAAATTAAAAAAAAAATGGATTTTCCCATCTTAATAATGGCTTATGGACTTTTCTTTTAGGAAAGTAGCCAAATCTTTTTTTAAACCCTGCTAAGCTAACTGCTTTTATCACATTGTCTGGCAACGAATTCCAGAGTTTAATTATATGTTGAGTGAACTAATATTTTCTCCTCCACTGCATGCAAATCTCTCTCATGAATATTGCTGCAAAATTTTGAAACCTTTGCCACAGAATTTGCAAACTCTCGCTGCAGAATCTTAGAAGCATCTGCGGAAGGAAAGTAGCTGCTATGATTGATTTTTCTGTAGCACGAGTAGTTTCCCCTTCCTACAAGAGGAGCATGGAACATGGTGCATGTCTTTTAAACTAGAAATCCTACTACTGTCTGAGTGATCATAGTTCTGCTATGTCACACAACATCTCCAAATGGAAACAAAGCAAAGAAGACACTTGCAAGTGCTGATAAAACTTCCATTGAGCAGCTCATAGTCACTTGGACCATTCAGCAGATATAAAATGCGCATTCTGGCCAGGTGAGCTTTCATGCTGATACAAGCACACCACACTGTCAAAAGCTCCTGCGTGCATGTCTCTGGGTGTGTAAGTGTGAGTCAGCTTATGTTGGATAAACCTGCTGATACCCTGTCGATGCATGTGGGATGGCATGCAGAGTCCGTGCTGATGCAGGCGTGTCGCCGGACGCAGGCGTTTCTCATTTTTCTGGTGTCTGGTGCAGATTTGAAATAAAATAAAGCTGGACATCTTTAGCAGGCGCCAGAGCGGGCGATGAAACTGCTAATAAGAAAAAGCTTTGCAAAAGCCTGGCCAATTAATTGGAAGCAGACAGATAACAGCCAGCCTCCTCCTCCTTCCCAGAGAAAGATCTGTTTCTTATCCCCCCCCCCCCCCCCCCCCCCCCCGACCAAGAGTCCAAAGACCCAAAGGATCAGTTCTGCAAAACAAGGAAATACACCACCCAAACCGAGAACTGAAGCAGGAGGAAAACATTGCATTCCACACTCTCCATGTCTCAGCTTAACTCTCTAAAGACGCTGAGAGTTGCAGCCTTTTTTCCAGGTCCAGGGCAGAGATGCCAAGTTATTCAGCTCAAGACCGGAGACTTTTTTTTGGCCAGCCCTGGTATTGGACGTCCATCTCATAGCAGTGTGGGATTTGTAGTGCTTGATGCTGCCCATTGAAATCAGTGCCGCGAGTCCCATAATGCACCAGGATGGGCTAGTCAGAATTCCAGGACTGTCCCAAAATCTCTAGCCTGGAACTGGGTAACGCAGCATCTCTGCTATGGTAAGCTACTCCACTCTGGAACAAGGAACTGGGAAAAAAAAAACAGACCCCCCCCCCCCGTCTGACCAGGAGAGAAACAAAAGGCAGCCTAAGGTTGTCACACACAAGTGTACAGGTGCGCAGGGCCTGTTCTTGACACACAGTACAATCGGACAACGATGGGGGGGAGAATGACGCTATCACTGATTAAGCCTGATCAGGGGCAGCCCAAGACAATCTGCTGCCTGAGATTTATTTTATTTTATTTATTTGTAGCATTTGTATCCTACATTTTCCCACCTATTTGCAGGCTCAATGTGGCTTACAATGCTCCGTCATGGCATTCGCCACTCCAGATTAAAATACAATTGGTATTACATAGAGAACCTAGGTAACATAATATGATAAAACAAACAGGTATAGAGAGAAAACATTCAGAATATCAAATAGGTGGTGATGCGTTACAGTTCACATTATGGATCACTGTGGTATGCCTTGTTGAAGAGATAAGTCTTCAGTGATTTACGAAAGTTGATAAGGTCGTAAATTGTTTTCAGGCCAAGTGGCAATGCGTTCCACAACTGCGTGCTCATGTAGGAAAAGCTGGACGCATGTGTTAATCTGTATCTTAGTCCTTTACAGCTGGGGAAGTGAAGATTCAGGAATGTGCGTGCTGATCTTTTAGCGTTTCTGGGTGGTAAATCAATAAGGTCTAACATGTAGGCCGGGGCATCTCCGTGAATAATTTTATGAACCAGGGTACATATCTTGAACGTAATACGCTCTTTAGGTGGAAGCCAATGTAGCTTTTCTCTTAGGGGTTTGAGATGAAGAATGAGCCACCGAGGAGAGAAAGCTGCCTCCTTTGCCGTCATCAACCCCGCCATGGTCTGCCATTTCCCCCTTCCTTCTCCAGCCCCCTTCCACCAATATACCTTTTCTTTCTTGTTTTTCAAAGCTGCTCTGCTGATGGTCCTGGTCCCTTCCCTCTACTGCGGCCTGCCTCTTTGACATAACTTCCTGTTTCCTTGGAGGCAGGCCGCTGTAGACAGAAGTGCCGGGATTGGTGGCAGGGCAGCCTCTGGGAATCGCTGCCACCGCCTTTGGAAAAACAAGAAAGAGTAGGTAAATTGGTGGTGGAAAAGGATGGGGGAAGTAAGGGCCGGAGGCGATGGCTGCCTCAGAAGAGTGCCGTCTGAGGCCCCCCCGCCTCAGGTGGAATAATGGTAGGGCCGTCCTTGAGCCTGATAGTACTTTGCAGATAGCTTACCCCTTTGCCTGTGTGTGTTGCACCTGTGCCTTGTCTTTATTGCTTTCCAACATGTTTCCTTTCTGTACACAAACCAAAAGACTCGACACAGCAGCTGTGTTTCGACGCATCAGCGCCTGCCTCAGGAGTCCTGCATATTCTCATACAGCCTGTTACAAGACTCCTGAGGCAGGCGCTGATGAATGGAAACACAGACGCTGTGTCAAGACTTTTTGATGTATATCTACTATAATAAAACTCACCCTCAACATTCTGAAGACAACGTTCTGAAGTCACTCAGTCACTCCCTGAAGGGTTCATGGATTCATGGTGGTGAAGCCACAACACTGACCATGTCTCTCTGCCCCGCCCTCGCATGACGGACCAATCAGAAAAAACAACCTCAACATTCTGAAACACAAAGGACCATCACAACACCGTTCCCAGGCAACACTAGGCAACGTAAGACGGACCAATCAGAAGAAACTACGTGACAATAAGGGAGGAGCATTCCCCAGCAGAATAGCTCATTATCTGTGCAGCACGGAGAGCACAGAACCACCGCTGGAACGAGAGAAGAATATTCCTGCTGTGGGTATGTGCAAAAATTTACAATTACATTTCACATTTACATTTCACCAACAGAAAGACCCCCCTCCACAAACCTCCTTGACAGACAAAACCACACACACACAATACAACAGAAACACACCCTCAAAGCCACACACCAATCCAACCCACTTTGCCAGCACAGCACATCCCCCAACCCCCAAGCAAAAAACAAAACAAAAAAAGACACACATCAACAACCTGCACACACACCGCACCCTCACACACCCTCACACACTCACACACACACACACACACACACACACACACACACACACACAAAATAACTCTGTGACACATACACACACACACACACACAAAAAGCTACATGCTAGCGCCCGTTTCATTGGTTTCGGAAACGGGCCTTTTTAACTAGTTTTCAATAAATTTCACATACAAGATGCTTTTGCCTACCCTTTACCCTACTCTTTGGATTCGCCTACAATGGTCGTAAGGATCCCTGTCCTTCCGCTTCTTGTGGCTCCTCCCCTCACCTACTTTTTCTGAACAGCAAAATGTTCTATTAAAAGGTGTTAAGAACGGAGAGCAAGCTCTGTGTTGTACAACACTTTTTGGGATTGTAGGTTCTCCACAGAGAAGACTGTATTATATTTAATCACAGACTGCGTACAGCTGATGCTCAGACAGGACCTGATTCATCCAAATAAATTTTGGCTTTCTGCGAGGGAATGACAGTAAGAAATTAGTGATCTATTTATCACAGCAGTTCCAGCCCCCTTCCTCTCTCTCCGGTGAATAGAGGCAGACATTCAGCTTTTCCTAACTCTTCCTCTCCCTCTCCATTCCCCACCCCCCAAATGTACCTAACATGCGTGTACCTCATTCTACTACAATCTCACCTGTATTCGTTCATACCTTGTATTTGTTCAGACCCGAATCGGCTAACGCCGTTAATGGTACTGTGTAAGCCACATTGAGCCTGCAAAAAGGTGGGAAAATGTGGGATACAAATTTAACAAATAAATAAATAAAGTGGAGGAGTGGCCTAGTGGTTAGGGTGGTGGACTTTGGTCCTGGGGAACTGAGGAACTGAGTTCAATTCCCACTTCAGGCACAGGCAGCTCCTTGTGACTCTGGGCAAGTCACTTAACCCTCCATTGCCCCATGTAAGCCGCATTGAGCCTGCCATGAGTGGGAAAGCGCAGGGTACAAATGTAACAAAAATAAAATAGATACTATTGGAGATTCTACATGGAATGTTGCTACTATTGGAGATTCTACATGGAATGTTGCTATTCCACTAGCAATATTCCATGTAGAAGGCTGCGCAGGCTTCTGTGAGTCTGACGTCCTGCAGGACGTCAGACTCACAGAAGCCTGCACGGCCACATTGGTGATCTGCAAGAGCCGACTTCTATATGGAATGTTGCTAGTGGAATAGCAACATTCCATGTAGAATCTCAAAAGGTAGCAACAGTGGAGGAGTAGCCTAGTGGTTAGGGTGGTGGACTTTGGTCCTGGGGAACTGAGGAACTGAGTTGGATTCCCACTTCAGGCACAGGCAGCTCCTTGTGACTCTGGGCAAGTCACTTAACCCTCCATTGCCCCATGTAAGCCGCATTGAGCCTGCCATGAGTGGGAAAGCGCAGGGTACAAATGTAACAAAAATAAAATAGATACTATTGGAGATTCTACATGGAATGTTGCTGCTATTGGAGATTCTACATGGAATGTTGCTATTCCACTAGCAACATTCCATGTAGAAGGCTGCGCAGGCTTCTGTTTCTGTGAGTCTGACATCCTGCAGGACGTCAGACTCACAGAAGCAGAAGCCTGCGCGGCCACATTGGTGATCTGCAAGGGCTGACTTCTACATGGAATGTTGGTAGTGGAATAGCAACATTCCATGTAGAATCTCAAATAGTAGCAACAGTGGAGGAGTGGCCTAGTGGTTAGGGTGGTGGACTTTGGTCCTGGGGAACTGAGGAACTGAGTTCGATTCCCACTTCAGGCACAGGCAGCTCCTTGTGACTCTGGGCAAGTCACTTAACCCTCCATTGCCCCATGTAAGCCGCATTGAGCCTGCCATGAGTGGGAAAGTGCGGGGTACAAATGTAACAAAAATAAAAATTTCTTTAAAAAAAAAAAATTAAAAAAAAAAATTTCCATGTCTGAGCGGCTTGTTACATGACCCTGCATTTTTTAGCATTAAATCTTAGCTGCCAAACTCCGAACTATTCTTCAAGCTTTGCAGGGTCCCTCCTCATGTTAGCCACACCATTTTGGTATCATCCGCAAGCAGGCAAACCTTACCAGACAGCCCTTCAGCAATATCACTTGCAAAAATATTTTAATAAACAAGCCCAAGAACCAAACTTTGCAGCAAACCACTGGTAACATCCCTTTCCTCAGTGAGCTCCATTTACCACTCACTACCTTCTCTCACCTTCCGTTCAACCAGTTCCTAATCCAGTCGCTTTAAGGTCCATACCGAGGGCACTCAGTTTATTTATAAACTAGTAAAAGTGGCCCATTTCGGAGGGCAATGAAACGGGTGCTAGCGAGGTTTTGTTGTTTTAGTGATGTTGGGGGGGGGGGGGGGGGGGGGGGTCAGTGACATACCGACAGCGTGTGGTCCCGTATCCTTCCATTATTGCAGCTCCTCGATCGGTGCTTCGTGTGTAAGGTATTGGTGTGTGTCGTTCGGTAGTGTAGCATTGTGGGTGCTGTTTGATTGGTCCTCCGTGGCTCCGCCCTCGACGTCATGACGTTGTACGCGAGGGCGGGGCAGACAGTCATGGTTCCACTGCGATCTACACCATGACGGAAGTTGGAGTTGAAAAATGTTGCCTCATTAGAACGTTGGGGTTGTGAATTATGTCCGGAAGGGGCGTGGCTGAGGGCGTGTCTACTGAGTGAGGGTGAGTGGTGGTGACAGCCTAGCCTAGGAGGGTGAGTGGTCCTGACAGCCTACCCTAGGAACAGTACATTCAGTGCTTCACTGAACGTTGGAGGTGAGAATTATTTATATAGATCTATGTGGAACTGTGTCAAAGGTTTTCCTAAAATCTAAATACACCATATCTAGCGCTCTCTCTTCATCCAACTCTCTGGTCACCCAGTCAAAGAAATGAATCGGATTTGTCTGAAACGACTTGCCTCAGGTCCTTTAATCCAATGGATTTCAGAAACATCACTATTCTCTGTTTTAAAAACTAAGTGTTGATAAGCCTTTAGTTGCAACCCAGTGAGAAATGCTATAAGTAGCCTAGCAGGTTTAAATGCTCTCCAAGCAGTGGCGTTCCTAGGGTGGCTGACACCCGGGGCGGATCACCGATGTGCCCCCCCCCCGGGTGCAGCGCGACCCTCCCCACCCCCAGCGAAATGACGGACACCTCCCCCCCGGTGAAACGACACCCCCCGGGTGCATTTTTACCTGCTGGGGGGGGGGGGTGGCGCGCTCCGGCCGGCTTCGCTCGTTCCCTGCTCCCTCTGCCCCGGAACAGGAAATAACCCGTTCTGGGGCAGAGGGAGCAGGGAACGAGCGTTGCCGACAGACGTGTGGCACCCTCCCCAGCGGCGTGCACCCGGGGCGGACCGCACCCACCGCCCCCCCCCCCCCCTTAGTACGCTACTGTCTTCAAGTTTCATTGATGGAGATTAGTTATCTAATTTTTATTTTTTTCCTAGTACTTGGATCATTGTTTAGTGGACGAAGCGTATAGAGAATAATATAATTCCTTCTTTTTGTTATTTCTATATTTAATTGTTGTCTTGAATATTTCCATTGCATTTATGTTGTAAATGTAATTATTAAATGATATAAATAAAGTATTAAAAAATAAATCTATGTGGAACTGTGTCAAAGGTTTCCTAAAATCTAAATACACTATATCTAGCGCTCTCTCTTCATCCAACTCTCTGGTCACCCAGTCAAAGAAATGAATCAGATTTGTCTGAAACGACCTGCTTCAGGTCCTGTAATCCAATGGATTTCAGAAACATCACTATTCTCTGTTTTAAAAAAAAACAGTAGAACTTCCAGTCTCCCCCCACCCACCCTCCAGACAAGCCAGGAAATTCAGACTCGGTCCTTGCACCATTTCTTTTTCCAGAAACCCTGAGGAGCTGTGATGTATCACACAGTTGAGTTGCATCTCCTGGAAGCCTTGTCAGTCGCAAGCTTATTGCGTCAACTTTCCTGGAAGCCTCTGAGTCAAATGCTTGTTTGCTTTTCTGACTTATACTGTTGTGTGTGCATTTACTATTTACCAGTGCGTTTTTTTCTAGCGAAAAAGGTGCCAGTACTCGAATGACAGACCACCTTTCAGGGGTGGGGTGATCACTGAGGGATCTACCCCACAATAACCAGGTCCACTGCAACCAGTCAAGGCATCTATGACATGGCAGACTTGGTGTGTAGAGCCTGAGCTCTTTCATTAAAACTTAGGGTCCATGGGTCAATTTTAGCAGACAATGGAAAAGGTGCCAGTACCCCCAAGTACCCCCTCAAAAAAAGCCCTTCTAAAGGGTGACAAGATTCCATGCAGAATTTCAAAGAGTAGCAACATTCCATGTAGAACCCCAAAGAATAGCAAGGTTCTGGAATCCTAAAGAGCAGTGTGTTTTTTCTAGCGAAAAAGGTGCTGGTACTCAAATGTCAGGCCACCCTTCAGGGATGGGATGATCACTGAGGGACCCACCCCACAATAGCCAGGTCCCCTGCAATCAGTCACAGAATCTATAACAAGGCAGAGTTGGTGTGTAGAGCCTGAGCTCTTTCATTAAAACTTGGGGACCATGGGTCAATTTTAGTAGACAATGGAAAAGGTGCCGGTACTCAGTACCCCCAAGTACCCCCTCAAAAAAAGCCCTGCTATTTACCATAGATGCCATACAATACATTTGTTGATACTAAGCTTGTTGGTCCACCAATGTTTTAATTTTTTAAAACATTGGTGGCGGGAGGGGGGTCGAGAGGGTCGTCGGCAGGGGGGGGGGTCAAAGTTGTTGTTGTTGGTGGTGGTGGCGGCAATGGCGGGGGGGGGGGGGGTCAGCGGGAGGGGGCTCCAGAGCCTGCCGAAGTCTGGCTACGCCCCTGATAAACAGTATGGATTTAGTCCAGAGGGTGGCTACTAAAATGGTCAGCAGTCTTCATCATTAACATATGGGGACAGATTTCAAGCTTTCAATTTGTATATTTTGGAAGAAAGGTGGCACAGGGTAGATAGGATAGAGACATTAAAATACTTCCATGTTGCAAATGCGCAGGAGGCGAGTCTCTTTCTGTTGAAAGGAAGCTCTGGAACGAGAGGTCAAAAGATGAATATGAAAGGGGAGAGACTAAGTATATAAGTGTTGCCACACTGGGACAGACTGAAGGTCCATCAAGCACAGCATCCTGTTTCCAACAGCGGCCAATCCAGGTCACAAGGACCTGGCAGAAAAACAAAGAATAGCAACATTCCATGTAGAACCCAAAGAGTAGCAAGATTCCATTCAGAATCCCAAGTACATAAGTGTTGCTATACTGGGACAGACCAAAGGTCCATCAAGCCCAGCATCCTGTTTCCAACAGTGGCCAATCCAGGTCACAAGTACCTGGCAGAAACCCAAAGAGTAGCAACATTCTATGTAGGACCTTAAATAATAGCAAGATTCTAGAATTCTAAAGAATAACAAGTTACATGCAGAATTTCAAAGTGTAGCAACATTCCTTATAGAACACCAAAGAGTAACAAGATTCTATTCAGAATCCCAAGTACATAAGTATTGCCACACTGGGACAGACCAAATGTCCATCAAGCCCAGCATCCTGTTTCCAACAGTGGCCAATCCAGGTCACAAATACCTGGCAAGATCCCGAAAAAGCTCAATACATTTTATGCTGCTGCTTATCAGTGGATTTTCCCCAAGTCAATTTAATAATGGTCTATGGACTTAGGAAGCTGTCCAGACCCTTTTTAAACCCCTCTAAGCTAACAGCCTTTACCACATTCTCTGGCAACGAATTCCAGAGTTTAATTACACGTTGCGTGAAGAAAAGTTTTCTCTGATTCGTATCGTCATCGCATGCCCCCTAGTCCTAGTATTTTTGGAAAGAGTAAACAAACAATTCTTGTCTACCCGTTCAACTCCACTCATTATTTTATAGACCTCTATCATATCTCTCCTCAGCCATCTCTTCTCCAAGCTGAAGAGCCCTAGACGCTTTAGACATTCCTCATAGGGAAGTCGTCCCATCCTCTTTATCATTTTCATCGCTCAGGAGTAACCTAATATTTCTTTATGGAAAAGGTGGTTAATTCACAGAACAGCTTCCCTACGGAGGTGGTAGAGACGAAGCCTGTATTGGGACATGTACATGGCATGGATGGGCAGACTGGATAGGCCATATGGTCTTTACCTGTTATTTTCTCTTTTTCTACCTCAGTTGTTTTTCCCATCATAAAGAGCATATGAATTTGGGGGGGGGGGGGGGGGGGGGGGGGGGTGAAATGTGCAGACAGTGGGACAGTTTCTTTTCAATATGATCTCCTTCCTTGCAGAGACATAGAATTACTAGGGGACAACACTGGGGTTTTTCTCTTATGTGGGCCAAAATTTAAAAATTCATTTGGTGGAGCTGAATTCGAACTGGATGTAAAAAAAAATAATAAGGAAAACAAAATTGGTGTTCAACAACCATTATGTGAAATGTAGATCCAAAGAAACTCATTTACATGACAGAAAACCCAGAATGGACCTACTTTTGCTGCTGCTTCTTTCCTCAGGACCTCTGGCCGGGGCCTGGGCAGTGCAGGACTGGGAGTTGTCTTCTGGCTGCAGGTTGTGCCACGTTTAGCAGCTCAGTAGAAGGCTAGACAGTGTATACGTAGCACACTCAAATGACAGCAGATAAAAACCCACAAGATTCATCTAATCTACCCAACAAAATCCAGAATCATGCCTGCCATTCTCTGCAGGGCCCCAGAGATATCAAATCTCCACCATGCCAACCATACAGGCAACCAAACATGATGGAGTCTTGGTTATTATTTATTTATTGCACTTGTGTCCCACATTTTCCCACCTATTTGCAGGCTCAATGTGGCTTACAGAGCACTGTCATGGCATAGCCATGTCAGGTTACATCATACAATTGGTGTTACAAGAAGTTAAAGAAGGCAAAAGGATTTGTTCAAGCATTTGTAGGAAAGTATATTCTGAGTAAAGTTGTTATATTCTAGTTGGATAGGTGTTGTTTTAAAGCTAGTTAAGGGTTCTCGTGGTAGGCTTTGTTAAAGAGGTAAGTCTTCAAGGCTTTATAACTACATATCATCTCCAAGTATTGCTTACAGTATTCAACTTACCAGTTTAGATGTCTTCCCCTCTCCCCTCAGCTGCATAACACCTTCACTCGCAGCACGTGATGATAAGGTGATCTGCAACGCTGGCGCTGCCAAAGCCTCACCTGTCTTTTGCCATTTGCGAGACACAGACCCTAGAAGACTGTCCAGCATCGGGCCTCCGTTCCCCCATGCTAGACTTGGTAAATTTTCTTTCCGTCTTTTACCATTTGTGTCCCTGCTTAAGAAGATGAAAAGAAGATTCCAAAACCAGGGCAGTCACGTAGGTAGGTTGCAAGGAACAAGGCTTGGTCAGGGTTCCAGGGTGGATCGTACAAAATCAGGACAGGGAACAAGGTGTAATGCAGGTTCAGGACTTCACCGTCAGATGAACTTTCCAAGAGCCCAGCTCAGGGAAGGGCTAAAATCCCTGCTGGACCAGTCCTGGGTTAGAAGCAGGTACAAACACAGAACAAAGAGCCAACTGGATAACAAGACATAAAAGCACAATACATTACGTTTATAGACCGTACATAACCACATGCTCAGAAGACCGGTAAAGAACTGTGACGGGATGGTCAGTGTGTGTCCAACAGGAGATTCTGCAAAATCTTCAGGGGAGTCTAAGAAGGTGCAATAGAAGACTGAGCTGAGGAGGGGGAATGAAACTGAGGTAAGGACTTGAGACTGGGGGTGGGAGAAGGGTGAGCCCAGAAAATCGATCTTGGGGAAGGAGGTAGAATACTCAAGACACAGATACTGGAAATGGACTAGTGTACAGTGGTCGTGAGATGCTTCCAGGAAATCTCAGTTGACACAGATAATGTTAATATATATAGAATAGGACCTGCTGGGGGTCCATCTAGCCCAGTATCCAGTTTTCAACAGTGGCCAGTCCATGCCAGCTACCCCCCCCCCCCCCCCCAAGGGATAAGCACTGGCTTTCCCCAGGTCTATCTTGATAACAGTTTATGGACTTTTCCTCCTGGAATCTGTCCAAACCTTTTTAAAACCCAGCTACAATAACTGCTTTACTTGCTCCAGCAGTGAGTTTCAGAGCTTAACCATTCTTGAGTGAAAAAAATATTTTCTCCTATTTGTTTTAAACGTATTACTATGTAACTTCACGGAGCGTCCCCTAGTCTTTGTACTTTTTGAAAGAGCACCAAGTTTATTAAAATTTAATATACCGCTCAGGCAGAATTCTAGGCAGTTTACAGCAATATTTTTAAAAATTATAAAACTGGAAAAGAACGCCAGTGCTAACCGGAAAGAAAAAGGAAGTGAAAAAAACAACACAGCAAACTATTTTAAATCCAGAGAGAAAGATTCGGAAGATAACAATAAAAGAGGAAAAAAAGGTCAAACTTTAGGACCGATGGATTAGTCACCTCTTGCCAGATGTTCAAAGGCAAGGTGTTCTAAAGTTTAATTCCAGCAACCAGAGGCGTAGCCAGACAACAGATTTTGAGTGGGCCTAGGCAAGAAGTGGGTGGGCACCAAATGTTCCCTTCACCCCCCCCCCCCCCCCACCAAAAAAAAAATGATCTCAGCTGGTGAAAAAACGCTCCTTTCCACCTTGGCAGTCTGTAGCAGGCATGCGCTGAAAGCTGAGCATGCGCAGGTGCCGGTATTGTGGACAGTAGAATTTTCGTTACCCTCAGGGGGGAACTCTTCAGCTGGAGGAGCTTGGGATCCCAACCGGCTACCGCTAAATGTGTGCTAATGTCGGGTGGGCCTGAGCCCTAAGTGGGTGGGCCCCGGCCCACCCAGGCCCACCTGTGGCTATGCCACTGCCAGCAACCATAAACAACCTTCCCTGAAGAGACTGCAGTGCTACCTCATGGGGAGAGGGGACTACCAACAGGCCCTGTGACGCGGACCTAAGGGTCCGGCATAGGAGCCAACTTTTCAAAATGATTGGGGGTGCTAAGCCCAAAGGACATAACCCCTCCCTGGACACATACAAGGAATTTTCTCAATACTGGGGGTGCTCAAGCACCCACAGCACCCACAGAGTCAGCTCTTATACACGTGGAATTATAGGGAGTGACAGAATCGATTCACTTCTACCTGTTCCACTCCATTCAGGATTTTATAGAACTTTGTCATATCTCCCCTCAGCCGTCTCTAATCCAGTCCTGGGTCTGCCCCACTGCATCTCTGGACTTGCAGTTCCACTGTCTCTAGGAAAGTCCAGACCTGGACAAGTCTGTGAAGGTGGAGCTGGGTCAGATGTGAGTGCTACTGATATAACAAAACCATCCCAGCTGCTTCCTTTTCCCGGTGTAGACCATAGAGCAATGTTTCCCAAGTCCGGTCCTGGAGTACCCCCCCCCCCCCCCCCCCTTGCCAGTCAGGTTTTCAGGATACCCACAATGAATATTTTTTCACGGAGAGAGTAGTGGATGCTTGGAATGCCCTCCCGCGGGAGGTGGTGGAAATGAAAACGGTAACGGAATTCAAACATGCGTGGGATAAGCATAAAGGAATCCTGTGCCAAAGGAATGGATCCTCAGGAGCTTAATCAAGATCGGGAGGCGGGGCTGGTGGTTGGGAGGCGGGGAGAGTGCTGGGCAGACTTATACGGTCTGTGCCAGAGCCGGTGGTGGGAAGCGGGACTGGTGGTTGGGGGGCGGAGATAGTGCTGGGCAGACTTATACGGTCTGTGCCAGAGCTGGTGGTTGGGAGGCGGGGCTGGTGGTTGGGAGGCAGAGATAGTGCTGGGCAGACTTATACGGTCTGTGCCAGAGCCGGTGGTGGGAAGCGGGACTGGTGGTTGGGGGGCGGAGATAGTGCTGGGCAGACTTATACGGTCTGTGCCAGAGCTGGTGGTTGGGAGGCGGGGCTGGTGGTTGGGAGGCAGAGATAGTGCTGGGCAGACTTATACGGTCTGTGCCAGAGCCGGTGGTTGGGAGGAGGGGCTGGTGGTTGGGAGGCGGGGATAGTGCTGGGCAGACTTATACAGTCTGTGCCCTGAAGAGCACAGGTACAAATCAAAGTAGGGTATACACAAAAAGCAGCAAATATGAGTTATCTTGTTGGGCAGACTGGATGGACCGTGCAGGTCTTTTTCTGCCGTCATCTACTATGTTACTATGAATATGCATGAACTTGATTTGCATACACTGCCTCCTGAACTTCCGTAAACTATTGAAAACCTATTTATTTAAGAAAGCTAACAATAACAACTCATCCTAAATACCAACTAACAAAACGTACCTATACAAAATGTATTCTTTATGTCTTAATTGTTTATGCTAAATTATCCTGATTTATAGTTTAATATTCCTAATTGTTCAAGTTAATCTGTCACGAATGAAGTTTAACCTAATACCTTTCAGTTCTTATCGTATGACCAACTTTCCTTCCTGTAACCTAATGCACTCTGTCTCCTCTTCCTCAACTATGTATTTCTCCTCTCCGGAACTGGTAATCACCACTTACGGAACTATGTAAGCCACACTGAGCCTGCAAATAGGTGGGAAAATGTGGGATACAAATGTTTTATAAATAAATAAATAAATAAATTATATGCAAATCTCTTTCATGCATATTCATTGTGGATATCCTGAAAACCTGATTGGCAAGGGTGGGGGGGGGGGGGGGTACTCCCGGACCGGACTTGGGAAACACTGCAGCGTAAAGGAAGCTTACAAACTGCAAACAGGAAACCCTACTGCCATCCAGCCTTACTGGGCGCTTACCAGAGAGGCTGTGCGTTCCCAATCATTCCCAGATGAGCTGCTGTGCATCACCCTGTTCTGTTTTTATTTTGGCTGGTGGACGTGGTATGCTCTTCCTAAACATTGATCTTGGAATGCGTCTGTCCTTCAGCCCCCCCTCTGGGAACTGAGCAACGCTTGAGTTATGGGAATGGTAGCTGTCAGTGCTGGGACACGCCAAGGGAGATATTCAGGCAGGTCCATAGTGGTTACACATGGACCTCATCCTCTCTCGCTGTGTGTGTCCCCCCGAAATCCCCCCCCCCCCCCCGCATCACCATCATCAGGTCCACATATTCTACATACTAGTGTCAGAGGTACTCAGCCTATAAAATGCAATCAAAAACAGGCCTTGAGAGCTGAACAACAGACAGGAGAGGGGAGGAAGAGTGAGAAATGATTTTAAAGTATCTAAATCGCATCCATAACAAATAATAGGCGTTTTGAGGCCACTTCAGTACTCGCCTTCTTTTTTGGAGATACTAACCTGGCATTCTCCTTTCACAAGTTTGCTCTCTGCAGAATCCTGCCCCACATATTTACCTGCAGAAAAACTCTGTAATCAAATCCAGGGCCGCCGAGAGGGGGGGGGGGGCAGGGGGGACAAAATTCCCCGGGCCTGGGCCTCCAAGGGGGGCCCGGCGCCGCAGTCCCTTCCACCCGCCCCCCCCCTCCGTCCACCACCGGGCCTGGTCCCCCTGAATTAAAATCATAGCGCCTCACCTCGACCTCGCTCCGTGTGAAAGAAGCGCAGCAGCAGATCGCCTCCCTTTGGGCCTTCCCTCCCTGTGTCCTGCCCTCGAGGGTGGGACACAGGGACGGAAGGCCCGAAGGGAGGCGATCTGCAGACTGCCGCTGCTGCGCTTCTTTCATACGGAGTGAGATCGAGGTGAGGCGCTATGATTTTAATTCAGGGGGGCCGGGCCCGATGGTGGATGGAGGGGGGCAGGTGGAGGGGGGCGGTGACGACGACCTCGTGGGGGGGCCCCGGGGGCAGCCTTGCCCCGGGCCTAGCCCAGTCTCTCGGCAGCCCTGATAAAATCACTCTGTGGCTAAAACTATATCAACTGTCTGACGTATCGTTTCTACACTGCTGACATTTATCATGTTTCAATTAATATGATTGTTCTGTGCATTTTAATGTTATAAATATTTTTTATTGTTTACATGAAAAGTCAAACGAAGACGTATTTGTACAGAAAATTAAGCGCAAAAGAGAAACAAAGAGGAACTGGTTAATGGATAGAAAACAGAAGGTGGGGTTAAAAGGCCATTTTTCTCAGTGGAGGAGGGTGAATAGTGGAGTGCCACAGGGATCTGTACTGGGACCGGTGCTATTTAACATATCTATAAAGGATCTGGAAATCAGAACAACAAGATTGTTCTTTTAGGGGGCCTTTTACTAAGGTGTGCTGAAAAATAGCTTGTGGTAGTGTAGGCGCGGGTTTTGGGCGCGCACCGATCCATTTTTCAGCGCACCTGTAAAAAAGGCCTTTGTTAACAACAAGGCAAGCGATCTGCAAGATCCAACGTGGAAAACAGATGAGCAGATCAATGTAACATCAAAAGGATTTTATTAGAGATACCGTATATAAGAAAGTTGCCCGACACAGGCCGTGTTTCGCCCACAGGTGGCTGCGTCAGGAGCTAAAATGTATCCTCCTGAAAGGAACAATTGCAATTCTCATATAAGGGCAAGAAAAAGCCAGCACAGACGGCAAGTCCTATTGTGTTGTCGAATCGCAAATCAGTACTCCGTTACTGAAGCCGGGTCTGGCGTTCCTCTCTCAGTTACTGACTCCATATACGCCTCTGCATGCTCTCCAGTCCCGATACCAGCAGCTTGCTCTGAAGAAAAGGGTGTCGTCAGTGGAGTACCGCAGGGATCGGTCCTAGGGCCGGTTCTTTTTAACGTCTTTGTGAGCGATATTGCGGAAGGGCTGTCTGGTAAGGTTTGTCTCTTTGCGGACTAAACTCTGCAACAGGGTGGACACCCTGGAGGGTGTGAATGACATGAGAAAGGACCTAGCGATGCTAGAGGAATGGACCGATATTTGGCAGCTAAGGTTTAATCCCAAAAAATGCAGGGTCTTGCACTTGGGTCGCAAAAATCGGAGGGAACGGTACAGTATAGGGGGTGAAGTGCTTCAGTGTGCGAAGGAAGAGCGGGACTTGGGGGTGATTGTGTCTGACGACCTTAAAGCTTTCAAACAGGTAGAAAAAGCGACGGCCACAGACAGATGGATGCTTGGGTGCATAAAGAGAGGCATGACCAGCAGGAAAAAGGAGGTGATAGTGCCATTGTATAAGTCTCTGGTGAGACCTCATTTGGAGTACTGCGTGCAGTTCTGGAGACCGCACCTACGGAAAGATATAAACAGGATGGAGTCAGTCCAGAGGGCGGCTACGAAATTAGTAAGCAGTCTTGAATGCAAAAATTACAGGGACAGGCTTAGGTACCTCAACATGTATACGCTGGAAGAGAGGAGAGAGAGAGCAGACATGATAGAAACGTTTAAATATCTCAAGGGCATTTATGTACAGGAAGAGAGCCTTTTCCAAATGAAGGAGAGCTCTGGAATGAGGGGGAAGAGGGAATAGGCTTAGGAGTAACCATAGGAAGTATTATTTCACAGAAAGGGTGGTGGAGGCGTGGAATGGCCTCCCGGTGGAGGTGGTGGAGTCGAGGACTGTTCCAGAATTTAAAAAGCCATGGGATAAGCATGTGGGATCGCTTAAGAAAAGGAAGAGTTAGGGGTTACAGAGGATGGGCAGACTGGATGGGTCATATGGCCTTTATCTGCCGTCATGTTTCTATGTTTCCATACCTACAATTAAATACATTCGCTATGATGTTATTCGGAAAATAAGTTTTTCGGTGATGGCCCCCAGTCTTTGCAATACTCTCCCTTCATATATTCGTCAACAGGATTCCCTGGACAAATTTAAGACAGATGTAAAAACTTCTCTTGACCTTTTCCTTTTTAGCTAGGAGGGGAGGGGATTGGGATTGTCAGCGTGGCAGAATAACCTGAATAACCTGGAGGTTTCCGTGTGGAATGTTTTGTACTCTTTGCTCATCTTTCCTATCTGAATGGAAGCCTCTTCAATATTTATTACATAGATTTATTTTTTTGATTAAGCAGACCACTCAGACAGCTTGGAAAAGAGATGGCTGAGGGAGGATATGACAGTTACTACTATTACTACTTAACATTTCTAAAGCGCTACTAGGGTTACGCAGCGCTGTACAATTTAACATAAAAGGACAGTCCCTGCTCAAAGAGTTTACAATCTAAAGGACACATGAACAGTCAGTCCGATAGGGGCAGTCAAATTGGGGCAGTCTAGATTTCCTGAAAGGTAAGAGTTAGGTGCCGAAAGCAGCATTGAAGAGGTGGGCTTTAAGCAAAGACTTGAAGATGGGCATGGAGGGGGCTTGGCGTAAGTTCTGGTAGCAGAATTAGAAAAGGTTCAAAGAAGAGTGACCAAGATGATAGAGGGGATGGAACTCCTCCCATGTGAGGAAAGGCTTAAAAGGTTGGGGCTCCTCAGCTTGGAAAAGAGACGGCTGAGGGAGGATATGATTGTGGTCTACAAAATCCTGAGTGGTGTAGAGCAGGTAAAAGTGAATTGATAGTTTTAAAATGAAAAGGAGGAAATATTTTTCCACTTAATGAATAATTGAGCTCTAGAACTCGGTGGAAGAGGATATGGTTACAGTGGTTAGCATATCTGGGTTTAAAAAAAGATTTGGACAAGTTTCTGAAGTAAAAGTCCATAGACATGGGGAAGCTACTGCTTGCCACGGGATTGGTAGCATAGAAAGTTGCCACTATTTGGCTTTCTGCCAGGTACTTGTGACCTGGATTGGCCACTGTTGGAAACAGGATACTGGGCTTGATGGACCTTCGGTCTGTCATAGTATGGCAACACTTATGTACTTGGGATTCTGAATGGAATCTTGTTATTCCTTAGAATTCTAGAATCTTGCTATTCTTTGCAGTTCTACATGGAATGTTGCTACTCTTTGGGTTTCTGCCAGGTACTTGTGACCTGGATTGGCCACTGTTGGAAACAGGATACTGGGCTAGATGGTCTGACCCAGTATGGCTAGTCTTATGTTCTTAGATATAATGATTTATTTTCTTGAAGACATCTGGAAATACTACCTCAGGCTTAATCCTCTGATCCAGGAGTAATCTCATATTCATCTTGTAGCCTAGTGGTTAGTGCAACAGGCTTTGATCCTGGAGAACTGGGTTCAATTCCTACTGCAGCTCCTTGGGATTCTGGAAAAATCACTTAACCCTCCTTTGCCCCAGGCACAAAATAAGTACCTGCATATAATATGTAAAATGGTTTGATTGTAACCACAGAAAGTTGGTAAATTAAGTCCCATTTCCTTTCCCCTTGAACTAATATGTATAGATTATAAACTTTAACACCTAGATTCTATATATCAAGATTTCCGTGTGCTTATAATATTCTCCTTCAAGACATTGTAATTATATTTACTATGTAAGCCGCATTGAGTCTGCAATGTGTGGGAAAGCGCGGGGTACAAATGTAATAAATAAATAAAATCAAAGCCTATTCCATAGCAATGTGCATATCCACCCTCATTAAGGCTTCCAACTGGATCCCGAGTTGCAGGAAATGGTTAATCCAGGCCTGGGTTTACCCCGTTGCATACAGGGATTTGTATTTCTGATTTCCCCATTGCATTCCCTGAGAAAAACAAGACTACAATTCTCAGTTTGCCCTGGGATAAACCCAGGACTGGATCAATCCTGTCCTGCAAATCTGGATCCAGTTGGCAGCCCTAATCTTCATCCTTCTCTCTCCAGCATCTGCACCATGCCTTGTCTCTCTACTAGTACTAGTAATCATTTTTATAGCGCTGCTAAGACGTACGCATCGTTGTCCACATTATATGCAGGTACTTTCTCTGTCCCTAGAGGGCTCACAATCTAAGTTTTTGTACCTGGGGCAATGGAGGGTTAAGTAACTTACCCAAGGTCACAAGGAGCAGCAGTGGGAGTTGAACCCAGTTCCCCAGGATCAAAGCCTGCTGCACTAACCATTAGGCTACTCCTACACCATTAGGGTCTCTCCTCCCTGCTCCCTTTCCTGTCCATCACCATCATATATCTTCACCCCCACCTCTACCTCTCCCTACCCCACATCAGCGTCTCCCACTTCTCCAATATCTGCTTCTGTGCCCCCCCCCTGATTCTGTATCTGCCTTACCCACTTTCCCTTCCTGTCACCATCTACCTTTGCTCTTCTCCCCTCCCTTCATCTCAGCATCTACTTTGCCCTGCTACCCACTCCCTCCCAGAACCTGCCCATGCCTGTCCTCCCCTTCCCTCCCAGTTACCTGCACTATTGCTTCCTTCCCTTCCATCCATCATGAACATATTCGAAACTCATGTATCAACGCAGAGGAAGCAGAGCTGTGGCAGTCAGTGGCACAGGCTCCTCAAGACCTTCAGCTAGAGGGCACTGGGAAACCCTGCCACAGGACCACTCCCTGCCCATCTTCAAATCCTTGCTCAAAGCCCACCTCTTCAATGTTGCCTTCGGCACCTAACCACCGTACCTCTACTCAGGAAATCTAGACTGCCACAACTTGACATTTCATCCTTTAGATTGTAAGCTCTTTGAGCAGGGACTGTCCTTCTTTGTTAAACTGTACAGCGCTGCGTAACCCTAGTAGCGCTCTAGAAATGTTAAGTAGTAGTAGTAGTAGTAGGTGGGGCAGCGGTGATAAAATTCCCCGGACCCGGCCTCCAAGTGGGGGTCCGGGCTCAGCACTGGCAAGCTTCTTCATGCCTGCTTCCAGGTCTGTCCTCTCCTGCTCCTGCGTGGCACCCAGGACCCAGATGATTGCATTTGCATTAATGCAATTATCCAACTCCCGGCATGGACAGGAGCAGCGCAGGAGAGGACAGAGTGAGAGCGCAGACAGAAAGGCACGGGGGCAGTGACCCAGATGGGGTGGGGGCACTCACATGTATGTGGTCCAGCCCTGCCTGCCTAGTTGTTCTGGTCTCAGGTCTGTTTTGCTTCTTAGGCAAGTGAGACTTGGGGATCCCCACGAGCCTCACTGCTCTGGTCTCCCTGATGCAGTCCCCGCTCAATGTATGAGATGAGAGGATGTGTGTGTTTGTATCAGAGATCGCGTCCAACTGTATGTATCTCATGCCTAATACATAGTTGGTGTCTCTGTGAGGCACAGGGGGATATAATGGACTCTCTGGGTTCAGGAGGAGAGTCAGTGACCGAGACACAGTGAGATAAAGTGACTCCCCAGGATCACACAGAGAATCAGAGTGAAAGTGACTCCTTCAGGGTCACTTGGAGAGTCTGTGACTGAGGCACAGGGAGAGAAAGTGACTCCCCCAGGGTCACACAGAGAGTCAGTGACTGAGACACAGTGAGATAAAGTGACTCCCCAGGATCATACAGAGAATCAGAGTGAAAGTGACTCCTTCAGGGTCACCTGGAGAGTCTGTGACTGAGGCACAGGGAGAGAAAGTGACTCCCCAGGGTCACACAGAGAGTCAGTGACTGAGACACAGGGAGAGAAAGTGACTCCCCAGGGGCAGAGAGTCAGTGACTGAGACACAGTGAGATAAAGTGACTCCCCAGACAGAGAATCAGAGTGAAAGTGACTCCTTCAGGGTCACCTGGAGAGTCTGTGACTGAGGCACAGGGAGAGAAAGTGACTCCCCCAGGGTCACAGAAAGAGTCAGTGACTGAGTCACAGGGAGAGAAAGTGACTCCCCAGGGTCACACAGAGAGTCAGTGACTGAGACACAGTGAGATAAAGTGACTTCCCAGGATCATACAGAGAATCAGAGTGAAAGTGACTCCTTCAGGGTCACCTGGAGAGTCTGTGACTGAGGCACAGGGAGAGAAAGTGACTCCCCAGGGTCACACAGACAGTGACTGAGACACAGGGAGAGAAAGTGACTCCCCAGGGGCAGAGAGTCAGTGACTGAGACACAGTGAGATAAAGTGACTCCCCAGGATCACACAGAGAATCAGAGTGAAAGTGACTCCTTCAGGGTCAGTGCTGGTATGTCTAGTAGTGCTACAGAAATGATTAGTAGTAGGGTCACCTGGAGAGTCAGTTGATTGAAGCACAGGAAGAGAAAGTGACTCCGCCAGGGTCACACAGAGAGTCAGTGACTGAGACACAGTGAGATAAAGTGACTCCCCAGGATCATACAGAGAATCAGAGTGAAAGTGACTCCTTCAGGGTCACCTGGAGAGTCTGTGACTGAGGCACAGGGAGAGAAAGTGACTCCCCAGGGGCAGAGAGTCAGTGACTGAGACACAGTGAGATAAAGTGACTCCCCAGACAGAGAATCAGAGTGAAAGTGACTCCTTCAGGGTCACCTGGAGAGTCTGTGACTGAGGCACAGGGAGAGAAAGTGACTCCCCCAGGGTCACAGAAAGAGTCAGTGACTGAGTCACAGGGAGAGAAAGTGACTCCCCAGGGTCACAAAGAGAGTCAGTGACTGAGACACAGTGAGATAAAGTGACTCCCCAGGATCATACAGAGAATCAGAGTGAAAGTGACTCCTTCAGGGTCACCTGGAGAGTCTGTGACTGAGGCACAGGGAGAGAAAGTGACTCCCCAGGGTCACACAGACAGTGACTGAGACACAGGGAGAGAAAGTGACTCCCCAGGAGCAGAGAGTCAGTGACTGAGACACAGTGAGATAAAGTGACTCCCCAGGATCACACAGAGAATCAGAGTGAAAGTGACTCCTTCAGGGTCAGTGCTGGTATGTCTAGTAGTGCTACAGAAATGATTAGTAGTAGGGTCACCTGGAGAGTCAGTTGATTGAAGCACAGGAAGAGAAAGTGACTCCGCCAGGGTCACACAGAGAGTCAGTGACTGAGGCACAGGGAGAGAACGTGACTCCCCTAGAGTCACACAGAGAGTCAGTGACTGAGACACAGTGAGATAAAGTGACTCCCCAGGATCACACAGAGAATCAGAGTGAAAGTGACTCCTTCAGGGTCAGTGCTGGTATGTCTAGTAGTGCTACAGAAATGATTAGTAGTAGGGTCACCTGGAGAGTCAGTTGATTGAAGCACAGGAAGAGAAAGTGACTCCGCCAGGGTCACACAGAGAGTCAGTGACTGAGGCACAGGGAGAGAACGTGACTCCCCTAGAGTCACACAGAGAGTCAGTGACTGAGGCACAGGGAGAGAAAGTGACTCCCCCCCACGGCCACACTGAATCAGTAGTAGAGAAATCTTGAACTCATATCGCAGGATATCTGTTGAATCCTAATTTGCTGTTTTACACATGAGGCTATTCCTGCTCCAGAGAAGAACATGTATTATAATCAGCTGTAAGGAAAAGCTACAGCATCACAGTGGTCTCGTCTTTCTCATCTGATATCATCTCTCCATGCAAAGCTGGTGCTCACTGCTCCAGCCCCCAAACTGCTCCACTTCTCAGGGAACCACCATGCAACGCAAACCAACCCAGTTCTTAGATTATGCATATTGTACCTACTGTACACCACCTTGGATGACTCTGTTCATAAAGGCAGGTAATAAATCTCATTCAATAAATAAATATGCATTTTCATTCTATGAATATTCATTATGTAGAGCAGAGCTGTACCAAATAGCATATTTTACTATTCGGCCGACTACGAGTAATGGGCATTGAGTTTTAACATCATAAAGAATCAACTTGAAATCAGGGATCAAGTGTTTATTTCAGTAGGATTTAGCACAGAAGAGCCCCAGGTTATTCGTATTCGAATTTAAATCACTATTCGGCTGAATAGAATATGAATATTTGATACAGCAGTAATGAAGAGGCTGAAAACCAGATCTGTGGAGAGGGGCTGAGGCTGTGCCCTCCAAGACAGGATTCGGAAGGCACTGATTGAATTAGCACATGTCTGAAACTTTGGAGTAGTATCTAATTCACCCATTTCTTTGTACATTTCTCACATGCTTGGGATTTCTCTGTACATGTTCTCATATGCATGTGTATATTTTGTGTCCTATTCCAGGTTTTGCCCATAGTCGCAGTCAAGTAAACATACCAACATCGACCTCTAGTGTTCAAGAGGAGCCATGGCACAAGAGAGTCGGGCAAGAGGATTTGGTATTAAAACAACAGGAACCTAATGTCTTCCCTTCTCACCTCCTGTGCATCCATATGTGCTTTCCTGCTAGCCCTTACAGAGTATCTGGTTGCCCTGCACCTGAAAACACAGAAATAAAGGTTCTCTAAGAAAAACAAACATTATAAGATGAATTTTTTAATTGTATTAGCTGGTAATACAGTTTTTGACTTGCTTTCTGGAGCTGACACTCTGTTTCCTCAGATCAGGATAGAAAAAGCAAAAAATGACATTTGTCAGAAAATATAGCTGAATCATGAAAAACGCATCAAGGGTGCCTCAAATGTCACTAAAGCCTTCTGTTGAGCACAGTTCCCCCCTAAGCTGAGTGGGAGTCGTCCATGTACAGTCCTGCCAGTGGGAAGTGCTGTTTCACTATCACATTTTCAACAGTGAGGATGTTATAATGTATCGCTCCATGGTGCGACTGCACCTCGAGTATTGTGTTCAATTCTGGTTGCCACATCTCAAAAAAGATATAGTGGAATTAGAAAAGGTGCAGAGAAGGGCGACGAAAATGATAAAGGGGATGGGACGACTTCCCTATGAGGAAAGACTAAAGCATCTAGAGCTATTCAGCTTGGAAAAAAGGCGGCTGAGGGGAGATACGATAGAGGTCTATAAAATAATGAGTGGAGTTGAACGGGTAGATGTGAAGCGTCTGTTCACGCTTTCCAAAAATACTAGGACCAGGGGGCATGCGATGAAGCTACAATGTAGTAAATTTGAAACGAATCGGAGAAAAATTTTCTTCACTCAGCATGTAATTAAACTCTGGAATTCGTCGCCAGAGAATGTGGTAAAGGCGGTTAGCTTAGCGGAGTTTAGAAAAGGTTTGGACGGCTTCCTAAAGGAAAAGTCCATAGACCGTTATTAAATGGACTTGAGGAAAATCCACTATTTCTGGGATAAGCAGTATAAAATGTTTTGTACATTTTTGGGATCTTGCCGGGTATTTGTGACCTGGATTGGCCACAATTGGAAACAGGATGCTGGGCTCGATGGACCTTTGGTCTTTCCCAGTACGGCAATACTTATGTAAGCAAGCTCTACATGCATTAGATCAATCAAATAACATAGGCATGGTGCTCATAATGTCCAATATGATACCATGAGACACCTTAATAAGCAGTTAAGGGGGTAAGTAGATTTGCGATATATAGCCGGAACAAGATGGAAAGTACAAAGTCATTGGGATAAATAGATGGTTGGCTAAATTGAAGGCAGATTGAATAAGGTATGGGGAACTGGTCTAAGGGGGTCTTTTACTAAAGCTTTACTCGAGTTATCTGCAGCAGGGCCCATTGCTAAGCTTTAGAAAAGACCCCCTAAGTTACAGGGTGTGGGGCAAGCTAGACCAGATGCAGAAAGAGTGGCTAGTCGGTCGCCACTAGGGACGAGCTGTTGTTACATGTCGATAACAAATGAAAACGAGCAGAAAAACCCGTAACCTTTAGTGTATTTTCATTTGCCGATAATAGTGTACACCGGTTCTGTATTTATTAGGATTTACTTACTGCCTTTTTGAAGACATTCACCCAAAGTGTTATACAGCAAGAAAAAGCCCCTTGATATTCAGCCGGCGATGGTCGTCAGCTAAATTAGCCCCCATTATTCAGTGCCGAGCCACATCCGGGCACTGGCACTGAACACTGAAGGCTACAAGTGGGCAACCCAGTTTAGTGCCGCTGAATATGGGCAGTTGGGCAGGGACAGGTGATTTAAGTGGGTCAGAGCCTCTCTAGCCTGCTTGAATTGCATATATTTTTTTAAAGTTACATTTGTACCCCACGCTTTCCCACTCATGGCAGGCTCAATGCGGCTTACATATACAGGTACTTATTCGTACCTTGGGCAATGGAGGGTTAAGTGACTTGCCATGAGTCGCAAGGAGCTGCCTGTGCCTGAAGTGGGAATCGAACTCAGTTCCTCAGTTCCCCAGGACCAAAGTCCACCACCCTAACCACTAGGCCACTCCTCCCTTGAAGTTGATTATAAGCAACAAACAATTACAGCAGTAAAAATATTGAAATAACAGCACATAGGATGGCATAGGATGCTACTTACAATCTCAATATGTAAGTAGAAGTGGAATATATAGAGGAACTCTTTCCTGCCCTGAAGAGGTCAGTAGACCACCAAGGCACCACACTAAGGTAAAGGAGGGGAGGGGAGGATTTATTT
Organism: Microcaecilia unicolor; assembly: GCF_901765095.1. Taxonomy (NCBI): domain Eukaryota; kingdom Metazoa; phylum Chordata; class Amphibia; order Gymnophiona; family Siphonopidae; genus Microcaecilia; species Microcaecilia unicolor. The sequence continues at coordinate 96,416,032 of NC_044043.1, read as the reverse complement.
ATTGCATTTGTATCCCACATTTTCCCACCTATTTGCAGGCTCAATGTGGCTTACAGAGTTTTGTTATGACATAGTCATTCCAGGATGTCAGATACAATTAGTAATGTAAAAAGATTAAGTAAGGGAAAAGAGAAGGAAGGTGTTAGGCAGGATAGTATAAAAGGTGGATTTTAATAACTGGGTGGGTTGGTGAGGTAGTTTTGTAAGTTTTGTAAGGAGAGGATGCCTGCCTGCCCGTCTGTCCACCAGCCTGCCTGTTCGTCCGCAAATCCAGACAAATGGGTAGGCTGGCAAAACCCACCCGGTTGCCCGGCCATGTCCTCAAAAAGAGGACATGTTCAGGTAAAACTGGACGTATGGTAACCCTAAGCAGAAAAATCACATGTCTCGGCCACGAAGAGAAGCCAGACCTGCTATGCATCCTGATTGCAGCAGGTTAACTTGGGCCATGGTAGAGGGGGGGAGCAAGGTGGAAGCTTGATGGCAATATGTGGGGGGGGGGGAGAGAATGGGAGAGAAACTGAATTGAATGGGACTTGGGGGTGTGGAGAGCAAAGCAGTAGTTCAATGTGACTGCTGGGGGGGGGGGGGGGTGGAGAGAACATAGTAGAAACTGGATCATGGATGTGACTAGGAGGGTGGAGGGGAACAGGATTAAGGGGAAGGGAAAGGGAAATGGGACTTGATACACCGCCTTTCTGAGGTTTTTGCAAATACATTCAAAGTGGTTTACATATATTCAGGTACTTATTTTGTACCAGGAGCAATGGAGGGTTAAGTGATTTGCCCAGAGTCACAAGTAGCTGAAGTGGGAATCGAACTCAGTTCCCCAGGATCCAAGTCCACTGCACTAACCACTAGGCTACTCCTCCACTCCACTTAAAATTGGAGGAGGTCTAGGATAGGGACGGGAACAGGGCAGAAGCTGGATACGACTTGAGGGGTAGGGAAGGGACCAGAACAGTAGATGGTTTTGACTGGTGGTGGTGGTAGTAGCAGAAGCTGGATGTGACTTAGAGGGGAACAAAGCAGAAGAAAAACTGAAAGAACTGGGACTTGGTGGGTGAATGAGAGTGTGTTGGGGACAGAACAGGAAATTATGGATGGGAGACACTGAGTGGGAATTTGGAGGGGGGTCACTTAACCCTCCATTGCCCCATGTAAGCGGCATTGAGCCTGTCATGAGTGGGAAAGCGTGGGGTACAAATGTAACAATATATATATATATATACTGGTGTTTTAGGACCCAGTGTAATATTTATAATATTGTCTTTTCATAGATGGGTTAGGGCTGTTATGGTGTGATAAGTTTCCTATATATGTTTCGAGTGTCTTTTTGCAGGGTCTTCTGTTATTTTGCAAAGTGTCTGGCCCTTTTTGAAAGCAGGCTCTGGGGCAAAGTCAACCAAAGGCAGCCCTTGGCACCCAAAATAAGAAAGCTCAGGAGCAGTGGTTTCCACATCCTGTAGTCACCATACAAACAACAACTGTCTGCTTTAAACAAAGGGCCTCTTTTATCATTTAATTATTTATTTGTTGCATTTGTATCCCACCTTATCCCACCTCTTTGCAGGCTCAAAGTGACTTACAATACATCATGAGTAGTGGAAGAATGTTAGTAAATAAACATTTTAGGGTTTTGGTCAGCATGATGATAATAAAACAAAGTAATAGTATACTAGCGGTCCCCAGTGCTGTAACGCCGACAAAGCCCATTCACTTTGAACGGGCTTCGCCGGCACTGCCGCGCAGGAACTTGCTAGTGTGGCTTGATAAAAGAGGCCCAAAGTGTCTGGCAGTGGAAGGAGCGTGGGCTGTTCCTGAGGTGATGATCACAGTTTGAATATAGTAACATAGTAACATAGTAGATGACGGCAGAACAAGACCTGCATGGTCCATCCAGTCTGCCCAACAAGATAAACTCATATCTGTATACCTTACCTTGATTTGTACCTGTCTTTTTCATGGCACAGACCGTGTAAGTCTGCCCAGCACTATTCCCCGCCTCCCAACCACCAGTCCCGCCTCCCTATCACAGGATAGAATGTGTTCTATCCTTTGACAGCCTTTCCCTGGTTCTGATGTGGCTCTCGGGTGAGTGGGACACCTTTTCTGTTATGCGCACACTCACCCGAGAGCCACATCAGCAATGCATTGTGGTGGGTGTAGGGTACTGGGCTCCGTGATTCCACTAGCTTGTGTTAAATGCTCACGTCACGATGTTGGTAGTTGGTAGGCTCTACTCCCATGGTGCTTTTCCCTCTGCTTACTGGGTCAAAGTGTGCCCTGTTTTGTTTCCGGTAGTCCATGAGGTAGTAGTGGCCATTTTTGTAAGCCAGTTTTAGATCCCTTTCATGTGTTAGCCACGTTACAGAACTTAGTTCTTACCTTGAATGTTGCTGAAAGAGGGCATTGTACAGCATTCTGCCAGCTCTGACCTACTGCTAATCTCAGTACCAGAGAGACTCTTTGCCAGTAACATAGTAACATAGTAGATGACGGCAGAAAAAGACCTGCATGGTCCATCTAGTCTGCCCAAGATAAACTCATATGTGTATACCTTACCTTGAATTTGTACCTGTCTTTTTCAGGGCACAGACCATATAAGTCTGTCCAGCAGTATTTCCCGCCTCCCAACCACCAGTCCCGCCTCCCATCACCGGCTCTGGTACAGACCGTATAAGTCTGCCCTCCCCTATCCTCGCCTCCCAACCACCACCCCCTCTTCCCCCCACCTGCTCCGCCACGTGTTGTAAGGGGTATAGCTCTATTGTTGCGGAATATTGCGTTTGTGATAGAAAAATGAAGATGGAGGATTTATATTGAGATTCTCTGCAATCCTGGAGAGAATCCAGAGATCCAGACTTCACTCCCACAAAGAAGAATGTGTTGAATGATGTGTTGGTGGGGTGGGGGGTGGGGGGAGAGTTTCTTTTATGCGTAGAATGCCTTTTGTGTCTAATATTCCTAATTTAAAAGTGTGTGTGTGAGGGGGGGGGGGGGGGGGGGGGAGAAGAGAAATGTCATTTTGGCTTCTCTTCCCCCCTCCCCCCACCTAGCTTGTTCCCCTGTTCCCGCCCCAAACTTTCTGTCTACAGGTGCCACAGTGGGCACCACAGATCAAGAACTAAAAATATAACCTGTCAGCAAATCCAGGTTAATAATTCATGAACATAACTGCAGATTTTTGATCCGGGCTTTGTGTTACCCCATTTAAAGGACTTGTGATTCTAGTTTCCTTGACAAATGTTGCACGGATGTTTGCATGATGAGACCCCATAGGCACCAAAATTAGGGGGATGCGTAGAAGCAAATACAGGTTGCTCCCTCGCTGGACACAATGCAGGAGTTCGTTGCTTCTTTGCTCCATATTGCTCAGCAGCAGCAAAGGCAGGCTGCGCAGTCCCTCCCAGGCAGCAGGGGGCGCGCCTCTTTCAGGCTGATGGCAGGCGACGGGCGCACTGCACGCCTCGAACCTCAGAGACCTGCGCGCGACGGGGACCTTTCCTCACCGCGTCTGCGCCTCAGTGCCGCCACTCCCGATTGGCTGAGCGAGAACCAACGAGGCGGTGCTACGTCCTAGGGCGGCCTGGGAGGCCCGGAAGTGAGCGGCGGCGACGGCGTTGGTGCCTGTTGGCGTGAGTGACGTGAGAGGAGGCCCTGCGGGCTGGTAGGTCAGTGAGTGCCGGAGCCTCAGCGGGGCCCGGTAGTTCAACCCCCCCCCCCTCCCCAACCGAGCGGTGGGGGCGGCTTCCGTTGTCCCTTAAAACTTTGGTCTCTTGTTACACCGAGAGACTGTTTACACGGAAGGGGCTTTTTCTGAAATATCCCCCGGGGGTGTCGAGCCAGGTCGCCTGGAGCAGGACAGGTTCGAGAAACCGCCTTGTTCTTGGTTTCTGTGCAGCTTCTTTCTCTGTCAAGCGGACTCAGAATCTTGTTGTTTCAGGGCCAACAGAGGGGTTAAGGGACTTGCCAGGGTCGGAGGGGTTAAGGGACTTCCAGGGTCGGAGGGGTTAAGGGACCTGCCAGGGTCGGAGGGGTTAAAGGACCTGCCTGAGTCGGAGGGGTTAAAGGACCTGCCCGGGTCGGAGGGGTTAAGGGACTTGCCCGGGTCGGAGGGGTTAAGGGACTTCCAGGGTCGGAGGGGTTAAGGGACCTGCCTGGGTCAAAGGGGTTAAGGGACCTGCCGGGGTCGAAGGGGTTAAGGGACCTGCCTGGGTCAGAGGGGTTAAGGGACCTGCCTGGGTCGGATGGGTTAAGGGACCTGCCAGGGTCGGAGGGGTTAAGAGACTTGCCTGGGTCGGAGGGGTTAAGGGACCTGCTGGGGTCAGAGGGGTTAAGGGACTTGCCAGGGTCGGAGGGGTTAAGGGACTTGCCTGGGTCAGAGGGGTTAAGGGACTTGCCAGGGTCGGAGGCGTTAAGGGACTTGCCTGGGTCAGAGGGGTTAAGGGACTTCCAGGGTCGGGGGGTTTATTTATTTATTTGTTACATTTGTACCCCACACTTTCCTTAAGGGATTTGCCAGGGTCGGAGGGGTTAAGGGACCTGCCGGGGTCGGAGGGGTTAAGGGACTTGCCTGGGTCAGAGGGGTTAAGGGACTTCCAGGGTCAGAGGGGTTAAGGGACCTGCCGGGGTCAGAGGGGTTAAGGGACTTCCAGGGTCGGAGGGGTTAAGGGACCTGCCTGGGTCGGAGGGGTTAAGGGACCTTCCGGGGTCGAAGGGGTTAAGGGACTTGCCTGGGTCGGAGGGGTTAAGGGACTTCCAGGGTCAGAGGGGTTAAGGGACCTGCCGGGGTCAGAGGGGTTAAGGGACTTCCAGGGTCAGAGGGGTTAAGGGACCTGCCGGGGTCGGAGGGGTTAAGGGACCTGCCTGGGTCAGAGGGGTTAAGGGACCTGCCGGGGTCAGAGGGGTTAAGGGACTTCCAGGGTCAAAGGGGTTAAGGGACTTGCCTGGGTCAGAGGGGTTAAGGGACTTGCCAGGGTCAGAGGGGAGCTGCAGTGGGAATTTTTATTTATTATTATTAGCATTTCTATAGCGCTACCAGACTCACGCAGCGCTGAACACCTGACATAAAGAGACAGTCCCTGCTCAATAGAACTTATAATCTAAGTAATACAGACAGACAGGACAGTTACGGATGAGGGAAGTAATGGGTGAGAAGGAAGGAAGGGACAAGGGGAGGGCAATTGAGTATTGGCTAGGAGCTAAAAATCAGCAGTGAAAAGGTGGGTTTTCAGCATAGATTTGAAAACAGGTAGAGATGGAGCTAGACGTATAGGTCCAGGAAGTCTATTCCAGGCATAAGGTGCCGCAAGAGAAAAGGAGCGGTCTGGAGTTAGCAGTGGAGGAGAAGGGGGACGACAAGAGAGATTTGTCCAGTGAGCGGAGTTCACGGGGAAGAATGTAGGGAGAGTGGAGAGGTAATGGGGAGGCTGCAGAGTGGATGCATTTAAAGGTCAGTATAAGAAGTTTAAACTGTATGTGGAATCGGACAGGGAGCCAGTGAAGTGACCTGAGGAGTGGGTTAGTGTGGTGGGTAAAATTATTCTGGCAGAAAATAAGTTGTGCCGCAGAATTTTGGACAGATTGGAGAGGAGAGAGATGGCTGAGCGGAAGACCAGTGAGAAGTTAATTGCAATAGTCCAAGCGAGAGGTGACAAGGGTGCTGGTAGCGTATTCAGAAAGGAAGGGGCGAATTTTGCTAATGTTGTAGATAAAGAAACGACAGGTTTTGGTGATCTGTTGAATATATGCAGAGAAGGAGAGAGAGGAGTCAAAGTTGACTCCAAGGTTACGGGCCGAGGAGACAGGGAGGATGTGACCCAATTTTTATCCATTAAGCTACTCCCCTGCTTCTCGATTATTAGCAAAACCTTTAACCTCATCAGGTGCATAGAATAATCATTTTGTAGTTTGCTGGAGCACAGGGTAAGGGACCAGGGTTGCTGCTAACTCAAGTGTGTCTGGGGCATTACTTCCAAAATACAGTTAGTATTTCATACTCAAGGTCCAACTGTTATTTCTTTTTCTTTTTGACCCTTGAGCTGCTTTTCAAAATGAGGTTTGTTTGGTTTTTTTTTCCATTCTGTTGCTGCTTTTTATTCTAGTTGTTTGCATATTAGCCCGACTGTTCTCAATCAACTATGTCACTGTCTGCGCCTCTCTCAGATGTTCTCTTTCTGACTTAAAACAGACCATAGAAAGTTAAAAAAAAAAAATTCTGACACTCATTGGAGGCACAGTAAGACCACTTGCTTGATGGGCCTTTTCTGCCGTCATGTTTCTGTGTATGTGGTGATGTTACATTTCCACTATTTCTGTTATGATTCTCAGCAATATATGTACATGTGGAGAGACATCCAGCACACACAATGGCAGCGACTTTTCTTCAGGAGTGTTACTGCTCCCGCGCTGCTGAAAGTCGTTGCTTTAAATAAAATCAGAAAAGTTACAGAGAAGGTTGACCAAAATGATGAAGGAGATGGCATTTTGCATTTAGCCCACATCATTTTGGAAGTGAGCTTCAGAACGAGTTGCATTTCCCTATCCTTGGAGACTTTACAATTTAAAGGGGCAATTCAATAGTGTCTAAGACAGCACAATAGGGCGTTAAAGTGTACCTAACCTGTTATAGAATGCCAAAGCTTAAATGCAACCACTTAACCCCAGGTCAATGGCTGGCATAAGTTGATGCATCTCAGTACGCCATGCATTACACGTAACTGATAGTATTCTAAAGTTGTACAAGCTGCATGGTGACATGCTCTTTCTTTGCCCATGGGTATGGCCTACTTGCAGTTGTGTTAAGCAAGGTGCGCACTAAATTTATAGACTTCCACCAAGCACTTACGTGTGTCACAGCCATTAATAACTCCAGTCCCTTGTGTATGTGCAGCTATTCTGTATTCTTTGGCCCACAATTAGATGCACCTTATAGATTTGCCTTTCACATGTGTACCTGAGGCAGAAGTCACAATGGTGGGATTTGAACTGAGCTTTCTGGATTCTCAGCCTGCTGTTTTATTACTCTGCTATCTCACATGATGACAAGCTAAAGTGATTGAGGATCTTCAGCTGGGACTGCCTCCATTGCCTCGGGTACAAACTTAGATTGTGAGGAGTGGAGGAGTGGTCTAGTGGTTAGAGCACCGCTCTTGACCTCCTGAGGTGGCCAGTTCAAATCCCACTGCTGCTCCTTGTGATCTTGGGCAAGCCACTTAACCCTCTGTTTTTTTTTTCGTTACATTTGTACCCCGCTCTTTCCCGCTCATGGCAGGCTCAATGCGGCTTACATATTGTATACAGGTACTTATTTGTACCTGGGGCAATGGAGGGTTAAGTGACTTGCCCAGAGCCACAGGGAGCTGCCTGTGCCTGAAGTGGGAATCGAACTAAGTTCCCCAGGACCAAAGTCCACCACCCTAACCACTCCTCCACTCTGTTGCCTCATCTACAAACTTAGATTTTGAGCCCTCCAGGGACAGGGAAATATCCAGTGTACCTGAGTGTAACTCACCTTGAGCTACCACTGAAAAAGATGTGAGCAAAATCTAAATAAAATAAATAAAACAAAATAAAATATGGCTGAAGGAAGATAATGATAAAGGGTATAAACTCATGAATGGAATGCAAATCAGTTGTCAATTCTTTTCAAAAACTACAAAGACTAGGAGCACACTGTGGAGTTACTTAGTAGTTTATCTAAAACTAACCAGAGAAAATATTTTGTAATTCATAAAAGAATTTAGGTCTGCAGTTTGTAGCCTGAGAATGTGGTAAAGGGAGTTAGTGTAGCTGGGTTTAAATGTGTGTGGACAGTTTTTGGAGGGAAAGTCCAAAAATCATTAAGGCAGACTTCAAGAAATCTGCTGTGTATCCCTGAGAATAAGAAGCGTAGAATCCACTTTTTTGGATCCTGCTAGGTAGTTGTGACCCGAATTGGTCACTGTTGGAAATGAGTTTGGTCATGATGGACCTTTGGTCTGACCAAATATGGCAGTTCTTATGTAACTAAGTGATGCAAGGTCTACATTCTGTCTCTTGCTTATCTCTGTTTCATAGGGTAGGTCATGGGTCTTCACTTCCCAGTCCTCAAGATCAGATGTTGAGGATATCCTTAAATATGCATAAGAAAGATTTACATACGATGGTGGTAGTAGGCATGAAAATCTTTCATGCTTATTCATATCCTGAAAACTTGAGCTATTGGAAACCCTTGAGAACTGGGACTGAAGATCAAGGGGGTAGATACTCAACTAATATTACTTGTCCAACAACTTAGTAATATAACGAGGGTATATAAATGCCAGTCCTTGAAAAACTTGCAAATAAAGTGCAAGTTTCTAAATACACAAGTGTTACAATAAGCTTTCTCATTGTAGTTTCAGAGCACAGGAGTAGGCAGAACGTTTCAACATCAGTTTATACGGTAAGCAAAAGTGGGAGAACGTTCTGACCTTTTTTTGTTGTTGTGATCTCCACATGAGAATATATTTTAGACCGTACTTTGAAAGTGCTTGAATCTGCCATGGTCATGTAGTCAAGGATGATCGTCTACATTCCCTTGGGAATGGTTTCAATCAATCCTTACTTTGAGAGTGGAGAATTTCTGCTATGTTGTGATGGAATCATTCCTGACTCTCCAGCGCTATTTTCTGTTTTTTCATGGAGGACTTGGATGCACATTTCACCTTTTATTTATTTATTTTTTTTATTGTTGTATATCACATTAGTTTGAGCTGGAGAAATTTCTTTCGCAAGTTAATATTATTCCAGAGTCATGGTTTATTGTAATCCGCCCTGGATAAGAGCGGGCTAAAAAAATAATTCCTCTAATCTAAGCCAAGATTTAACTGAATTTCTTTCTTGATTCTCTTCCTCTAGCTAATTATCAGAAGTGTGAGAAAGGTGAGAACTACATCCCTCAACAGCCATGGAGCTTCCCAACTATGGCAAACAACTGTTACAGCAGCTGCATAGTTTATGCAAAGAACAGTGGTTCTCCGACTGCACCATCTTTGTGGGTGTGGTACACTTTCGGGCACATAAAATAGTACTGGCTGCCTCCAGCCTACTCTTTAAATCTTTATTGGAGAGTACGGACACCATCTCTATTGATGCTTCAATGCTAACCCCAGAGGAGTTTGCCCTTCTGCTTGAAATGGTCTACACTGGCAAGCTACCGCCTGGCAAACACAACTTTACTAAAATAATCTCCGTCGCTGACAGTCTGCAGATGTTTGACGTGGCTGTCAGTTGCAAAAACTTGCTGACGGATCTAATGAACCGCTCTGCTCAGGGAAATGTGCGTCAGGAAGTTTCTGCTGTTGTGCTGGAATCACCTAGGAAAGAGGCACCTGTCCTGCTACAGACTGAGAAGGCAAGCAAACCTCAAGCGTCCATAAAGCTTACCATTCCGCCAGCTCCTGTAGCCGCAGAGACTGTGGCTACTCTGGGAGGGTCAGGGACAGCGGATGCTGTGGCAGAACTAAAGGTACCAGGTGCTCCGGTACAGTCAGGAACAGCAGCAGAATCGGGAACAGCTGGGGGCCAGATGGGTTTGGGGACACCTGGATCTGAAAAAGTGGCAGAATCTAGGACAGCGGCTACTCCAAGGGTAAACGACGCTTCGGGGGGCTCAGCGATTGTAGCTGAGTCTGGGATAGTGAGCGTTCCGGTGGGATCAGAACTGGCAGAAGCCCCAGCAGAACCAGAAACACTAGTAGCACAGTCTAGGACTGGAAACGCTGTGGCAGACCCAGTGACCATAACAGATACCTTGGTGGAATCGGTGACGGCAGCTTCTCTCTTTGCAGAGCAGGACGTGAGTCGGAACCAGGAAGCTGCACAGGAGGAGGATGTAAAGGTGGAAGTTATGTCCACCTCTGGATCCCCCAAAGAGGATTTGTGTGCTGAGACACTGCAGATTTCCACAGCTAAGCAAGAAGCTGAGGAAACGCAGCCCCCTGAAAAGAAGAGGAGGATTACAGAGCCAGGTATGAGACTGCCAGTCGTTGCTTTATTCTTTAACCTTGGGTTTGTAATGTGGGAAATAATCTTCTCTCCCTGGAGTCACCGTCTCAGAACTCACTGTTCCGTCTTGTGTTTGTTGCCAGGTAGTTTCTGTTAAACAGTTCCAAAAAAGGGACACGTGAGAGCAGAGCTTTGTTGTTTCTGACTCGTTGCAAATGCTAAATTTGGAGCTGCAGAATAGGGGGTCTGGTGTCCAAAGGATTTTTTTCCATAGTCATAAAATAACAAGATAAGCAATGGGACATCATGGACTCCAAATCCCCCTCTTCCCCCCCCCCCCTCCAAAAAAAGAAAGAGACGATGCTGGTGTACGTAAAAGTCCTGAGAGAGGAGAAAATCATCTCTCTATATAAAAGGCAACACCAACGTTCTATGAAGCCTCCAGCCGGAAGTGTGAAGGGGGCGAGATATCCGGTTTCCCTATGAGTGTCTGCCCCGCCCTCTCTGTAACACAGTCAGTGAAGGAAAACAGCAGAGCACGAAATCAAATCGCTGGCTCTGTAACAGTGAAGGACTCAGAGGGGGGAGGGGAGAGAGGCCAGAGGGCAGGGACACACACACTCCCACATGCACACAGAAGAAAACATTGCTAGCCCCCGTTTCATTTGCATCAGAAACGGGGCTTTTTAGAGCACAAAATCAAATCACTGGCTCTGTAACAGTGAAGGACTCAGAGGGGGGAGGGGAGAGAGGCCAGAGGGCAGGGACACACACACTCCCACATGCACACAGAAGAAAACATTGCTAGCCCCCGTTTCATTTGCATCAGAAACGGGGCTTTTTTACTATCTCTCTATATAAAAGGCAACACCAACGTTCTATGAAGCCTCCAGCCGGAAGTGTGAAGGGGGCGAGATATCCGGTTTCCCTATGAGTGTCTGCCCCGCCCTCTCTGTAACACAGTCAGTGAAGGAAAACAGCAGAGCACGAAATCAAATCGCTGGCTCTGTAACAGTGAAGGACTCAGAGGGGGGAGGGGAGAGAGGCCAGAGGGCAGGGACACACACACTCCCACATGCACACAGAAGAAAACATTGCTAGCCCCCGTTTCATTTGCATCAGAAACGGGGCTTTTTAGAGCACAAAATCAAATCACTGGCTCTGTAACAGTGAAGGACTCAGAGGGGGGAGGGAGAGAGGCCAGAGGGCAGGGACACACACACTCCCACATGCACACAGAAGAAAACATTGCTAGCCCCCGTTTCATTTGCATCAGAAACGGGGCTTTTTTACTATCTCTCTATATAAAAGGCAACACCAACGTTCTATGAAGCCTCCAGCCGGAAGTGTGAAGGGGGCGAGATATCCGGTTTCCCTATGAGTGTCTGCCCCGCCCTCTCTGTAACACAGTCAGTGAAGGAAAACAGCAGAGCACGAAATCAAATCGCTGGCTCTGTAACAGTGAAGGACTCAGAGGGGGGAGGGGAGAGAGGCCAGAGGGCAGGGACACACACACTCCCACATGCACACAGAAGAAAACATTGCTAGCCCCCGTTTCATTTGCATCAGAAACGGGGCTTTTTTACTAGTGTCTTTATAATACACAAGTGCTCTACCGAGTTTTCTTCCTTATTAATGTTTGTGGCGTTCAAATATTTCATATAAAGGAACTCGGCTCAGGTTACACGTTCTCCATAAACGTAACCTTTTCTCACTGTTTGGTGTGTTGGGCGTTCTGTGTTTCCATCAGGTTTCTGAGAGACGGAGAACCAATACCATAGCCCTTCATTAAGCCATCCAAAAAAGTTGGTATCTGCCCATTGTACTCCCAATGAAGTATTTTAAAATTTAGATCACCCGTATTTACGGAAGCATAAAACTGCTGAGCCTTTCCAGTTTGAGGGAAATCTCATCAATGTATTTTTCAGAATTGTCTGTGGTCAGATGAAGAGCAAAGACTCAGCTGGGCGTGTTCAGTATTTGTAATATTTGCAACCTCAGCTGAATCCATTGCAAAACAGAAATAGCTATCAAATGTGAAAAAAAAAACACAGATGCCATATCATAAATGAAACACATAAGGATGTGACTAAGGGGGATCATTTGCTAAATGTTCTACTTATTGACATAAAATGAGAAGAAAGCCTTAGGTCCCGATGCTCAAAACTCTGGCGCTGGATGGAACTGCGGCAGAACAGCACGGAAAAAAACTTCCTAATGTTCAGCTCTTATCAGTATGCAAATCTATTGTGCACTGGTAGCGTTGAGCATTAGGAAGTCAAGGGGGAGGATAGTGCGTGGCACATGCTCACAAGACCTCTCTGTCACTGAAACCTCTAGCTGGCCGCCTTTATCCAGAGAAAGAGGAGGAGGGTGTGGGAGAAGGGGAGGGAGGGGGAGCCCCCAAACAACTCCTGGGCAGCTTCTCCTGCTGCCCTCAACGCCTCACAGCCTTCTCGCCTCCTTTCCCGGTCTTCCCTGCCGATGGATCTCAGCCTGTCTTTCTCACCTCTTTTCCCCCTTCCTCACCCTACTGTCATATTTGCATTTCTTCAAACAAACAGATGTGGTTGGAGTACGAGGTTAGCTCCTTCTAAAATCTCTATGGTATTATTATTGTCTTTATTTTGAAAATGGGAGTGGGGGGTAGGTAAGTCACTGCTGAGAGAGCTGCTGTCCGATGCCAGTCACCTGTTTCCAGTTCCAACTGCTCATACGTTTTCCAGCGGTAAGGGCACCCTTGTGAAGTGCGCTGTTCTGTGAGCATTGGAGGGAATAGGAAATGGCCTTATTTGCATCCTTTTGACTACATTAGCATCCTATTCGCGCTGTTCCTTTGCAGGCTCTTTCTTTCCCGCTTTAAGGACCTCTGTGCATTGTGCGTTGGTAAATGCGGGCGCTGATGGCCTGTTGCACCCGCATTTGTTTCTGAGCATCGGGCTATTAGTAAATCAAGCCCTGGGAGTGTCCTCTAAGTATCGAGAGTAGCCTGGTAAGTACTAGATCTCTTCAGTAGTCAGGGCATCCAGTACATCTCTCACCAAAAAAGAATATTGGCCACAGAAATAAAAATCAGCTCTTAACATAGAGCCGTTAAGCAATATAAAATGTTTTGTACTTTTTGCCAGGTATTTGTGACCTGGATTGGCCACTGTTGGAAACAGGATGCTGGGCTTGATGGACCTTCGGTCTTTCCCAGTAGGGCAATACTTATGTACCCAATGTTATCAGTTTTCCTGATGATGGATTCAATGATTAACGTACTTTAGAGAGAATCAGTGCCAAGGCTCCCAAGCAAAATCTTGCTGACTGTCCTCCACCCCTCCCCCCTCCCCCCCCAGCCTTAAATTTAGGAGCACAGCAACCATGTACTTTTAACAGTGTCACTGCGTAACCTCATTATTCAGTTGAATTAGCCAATCTGCGCCCCCCCCCCCCCCCCCCCGGAAAAATAGTTAAACGACTCACCTCCTGCTGCCAGGCCAAGTCTCATGATAAGAGTCACATTATTGCGTTCTTATCGCAAGACTTAGCCTGACAATCGGAAATGATGCATTTAAGCACTTCTCCAGCTGCCCAGGGGGGCGTTGGCTAGTTTAATTGAATACAGATGTTTTGGAATCTGCACAGCTGCACTGTTAAGGGTAAATACAATGTTGCTGCAGAGACTTCTAGGGGAATATTTACTGATCGAAAGGAACGTGGAATAGCTAAGAAAGTTGATTCTTTGCTAAGAAACAGCACTTTTGGTCAGTTTCAGTCAAGGGTTTTAATCACTTCCTGGTTCATTGTGGAATATAAGTGAAAGTTGTCTTTTACTCACTGGCTGCCAGTTCAGGCTTAAATCATATCGGACCCCTAATGTGACTGACTGAGGTCCCATGGGACCCTATCATTTTTATGTTGGGCAATTTTTGTGTTCTAGTAACTGATCAGGTGGCAGTTACTAGATTAAATTTGGTGCAGAAACATTTTTTTCCTTTGAGGTCCCCGAGTCCTCCATATTTCTATTTGAATTAAAAAGCTTGTATTATAATAACTTTGGGTTTTACCTGTGCTGCTGGTCACTTACCTCACAGTCTTCATGAGCAATATGGCAAGAGGGGTTAAGTTTAGTAATGCAGATGCCCAAAAGTGTGTTTCTGGAGGAAAGCAAAGAGAGCTGGGTCAGTTCTGGTACCATCAGCGTCCAGTCTGACATTATTTTCTTTCAGTTGATTGGTTTGATATAAATATCACTTTTACATGGACTAATAAAATAGTTGTGTAAAATTGAGATTGTGATATTTCTCATACTCATTCTGTGCACACTGAGTGCGGGGTCGGATGAGGGTTAAGGTCAGTCTTGTTTTGTAGGAGCCATTGCTCATTATTATTATTTGTTTCATTTGTAACCCACATATCCCCACCTATTTGCAGGCTCAATGTGGCTTACATGGTACCGTAACGGCGTTCGCCAGTTGCGGTGTGAACAAATACAGGTGTTATTGATGGTAAAAGGATCGTGTTTGGTAGATACATAGGGGAAGTTAGGGAGAGGGGACGAGGGTTAAGGTGTGTCCATTACAGTCTTTGGTTTTGCAGTGTCGCAGGAACTTGGATTTTTATGTTGGGTCGGTGGGGTATGCCTTTTTGAACAGGTTTGTTTTTAGTTCTTTCCGGAAACTTAGGTGGTCGTACGTTGTTTTTACTATTTTTGGCTATGCGTTCCATAGTTGTGCACTTAAATAAGAAAAGCTGGATGCATAAGTTGATTTGTATTTGAGTCCTTTAGTACTTGGGTAGTGGAGATTTAGGTAAGTTCGTGCTGATCTTGTAGTGTTTCTGATTGGTAGGTCTATGAGGTCTGTCATGTATCTCGGGACTTCTCTGTAGATAATTTTAGGAACCGTGGTGCAGACCTTGAAGGCAATGCGTTCTTTGATTGGGAGCCAGTGCAGTTTTTCTCAGAGTGGTTTGACGCTATCATAGCGTGTTTTTCCAAATATAAGCCTGGCTGCTGTGTTCTGGACGGTCTGTAGTTTCTTTATAATTAGTTCTTTGCATCCCGCGTAAATTCCATCCAGTGGAGGAGTGGCCTAGTGGTTAGGGTGGTGGACTTTGGTCCTGGGGAACTGAGTTCGATTCCCACTTCAGGCACAGGCAGCTCCTTGTGACTCTGGGCAAGTCACTTAACCCTCCATTACCCCAGGTACAAATAAGTACCTGTATATAATATGTAAGCCGCATTGAACCTGCTATGAGTGGGAAAGCGGGGGGTACAAATATAACAAAAAAATACAAAATATAATACCTAACATTCTAGTTGCTTTCTTAGCCGCCACTGCACACTGAGCAGAGGTTTCAAAGTATCATCAATGATGACACCTAGATCTTTTTCCTGGTTGGTGACTCCTAATGTGGAACCTTGCATCACGTAGCTATAGTTTGGGTTCCTCTTTCCCACATGCATCACTTTGCATTTGCTCACATTAAACGTCATCTGCCATTTGGATTCCCAGTCTCCATCTTTCCATAATCGGTACACACACCATATAAGTCTGCCCTATTTTGTCATATTTGGAGCACAGACTGTAGAAGTCCGCCCAGCTCTTGCTTTACCTCCCAGATACCGGAATTGCTCTAAGCGCTTCCAAATTTTGTTTTCATTCCATCATATTTCCATATAAGGATTCTTTATGTTTATCCCATGTATTTCAAATTCCATTACCGTTTTTGTCTCCACCACCTCCCGAGGGAAGGCATTCCAGGTATCTATCACCCTCTCTATGAAAAAGTACTTCCAGATGTTACTTCTAAGTTTACCATCCTGCAACCTCAGTTCATGTCCTCTAATTCTACCACATCCCCTTCCCTGGAAAAGGTTTATTTGTTTATTAACACCTTTCAAGGTTTGTTAGGAACCGGGCAACATTCTGGGAAAGGGGGAGCGTATTCCGAAAGGATAGATTCCACCTTAACCGGGATGGAACCAGGCTGCTGGTGCTAACTTTTAAACTAAAATGGGGGATGGGGGGTGGGGAACCGACCAGTTGCCCAAGAATGCATGGTTCAATGTGGAGTTACTATTGAAACAGGACATTTAGGTAATTCTAATAGAGAGGTTTCAACAATGGTGAAAGAAAGCCAGGAGTGTTTAAGGAGAGAGCAGCATGTCTACTACTACTATTTAGCATTTCTATAGCGCTACAAGGCATACGCAGGGCTGCACAAACATAGAAGAAAGACAGTCCCTGCTCAAAGAGCTTACAATCTAGTAGACAAAAAATAAAGTAAGCAAATCAAATCAATTATTGTGTACAGGAAGGAGGAGGGTAGGTGGAGGCAGGTGGTTACAAGTGGTTACGAGTCAAAAGCAATGTTAAAGAGGTGGGCTTTCAGTCTAGATTTAAAGGTGGCCAAGGATGGGGCAAGACGTAGGGGCTCAGGAAGTTTATTCCAGGCGTAGGGTGCAGCGAGACAGAAGGCGCGAAGTCTGGAGTTGGCAGTAGTGGAGAAGGGAACAGATAAGAAGGATTTATCCATGGAGCGGAGTGCACGGGAAGGGGTGTAGGGAAGGACGAGTGTGGAGAGATACTGGGGAGCAGCAGAGTGAGTACATTTATAGGTTAGTAGAAGAAGTTTGAACAGGATGCGAAAACGGATAGGGAGCCAGTGAAGGGTCTTGAGGAGAGGAGTAGTATGAGTAAAGTGACCCTGGCGGAAGATGAGACGGGCAGCAGAGTTTTGAACCGACTGGAGAGGGGAGAGGTGACTAAGTGGGAGGCCAGCAAGAAGCAGATTGCAGTAGTCTAAACGAGAGGTGACAAGGGTGTGGATGAGGGTTTTGGTAGAGTGCTCGGAAAGAAAGGGGCGGATTTTACGAATGTTGTAAAGAAAGAAACGACAGGTCTTGGCGGTCTGCTGGATATGAGCAGAGAAGGAGAGAGAAGAGTCAAAGATGACCCCAAGGTTTCGAGCTGAGGAGACAGGGAGAATGAGAGAGCCATCAACAGAAATAGAAAACGGGGGGAGCGGGGAGGTGGGTTTGGGGGGGAAAATGAGAAGCTCGGTTTTGGTCATATTTAATTTCAGGTGGCGTTGAGACATCCAGGCAGCAATGTCAGACAAGCACGCTGAAACTTTGGTTTGGATGCAAGGTGAGATATCAGGGGTAGAAAGGTAGATTTGGGAGTCATCAGCATAGAGATGGTAGGAAAAGCCATGGGATGAGATTAATGAACCAAGGGAAGAAGTGTAGATAGAAAAGAGGAGGAGACCAAGAACAGAACCCTGAGTTACGCCGACAGGCAGAGGGATAGAAGTAGAAGAGGATCCACCAGAGTGCACACTAAAGGTGCGGAGAGAGAGGTAGGAAGAAAACCAGGAAAGGACAGAGCCCTGGAATCCAAGGAATGCAAGGAAAAAACACAGTTTGAAGTGCCTGTAAATAAATGTTAGAAGCCTAAAAAATAAGATTGGAGAATTGGACTATATAGTACTAAATGATGAGGTAGATATAATAGGCATCTCAGAGACTTGGTGGAAAGAGGACAATCAACGGGACACTGTGTTAAGAGGGTACAAATTATATCACAATGATAGAGGGGATCAAATTGGAGGGGGGGTGCGCTCTATGGTAAAGAGGGAATTGAATCAAACAAATTAAATATGCTACATGAAACAAATTGCAGCATGGAATAATTATGGATAGAAAGTATAGGGAAGGAGTATACTGGTAGGGCTGTACTACCGTCCACCAAGACAGAACGAGCAGACAGATGAAGAAATGTTTACAGAAAATAGGAAAGCTGGCAAATTGGGCAACACTATATGATCTGTGCCAGAGCCGGTGGTGGGAGGCAGGGATAGTGCTGGGCAGACTTATACAGTCTGTGCCAGAGCCGGTGGTGGGAGGCGGGGCTGGTGGTTGGGAGGCGGGGATAGTGCTGGGCAGACTTATACAGTCTGTGCCAGAGCCGGTGGTGGGAGGCGGGGCTGGTGGTTGGGAGGCAGGGATAGTGCTGAGCAGACTTATACAGTCTGTGCCAGAGCCGGTGGTGGGAGGCGGGGCTGGTGGTTGGGAGGCAGGGATAGTGCTGAGCAGACTTATACAGTCTGTGCCAGAGCCGGTGGTGGGAGGCGGGGCTGGTGGTTGGGAGGCGGGGATAGTGCTGGGCAGACTTATACAGTCTGTGCCAGAGCCGGTGGTGGGAGGCGGGGCTGGTTGTTGGGAGGCGGGGATAGTGCTGAGCAGACTTATACAGTCTGTTCCAGAGCCGGTGGTGGGAGGCGGGGCTGGTGGTTGGGAGGCGGGGATAGTGCTGGGCAGACTTATACAGTCTGTGCCAGAGCCGGTGGTGGGAGGCGGGGCTGGTGGTTGGGAGGTGGGGATAGTGCTGAGCAGACTTATACAGTCTGTGCCAGAGCCGGTGGTGGGAGGCGGGGCTGGTGGTTGGGAGGCGGGGATAGTGCTGGGCAGACTTATACAGTCTGTGCCAGAGCCGGTGGTGGGAGGCGGGGTTGGTGGTTGGGAGGCGGGGATAGGGCTGGCCAGACTTATACGGTCTGTGCCCTGAAGAGGACAGAGTGGAGGAGTGGCCTAGTGGTTAGGGTGGTGGACTTTGGTCCTGAGGAACTGAGTTCGATTCCCGGCACAGGCAGCTCCTTGTGACTCTGGGCAGGTCACTTAACCCTCCATTGCCCGCCGCATTGAGCCTGCCATGAGTGGGAAAGCACGGGATACAAATATAACAAAAAAAAATATATATATGAATTTATCTTCTTTGGCAGACTGGATGGACCGTGCAGGTCTTTTTCTGCCGTCATCTACTTTGTTACTATAATGGGTGATTTCAGTTACCATGAATCACAATCCAACTTCTACACAAATTATATTCTATATCTTCAAGAATATCATATCTTGGGAACATATAAAGCCAAGAAAAAAAAGACTTCAGCAAAAATAAGAGACACTCCTACTTGTAAGGCAAAACCTTCATTATATAGGAGGCATGAAAAAAAAACTCCACTTGCAAACAAACCTTCCATGGATACAGACTGAGCTGAAAATGAATACGAAAAATGTTGCCCAACAATTATACTTAATACTTATCTCGGATCTCACAGTCTCTTTTTCTTTCATCTTTCTTAACTTGCTGCAATCCAACGCAACATCTCCATTCCAAAATCCAGATTGTATAATTGATGTGCTGCTAGTGATCTGTAACCTGTCGTTAAAGTCATCCGTAGCACCTGAAGATTGGAGGGTGGCCAATGTGACACCAGTTTTTAAAAAGGGTTCCAGGGGTGATCCGGGAAATTACAGACCGGTAAGCCTGACGTCAAATATCCGGTCTGGAACTGGCTGCAGGGAGCCCGACTGCAAGCCTGAAAGCTCCTGACTGGGGCTGTGCCACAGGGCTAGTTGGCCAGGGAGAGCTTCCAGCAAGAGTCGTCTGTCTGACCTGAGCCCTGCCTATGCGCCAAAGGTTACAGCGACTGCTTCTCAATTATCCAAGAAGCCGGTCCCGTTGACCGAAACGCCTTTGTTTGCTGTAGGCGTCGGGGTGTGTCTCGTTTTGTCAGTTGGCCAGCGTTATGTGCTGGCTGCGCACCTAAGCTAAGTAGTCGCTCCTTCTTTGTTAAAGTGTGTTTTAAGGTTTACACAGAGGTTTTACACATTTAGAAAATACGACGCATGAGTCAAGTGATTGATGACATAGTAGAGCTTAGATCTGGAATAACTGTGCGCTATAAGAGAACCAATAACTCACTTTTAAGAAAAGACATCAGATGCCTCAGTGTATCTACACAAAAATGAATTAAAATTAAGTTAATACAGAAGTTACAATTAGTTAACATTATTGTTAAAATGTTATGAGTTGATAATGGACTTGTGTTGTTTTGCCTATTGGATGTCTGTTGCAGTGCCGTAGCGAGGGCAGCTGACACCCGGGGCGGTTCGCCGCTGCACACCCCCCCTCCCCCAAGTGCAGCATGGTGCACCCCCCCCCCCCTCGGCGCACGCATGCGCCCCCCCCCCCCCCCAGAGCGCATTCTTACCAAAGGGGGCGGGCGGGAGGGCCGCTCCGCCCCGAGTGCATGTCGCTGGGAGCTGCGTCGGCTCCGCTGGTTCCCTGCTCTCTCTGCCTCGGAACAGGAAGTAACCTGTTCCGGGGCAGAGAGAGCAGTGAACCGGCGGAGCCGACACCCCCCCAGCGGCGTGCACTCCCCCCCCCCCCCCACCCTTCCTACGCCACTGGTCTGTTGCCATGTTGTCTCTGCTCCAATATTCCTTTGTTATTATTTATCGTGGAACAGTCTCACTTTTATATTTTGACTATTTGGGTTTCTGCCAGGTTCATGTTACCTGGTTTGACCACTGTTGGAAGCAGGATACTGGGCTAGATGGACCATTGGTCTGACCCAATGGTCTTGTGTTCTTAAATGTCTGTATCTGATGATACCCTTAATCTCTCCTTGGAGTCTTGTACCATAGTCTTTGAAGGTTTGCTCCGAGTGCCAAAACAGGTGTAGCCCAGCAAGTCTAACAGGGGAGAGAAGGGTACTTTGGGCACTGGCATGTATACTTCATGAAGTGGTGGTGGTGGTGGGGGGTGCTGGGGCAGATGTTGGTGGATATAGCTCCTGGTATGGAGAGGTGGCTATGGATTCTGGTAGTGCCTGTTGTCTTAATCTCTTTTGTTGTGTTTTTGCCCTGTCGTATATTTCTGAATCCTCTGTTTTCTTGCAGGGTTTTAGTAGGGTGTAACCAGTGCGCTGTTGTATTTCACAGTTGTTTCTTTTCTCTCAGCCACAGGGTCGGAGAGCGTGCTGGACTTTTTAGTGCGACATGAAGGCATCTTCTCAAAAGCTCTGTCAGAGACGCCGAGTCTCATAGAGAAAGTGTCCGATAGCGAGGAGATCTCGGAGGCGCAGAAGCAGGTGAGTGGTACCACCTGACATTTGGGGCAAGGAAAAGTAGCTGATGTCCCTTTACATATCTGATGCCCATGGGGATGGGAAGGCTCCTGGGAATTGTTGCAGTCTTAAAGAGCCTTTCAGTTCTACGACATGGATCAAGACCTTGTTGCAGTTTCGTTCCAGGGCTCATAGCAGAGACCTTAGTCTCCCAGCTCCATAAATTATTACTGGTGATCACAGATAGATAGTTTATTGAAAAAAAGGAAAACTTTTTTTTTTCCGTGCATTTTGTAATTTATCAGAACACTCTCCACTAACACGTACAGCTTTTCTCTATATAGAATCTCAGCATCATCTGATGTCAGCCTTCAAATGAGTCGCTGCAGGTTGAGGACAGTTTTCAAAAGAATGTACTGTTCGTAACTTGACGGTTACCTGAGTAGGACAGAGGAGATGGGGGATAAGAGCCTGAATATTGCCCCCTCCACCCGCACTGTTGCAGAGCTGCATGGGTAACTCTAAAATTTTAAAGTCCCCACGTGTAGTTTCAGCTGCGTACTTTGACCCTGCAGCGACTCTCCACCCATCAGTTTTGCAAGTCCCTGGTATACAGAGAGTGAGAGCAGCTGCCACCCTGAATTGCTGTGCTTCACTCCCTCTCTTGTTTCCTTTTGATATTCTCCTAAAGGAAGCCAGGAAGGTACTGGAATCGGGCCAAGCACAGGGGACTCAGTGGCGGAGAAGCATCAGCAGCGCTACAGATCAGTTAGCGACAGCCAGGAAGAGTGGGCCTGTGTGATGAGTTTGACAGGTGTTTTGTTGCTCTCTGCTTCTGTTACTTTTCCTCAGTTGGTCGTACAGTGCGTCACAGGAGAGCCACAGACATTATTTCAGAGGCTCGTGGAGCGAGTGAAGGCTGGGCAGGAGCTCGAGGCTCAGACAGTTTTGTCAGTGCTGGAGCTGTGCAAGAATACCCACCAGGAGATAGAAACCATGCTGCTGGAACGAGAGCCCCAAAGCAGCGCAGCTCTGCAGTCAACGGGTAAGAAGTTGGAGGAGGCTCTTGCCTTTCTTCCCGTTTATCATCTTATGGCATATCCAACAGACTGGAAAAGTATGGTCTTTTGATCTTATGTCCGTGTATCATGATGATAGGATGAGCTCCACAGTATTCATTAGCCACTGGTGCCTTTGGATGCCCAGAATGTCAGCCTTGGGCTGGAAGCCTAAAATAATCTCTGTGTGAGGCAAGTGAGACACTTAGAGAGGAATAAGAACATAAGGGTTGCCCTACAGGTCAAACCAAATATCCATCTAGCCCAATATCCTGTTTCTAACAGTAGCCAATCCAGATGACATGTATTTATTTTTTTTTTATTTATTTATTGCATTTGTACCCCACATTATCCCACCTTTTTGCAGGCTCAATGTGGCTTACAGAGTAGGGTTATGCTAAAGTCAGTACATGATTAAAAGATGGTTGATCATGAGCTGAGGTAAACAAGGCGTTAGATGGACAGATGTTGGGTAAGTTATGTGAAGTGTTTTAGGTGTGCTTGGGTGGTTTGGGGGATGAATTGTATCATTGAGGGTGGTTATTTTAGGCTTTGTTAAAGAGGTGTGTTTTCAGAGCTTTGCGGAAGCTGATTAGATTGTTCATGTACCTGGCAGAATCCCAAAGGGCAGCAAGATTCCCTGCTAATTAGCCTCAGCAGTGACTTTCACTATTTCTCCTTGTTTATAGACTTTTTATCTCCAGGAATTGGCTTGCTCGGAAGCTTCAGTCTTCAGGGTGGTGGCACCAGGATCCCCCACCCACTCTAGGGATTTCTTTTGAACATCCCACAGGTTCTGGAATAGTGGGAAGCTACATAACGGAAGGAGAAATTAGGTCTTACGTGAACATTTTCTGTCTATACTATTTCAGAGGCCCGCCCGAGGTTTCTGAGATGTTTATTTGGTGCGAAGTAATAGATCAAATAACAGCTTTCACCTTGCACGGTGCTTCCTACATATCTCTTGTTCTCTACAAGTTGACCAGAGATGAGAGAGGTCCACACATGTTTGCTTGCCTGGTTAATGTTAGGTTAACGAGCTGTTTAAGGTGGTTGTGTTTATTCTGAGTTTGTTGTTACTGCTTGTCTATGTAAATACTGATGAGCTGGACTGGATGCCGAGAGAGAAATGTCCCAGATCAGTTTTCTATCTTCATGTGCTGGTTGATGGGACTCAACTATCCCACAGGCCTGGAATAGTTTTCTTTCCATTAGTCCTTCTCACTATTGGGTGAGATTTTTTTTTTTTTTGTTTGTTTGTTTGTTTGTTTTTTGTTGTTACATTTGTACCCTGCGCTTTCCCACTCATGGCAGGCTCAATGCGGCTTACATGGGGCAATGGAGGGTTAAGTGACTTGCCCAGAGTCACAAGGAGCTGCCTGTGCCTGAAGTGGGAATTGAACTCAGTTCCTCAGTTCCCCAGGACCAAAGTCCACCACCCTAAACACTAGGCCACTCCTCCAAGGTGGCCGCGCAGGCTTCTGCTTCTGTGAGTCTGACGTCTGACGTCCTGCACGTACGTGCAGGACGTCAGACTCACAGAAACAGAAGCCTGCGCAGCCTTCTACATGGAATGTTGCTAGTGGAAATAGTAGCAACATTCCATGTAGAATTTCCAATAGTAGCAACATTCCATGTAGAATCTCCAATAGTATCTATTTTATTTTTGTTACATTTGTACCCTGCGCTTTCCCACTCATGGCAGGCTCAATGCGGCTTACATGGGGCAATGGAGGGTTAAGTGACTTGCCCAGAGTCACAAGGAGCTGCCTGTGCCTGAAGTGGGAATCAAACTCAGTTCCCCAGAACCAGAGTCCACCACCCTAACCACTAGGCCACTCCTCCACTAGCAACATTCCATGTAGAAGTCGGCCCTTGCAGATCACCAATGTGGCCGCGCAGGCTTCTGCTTCTGTGAGTCTGACGTCCTGCACGTACGTGCAGGACGTCAGACTCACAGAAACAGAAGCCTGTGCAGCCTTCTACATGGAATGTTGCTAGTGGAATAGCAACATTCCATGTACAATCTCCAATAATAGCAACATTCCATGTAGAATCTCCAAGAATAGCAACATTCCATGTAGAATCTCCAATAGTATCTATTTTATTTTTGTTACATTTGTACCCTGCGCTTTCCCACTCATGGCAGGCTCAATGCGGCTTACATGGGGCAATGGAGGGTTAAGTGACTTGCCCAGAGTCACAAGGAGCTGCCTGTGCCTGAAGTGGGAATCAAACTCAGTTCCCCAGAACCAGAGTCCACCACCCTAACCACTAGGCCACTCCTCCACTAGCAACATTCCATGTAGAAGTCGGCCCTTGCAGATCACCAATGTGGCCGCGCAGGCTTCTGCTTCTGTGAGTCTGACGTCCTGCACGTATGTGCAGGACGTCAGACTCACAGAAGCAGAAGCCTGCGCGGCCTTCTACATGGAATGTTGCTAGTGGAATAGCAACATTCCATGTAGAATCTCCAATAATAGCAACATTCCATGTAGAATCTCCAAGAATAGCAACATTCCATGTAGAATCTCCAATAGTATCTATTTTATTTTTGTTACATTTGTACCCTGCGCTTTCCCACTCATGGCAGGCTCAATGCGGCTTACATGGGGCAATGGAGGGTTAAGTGACTTGCCCAGAGTCACAAGGAGCTGCCTGTGCCTGAAGTGGGAATCAAACTCAGTTCCCCAGGACCAAAGTCCACCACCCTAACCACTAGGCCACTCCTCCACTAGCAACATTCCATGTAGAAGTCGGCCCTTGCAGATCACCAATGTGGCCGCGCAGCCTTCTGCTTCTGTGAGTCTGACGTCCTGCACATACGTGCAGGACGTCAGACTCACAGAAACAGAAGCCTGCGCAGCCTTCTACATGGAATGTTGCTAGTGGAATAGCAACATTCCATGTAGAATCTCCAATAATAGCAACATTCCATGTAGAATCTCCAAGAATAGCAACATTCCATGTAGAATCTCCAATAGTATCTATTTTATTTTTGTTACATTTGTACCCTGCGCTTTCCCACTCATGGCAGGCTCAATGCGGCTTACATGGGGCAATGGAGGGTTAAGTGACTTGCCCAGAGTCACAAGGAGCTGCCTGTGCCTGAAGTGGGAATCAAACTCAGTTCCCCAGAACCAGAGTCCACCACCCTAACCACTAGGCCACTCCTCCACTAGCAACATTCCATGTAGAAGTCGGCCCTTGCAGATCACCAATGTGGCCGCGCAGCCTTCTGCTTCTGTGAGTCTGACGTCCTGCACGTACGTGCAGGACGTCAGACTCACAGAAACAGAAGCCTGCGCAGCCTTCTACATGGAATGTTGCTAGTGGAATAGCAACATTCCATGTAGAATCTCCAATAATAGCAACATTCCATGTAGAATCCCCAATAGTAGCAACATTCCATGTAGAATCTCCAATAGTATCTATTTTATTTTTGTTACATTTGTACCCTGCGCTTTCCCACTCATGGCAGGCTCAATGCGGCTTACATGGGGCAATGGAGGGTTAAGTGACTTGCCCAGAGTCACAAGGAGCTGCCTGTGCCTGAAGTGGGAATCAAACTCAGTTCCCCAGGACCAAAGTCCACCACCCTAACCACTAGGCCACTCCTCCACTAGCAACATTCCATGTAGAAGTCGGCCCTTGCAGATCACCAATGTGGCCGCGCAGCCTTCTGCTTCTGTGAGTCTGACGTCCTGCACATACGTGCAGGACGTCAGACTCACAGAAACAGAAGCCTGCGCAGCCTTCTACATGGAATGTTGCTAGTGGAATAGCAACATTCCATGTAGAATCTCCAATAATAGCAACATTCCATGTAGAATCTCCAAGAATAGCAACATTCCATGTAGAATCTCCAATAGTATCTATTTTATTTTTGTTACATTTGTACCCTGCGCTTTCCCACTCATGGCAGGCTCAATGCGGCTTACATGGGGCAATGGAGGGTTAAGTGACTTGCCCAGAGTCACAAGGAGCTGCCTGTGCCTGAAGTGGGAATCAAACTCAGTTCCCCAGAACCAGAGTCCACCACCCTAACCACTAGGCCACTCCTCCACTAGCAACATTCCATGTAGAAGTCGGCCCTTGCAGATCACCAATGTGGCCGCGCAGGCTTCTGCTTCTGTGAGTCTGACGTCCTGCACGTACGTGCAGGACGTCAGACTCACAGAAACAGAAGCCTGCGCAGCCTTCTACATGGAATGTTGCTAGTGGAATAGCAACATTCCATGTAGAATCTCCAATAATAGCAACATTCCATGTAGAATCTCCAATAGTATCTATTTATTTTTGTTACATTTGTACCCTGCGCTTTCCCACTCATGGCAGGCTCAATGCGGCTTACATGGGGCAATGGAGGGTTAAGTGACTTGCCCAGAGTCACAAGGAGCTGCCTGTGCCTGAAGTGGGAATCAAACTCAGTTCCCCAGGACCAAAGTCCACCACCCTAACCACTAGGCCACTCCTCCACTAGCAACATTCCATGTAGAAGTCGGCCCTTGCAGATCACCAATGTGGCCGCGCAGCCTTCTGCTTCTGTGAGTCTGACGTCCTGCACATACGTGCAGGACGTCAGACTCACAGAAACAGAAGCCTGCGCAGCCTTCTACATGGAATGTTGCTAGTGGAATAGCAACATTCCATGTAGAATCTCCAATAATAGCAACATTCCATGTAGAATCTCCAAGAATAGCAACATTCCATGTAGAATCTCCAATAGTATCTATTTTATTTTTGTTACATTTGTACCCTGCGCTTTCCCACTCATGGCAGGCTCAATGCGGCTTACATGGGGCAATGGAGGGTTAAGTGACTTGCCCAGAGTCACAAGGAGCTGCCTGTGCCTGAAGTGGGAATCAAACTCAGTTCCCCAGAACCAGAGTCCACCACCCTAACCACTAGGCCACTCCTCCACTAGCAACATTCCATGTAGAAGTCGGCCCTTGCAGATCACCAATGTGGCCGCGCAGGCTTCTGCTTCTGTGAGTCTGACGTCCTGCACGTACGTGCAGGACGTCAGACTCACAGAAACAGAAGCCTGCGCAGCCTTCTACATGGAATGTTGCTAGTGGAATAGCAACATTCCATGTAGAATCTCCAATAATAGCAACATTCCATGTAGAATCTCCAATAGTATCTATTTTATTTTTGTTACATTTGTACCCTGCGCTTTCCCACTCATGGCAGGCTCAATGCGGCTTACATGGGGCAATGGAGGGTTAAGTGACTTGCCCAGAGTCACAAGGAGCTGCCTGTGCCTGAAGTGGGAATCAAACTCAGTTCCCCAGGACCAAAGTCCACCACCCTAACCACTAGGCCACTCCTCCACTAGCAACATTCCATGTAGAAGTCGGCCCTTGCAGATCACCAATGTGGCCGCGCAGCCTTCTGCTTCTGTGAGTCTGACGTCCTGCACATACGTGCAGGACGTCAGACTCACAGAAACAGAAGCCTGCGCAGCCTTCTACATGGAATGTTGCTAGTGGAATAGCAACATTCCATGTAGAATCTCCAATAATAGCAACATTCCATGTAGAATCTCCAATAGTATCTATTTTATTTTTGTTACATTTGTACCCTGCGCTTTCCCACTCATGGCAGGCTCAATGCGGCTTACATGGGGCAATGGAGGGTTAAGTGACTTGCCCAGAGTCACAAGGAGCTGCCTGTGCCTGAAGTGGGAATCAAACTCAGTTCCCCAGGACCAAAGTCCACCACCCTAACCACTAGGCCACTCCTCCACTAGCAACATTCCATGTAGAAGTCGGCCCTTGCAGATCACCAATGTGGCCGCGCAGCCTTCTGCTTCTGTGAGTCTGACGTCCTGCACATACGTGCAGGACGTCAGACTCACAGAAACAGAAGCCTGCGCAGCCTTCTACATGGAATGTTGCTAGTGGAATAGCAACATTCCATGTAGAATCTCCAATAATAGCAACATTCCATGTAGAATCTCCAAGAATAGCAACATTCCATGTAGAATCTCCAATAGTATCTATTTTATTTTTGTTACATTTGTACCCTGCGCTTTCCCACTCATGGCAGGCTCAATGCGGCTTACATGGGGCAATGGAGGGTTAAGTGACTTGCCCAGAGTCACAAGGAGCTGCCTGTGCCTGAAGTGGGAATCAAACTCAGTTCCCCAGAACCAGAGTCCACCACCCTAACCACTAGGCCACTCCTCCACTCATGTAATTTCTTCATCCTTTTTCTGGAGCAGAGGGATTTGGAAAAGAACAAATTCAAATTGTTATTTAGTGCTTCACTGTATTGACAACACCCCCCCTCCCCCCCTCAAAATTCTTTCAAAACCCCCTTTCAATTCTTTTACTCTCCTTCTTCTTTAAGCACCGCACTTCCCTGCACTGTGTCAAAATCTTTCTCCTCCACTTGGTACCGTTCTGCTTTGTATCCTGACTGAGACCCAGCAATGATGAATAGAAATAAGGCATCTTTTCTTTTGCCTAAGCAGACAACGGATTTCCAGTTCTGTTGTATTTGCTACAGCCTCTCTTTTCCTGTATTATCGTGACAGTGACGCTGCCGTTTGGCTTCAGCGGTGCCTCGAGGGTGTTAATACTGGTTTGTTTTGCAGGGCCTGGAGCAGATGAACACGGCCTGTTTCAGCTTTTGTTGCAGCACAAGGAGGAACTGATACACAGCATCACGGAGCTGAGCCCTATCATCGAGTGTCTGGATACAGCAGAAGAAGGTTTCCTAACCAACCAACAGAAGCAAGTAATCACAGTTTTCATATTTTCTTTTCTCATCTCTAGAAGGCTTTGAGCAGAAAACTTGTGAAATCCTTGAGGTATCGGTGGACCAGATTCCAGCTCTGCGTGGTAGCTTAATTAATCCTTAGGGATGCGGAGGTGGTTGTTTTTCATAATGTTTTCATTATTTACTAGCAAAAAAGGCCCGTTTCTTTGAGAGATGAAACGGGCGCTAGCAAGGTTTTTGTGTCCAGCGACCGTCCTGTTCCCCGGCCCCCCCCCTGCAGGCACCCATGGCCAGGGACCCAGCTGTCCCCCAACCCCCCTCCAGGCAGGCACCTGTCTGCTGCTGTCGCTGGCGCTCCATCCCTCGGCCCCCCCCCCCCCTGCAGCCACCCATGGCCAGAGATCCAGCTGTCCCCCAACCCCCCTGCAGGCAGGCACCTGTCGCTGCTGTCGCTCCATCCCCCGACCCCCCCCTGCAGCCACCCATGGGCAGGGATCCAGCTGTACCCCAACCCCCCTCCAGGCAGGCACCTGTCCGCTGCTGTCGCTGGCGCTCCATCCCTCGCCCCCCCCCCCCCCCCTGCAGCCACCCATGGCCAGGGATCCAGCTGTCCCCCAACCCCCCTGCAGGCAGGCACCTGTCCGCTGCTGTCGCTGGCGCTCCATCCCTCGCCCCCCCCCCTGCAGCCACCCATGGCCAGAGATCCAGCTGTACCCCAACCCCCCTCCAGGCAGGCACCTGTCGCTGCTGTCGCTCCATCCCCCGGCCCCCCCCTGCAGCCACCCATGGGCAGGGATCCAGCTGTACCCCAACCCCCCTCCAGGCAGGCACCTGTCCGCTGCTGTCGCTGGCACTCCATCCCTCGGCCCCCCCCCCCTGCAGCCACCCATGGCCAGAGATCCAGCTGTCCCCCAACCCCCCTGCAGGCAGGCACCTGTCGCTGCTGTCGCTCCATCCCCCGGCCCCCCCTGCAGCCACCCATGGGCAGGGATCCAGCTGTACCCCAACCCCCCCTCCAGGGACCTCTCCGCTGCTGTCGTTGGCGCTCCGCAATGCGGTGTGCATGTGAAAAATGGCCAGCGAGGGGCAGGGGGAGATGGCGTTTCGTGGAGTGTGTTTGCTTCGCCCTCGTCGTCATCACGTTGTGACGCGAGGGCGGGGCACAGACTCTTGGGCAAACCGGATATCTCGCCCCCTTCACACTTCCGGCTGGAGGCTTCATAGAACGTTGGTGTTGCCTTTTATATAGAGAGATGTGTGACATTGATAACCCACATTATCCCAAACAATTTTGGGTTCAATGTGGCTAACTTTGTATTTTTTAAAGATGTAAACCGTTGTGATTTGCTATGCAAGAAGTAACGGTATAGTAAATAAATAAACGATAATGAACATTTTGCAAAAAGTACAATACAGTTAGTATTAGCTTGCGTAGTAATAGTACAATACACATCGTATTAAATTTTTGTAGTGCATGATGACTTTTAAACTAACAATATTGGCAAATAAAAGCAACTTCAAAGAATCCCAACCAGATACCCTCTGCTACCGTATGAGAGTCCTACTCACAGAAGCTATGCTCTGTCTACCACCTTATTCCTGACCTCCGTTGCCTTTCCAGGTGATTTTGGATTGTTGCGAGGGGAGGACCCATCACAAAGCTATGGAGAAGCTGCTGAGCAAGGTGGTGCAGGACAAGTCGCTGAATGCCGAGAGCTTGCTGAAACTTCTGCGGGCTGTGAGGGAGGCCTTTCCTGCCCTGCATCTGCTGCTGGATACACTGGAGCCGCAGGGGAAAAGCTTCCATTTCGCAGGTAGGAGAGTAGTACAAAGTGATGCAAGCAGGGTCGTGTTCACTGTGTAAGAGAGCTCGCGATTGCTGTGTGCTGGTAGGTTTATTTTTGAAGTGGATTAATGGAGGGAAGTTCTGTAGTTCTTATAGATCTCCGTTGTAAGTGTGATGTGTGTGCACAGTTCCTTTTTCCATCCAGATTGTGTTTTTTGGATGTGCTCCCTCTTCGTCATCTGTTTTGGCTCATTGACATTGCAGTTATCTGAGCTGTGCCAGATGAGCTGTGCTTTCGGTCCAGTTGTGCACATCAGTTTGGTACTAACTGGAATCAGCAAAGAGACTAAAGATTAACAGGCATCAACTGAATTACCCTCTCGCCTCTGAACCTGGTGTCTGTGGAACGGGGTTAGGCAGTTGGCCCAGCAGTGCGTAGGGAAAGCTTGCACCATTGTTGCCTGAGTCATATCTATGCTGTGCATAAGAACTACTGTATTGGGTCAGACCAAAGGTCCAATATGCCCAGTTTCTTGTTTCCATCAGAAGCCAATCCAGGTCAAGAACCCGACGGGATCCTAAAAAGTAGATAGTCCATGCTGTTTATACCAAGGGTAAGCAGTGGCTTTCCCCATGTTTACCCAGTTAGCAAGTTTGTGGACGCTATCTCCAGGAACATCTCCAAACCTTTTTTAAACCCTGCTATTCTAAGTGTTTTCACCACGTTCTCCAAAAACAAATTTTGGAACTTTAATTTTGAATTCAGTGAAAAAATATTTTCTCTGGTTTGTTTTACATGTACTACTTAGAGGAATATGCCACAAAGTTACTTTCAAAGAGTAAACAGTCAATTTGTGTTTTTACCCGCTACCTTCATTCATGATTTTCTAGATCTCTTTTCAAAGCTCCTCTCAGCTGTCTGTTCTCCATGCCGAAGAGCCCTAACTTCATAGCCTTTCCTCACAGGGGTAAATGGAGGACTTTAGTAGCATCCAGTATCTCTTGTGAGAGCTAAATAACTAGAAAAAAGGCCATGGGGTAAAAAAAAAAAAAAAGCATCAAACTGATGCCCTTTGGTTTGCATACTGCAATGCCAACTTTACCAAATTGCATCTCATCTAAATCCCCTGGCTTTCGGGTATCTTTATTCTATCAAATCGATAACAGATTGCTCAAAGTCATTCTCTGATGTTTACTTCCTGTTTCTCCCCTTTCACATTCTCCAAACCCTCCACCCCAGATCTTGCTGCATGACTGATTTGGAAGTGTTCTAATTGTAAAAAATACTGAGATCCAGTGTGAGCAGGAAGTTTTGCTTATATAAACGCTGGTGTTTTGTTTTGTTTTTTTTCTCTGAATCTCTCTGCATGCCCAGCCCAGCGCAACCCGGAGGACTACGGAACAGAGCTGTTAAGACAGTACCACGAAAACCTTGCTGAGATTCTCACAGACCCTAAACAGCTTCTCAAGGGTCTCTCTGCAGTACAGAATTTAGCTCCCAAGGATAGAGAGGTGAGAGCCATTCGTACAAAGAAAGGAATGTATGCAGGCTTGTCTTAGTTCAGTCTTGGACAGCTTCACACAGGCCAGATTTTCAGGATATCCCTAATGAATAAGGGGCCAATATTCAGACCTCAGCAGTTAGACCGGCTAACTCCTGAGGTCGGCACTGAGCGTTTCTGGTGACCGGCATTGAATGTCTGGTTTATTTTGGCCGGTTTAAAGATAACCGGCTGTGTCGTTATTCAGACTTAGCCATTTATCTTTAAACTGTCAAATATGGCCACTAAACAGGCTTTAAAAAGTAGCAGATAGCCGGTTATATTGGGCGATATAACCGGCTATCTGCTAGCTGTTAACCGGGGATATTCAGCAGGGGATAGCCAGTTCAGTGCTATTTAACTGGTCAGCAGCTGTTCTGGCCAGTTAAATAGTGTTGAGTATCGGGGAGTAAGTATATAAGAGGTTTGCATACAAATGTATCATGGCTGTTAATGATGTAAATTGCTATGATTTAGTTGGAAGAGTGGTATAGCAAATTTGTAAATATAAAACATTCTGAAAATATAGTCTGTTTGTGTCCCTCAGGGACTTGTTACAAAAAAGAAAACCACATCAATAAAAAAATTACAACTCGACAAATAACTACCTGTCACAAAACGCCTAGCACCCACCTGGGGTTAACCCTGCATCCACCTAGAGGGTCTGTCCCCAGCACTGCTCAGGCCCGCCTGCAACTCTGCCTGTGTTCTACACTTGCACCGTTCTCCCACCATCTGGATCTCGCTTGCCACTGGGCAAGTTCCCCACCCACAAGTTATTTCCCTGGTGGTTTCTAAGGACACTGGGGCCACAATCCCAGGGGTCACACAGCTTTTAGAAACCACCCACAGACCCAAAAGACAATCCACCAGAATTCTTAGTCCAGGACAACAGAGCTAATAAACTAATGGGTTTATTATCAGAAAATGAATGGAACAGTGAATGGTGGCAAAAATAGATGAAATTAGCAAACAATAACAGGTAACCAAACATGGATCAACATTAAACTATCTAAACACTGTATTACTACCTGAGTAGCACCTGGGGAGTTCAAGAAAATTAATTGTTCAAAGTCTTTGAACAGGGTCTCAATGTAGAGATCTCTACCCTTCACACTCCCTTGCTGAGACTGGGGGAAATCCAGTACTTTCTGCTGGATTTTGAACTCTAGGGCCAATCAGAGCCCAGAGCATTAACTTTGAAGGTATCTGACCAATGGCACTGCAGGTTACTTTTCCTCAGGGCTGCCTTCTCTTCCTGTGGAAGATAAGCTGAAAGGAAAACAACTGCAGCCTTAAAGCATAGAACAGGCACCGCCTGCTGGCCAATTAAGGGAAATACATTGAGGGGAAAATGGGTGTCATAAAGCATATAAGAAATTACAGTCATAAGTCCCCTGTTTCACCACACTACCCTACCCTAAAAGATTGAGTAAGAGCAGAGCTTCCCAAACTGTGGGTCAAAAAAACCTACCTTTGTGGTCATGACCTAGATGGGCTCTCCATGGGTGCATCACTATTCTGCTAATCCAGGGGGGTCACACAGTTTTATTTGGTCTCAATCATGGGATCACAGACACAAAAAAATTGGGAAGCACAGGGCTAGAAGATTGGGAAATTATGGGGATATTTTCTAAATTTGCCATTGAAATGGAGATGATCTAAGAAATTGGAAGTGGAAAATGATACATACTCATGTTTGTCCCTAGAAAAGGAGAGTGCTTTATGTAATAGGGTGTAAGGTCATGTGATACGGGATGGCATGTGAAATGCGCTTCACAGTATGGTGGTGCTGGTACACAAGTTACCTTAGGGTGTTGGCATGTTTAGGTGCTGATTATCTGGAGTTAGTGTGGCGTTTGGACTATGTTGTGTAGTTGTGTTGCACAGGCTGCTGCATGGAATGATTTTGAACTGTGGGATTCAGTGTATGAGAAGAGAATAGGATTTGTAAGATGTGTTGAAAGATTTATTTTATTTATTTATTTATTGCATTTGTACCCCACATTTTCCCACCTATTTGCAGGCTCAATGTGGCTTACATAGTACCATCAAAGGCGTTGGCCCAGTCGGTGGATAACAAATACAAAGTTGTATAGTGATCGTATGAGGTATAAGTGGAGGGTCGGAATGGATGAAGATTGCGTGTTGTCCTGTTCGATCATAGTCGTGCTGTGTTGGTAGGTGAAGAGGGTTACGTGGGGTCGTTGGAGTAAGCCTTTTTGAAGAGGTTGGTTTTTAATGGATATTAGATGCTGCTTAATGCACTAGAATGCACGATGCATTGTCAGGTGCAGCGCTGTGGTGTGGAGATGTGGTTTTGGAAGCAGGCTGTGAGGCAATGTGCAATAGAGCTGGAATGTGGGACAGGAGAGCACAGAGAGGAGCAGCAAAACTAATAAGGAGATATCGGGCATGGTTAGACCGAGTAGGCCTGTGTTCTGCTCCTGGGAATAGCACTGATTAAATTGTAAGCTCCCATTAAAACCAAAGAAATTCTATATATTGATGCAGATGGTTATTCTAGGATAGACACTTAATTAACATTACTTTAACAGTCATGTAAAAAAGAATTTGGACATCTTAGCTGCCAGTGTCTTTAATGAGCACATCCTTGAATAAAGGCAGGCTGTAAATTAAATAAATAATCCTCATTAGCTCTCCAGGCCAGTCCAGATCTGGTAATACACACTCCTGCCAGCAGATGGAGACTGAAAGCCACTGATTTAATTATGTCAGCCTATAAAGGGTCCTGTGCTTTCCGCGCTAGCCAGTATTTCTCATTTCCAGCAGATGGTAGGTGAGGTAACCTGTGCAGTCTGAAACATGGCCTGTTAGGCCCTTTTGCAGGGGAGCTGCTGTAACAATTTAACTTTTAATGTGGGATGGTTATCGGGACCTTTGCTCTTTATTTTCAAAATAAGGGGTCAATGTTCAGTGTGGTTTAAGTGGGTAGAAGAGGCTCCTGTTTGCTTAAACTATTCTATGTGGGCCAGCTACCGATATTCAGGGGCGCTTAGCTTGGCAGTGCTGCTAAATTATTTTATTTTTTTTAAGGGAAAGGGGATGGAATTTGATATACTGCCTTTTCTGTGGTTACATATTCTTCTGTACCTGAAACAATGGAGGATTATATAGACGCTGACCGAGTTTTGGTTATGGTGCTGAAACTGTCCCCAAATCCTTTTTCTGCCCGCTTTCGGTATCAGCTGAAAGGCTGCATCCATAGTTTTGGTTTCAGTCAAAACTGGTTTTTTTTTCAGTGGAAGCCAAAAAATGTGTGCTGTGTCTTGTCAAATATTTAAATGTCTGTATCATATCATTCCTGTCCCTCCTTTCCTCTTGGATATACATATTTGATTCCTTGAATCTCTTCTTTTGGTCCAAACCCATATCAGTTTTTGTTGCTTTTCTTTGAACTGCTTTAAGACTTTGCACATCCTTGGTGAGATATGGCCTTCAAAACTGAACACAGTACTCCAAGTGGGGCCTCGCCAATGATCTGTACAGGGGCATTAACACCTCTTTTCTTCTACTGGTTATACCGCTTTCTGTGCAGCCTAGCATCCTTCTGGCTACAGCCACCGCCTTGTCACATTGTTTAGCTGCCTTGAGATCCTAAAACACTATCACCCAAAGGTCCCTATCATGAGTTGTGTTCATCAGTCTTTCACTTCCAATCTAATACATCTGCTTTGGATTTCAGAATCCCAAATGCATTACTTTGCACTTCTTAGCATTAAATTTCAGCTGCCAGGCCTGGTTTTGAAATAGTGAGAAAGCTACGTAATGGAAGGAGAAATTAGGTCTTTCCTAATAATTTTCTTTCCATTAGTCCTTCCCACTATTTCAGAGGCCCACCTGATGTTTCTGAGATGTTGAGTTGGTGCAAAGTAATAGATCAAATATTGATTGTCACCTTGCATGGTGCTTCCTTCATTTTTCTTGTTCTCTACAAGTTGGCCAAAGATGAGTCCACACGTGTTTGCTCATCTGGTTAGTGTTAGGTTAGTGAGTTGTTTAAGGTTGTTGTGTTTTTTTTCTGAGTTTATGCTTAAAGCTTGTCTATGTAAATACTGAGGAGCTGGACTGGATGCCAAGAAAGATATGTCTCAGGTCAGTTTTCAGTTCTCTGTCTCCACCTGCTGGTTGATGGACACAGCTATCCCACAGGTTCTGGAATAGTGGGAAGGACTAATGGAAAGAAAATTATCAGGTAAGACCTAATTTCTCCATCCTGAATTTTGGCTTGGTTTGATGAAATGCAAGACATCATGTTAGGCTTGTCTTCAGGCAGTCTTTGAGATGTGGAGTCTCCTAAGTCTTTCTAGATCTTCTCCAAAAACTGACTTACCTCTGAAAAGAAGTCTGTTAAGTTGAGTTTTAGAAGCGGAATCCACAGACCAATTCCTGAGCCTTAACAGTCTTCTAGGAATCACAGCAAATGCCATGCCTTTTGCAAATGTACAGATAAGGTCATAAGGATATCAGCCTTATAAGCTGAGGTCAATTCCAGTTGGACAGGCTTTCCAACTGAGCTGTACCATGTGCTTTTTGGACCGAACGGGAGAAGCTCTGGAGACATGTGTGCTGCACACAGCTGCTTTTGAAGGGCTAATGCTGGCACCTCAAAAGATTGCTTAAGAAAAGATTCCAGCTTGCAATCTTGTACATGCTTAAGCACTGTTCCCCCTTCAACCAGATTTGTAGTCCTTTTGCTACCACTGTTAACCAAAGCATCCTTCTTAGATTCTTTTTCTTCAGAAACCAGGGGTAAATCTTTGCCATATCTATCCCTACTTTCATTCCAGCCTCAGGAGTGTCCTCCTCCACTGAGATAAAAGCCTGTATAGTTTGATGTAAGGGAAAGACGGCAAGGTTTCTCATGCCGTACAGGATGGTAGCTCCAACAGAGGACGACTCCTGTACTGGAGAAGCCAGTCTCAATATTTCCAAAGACTTAGAAAATAAATGTAGAAAGCTCTTCTCTCCAGAAGAGGGGTCCTCCCCTTCAGCTACCTGGATTTTTCCCTCCTTTAACTGTTGTATTATGGATGGAGCCCTTGAAGCCAGAGAACCATCGATAGACTGCGCCTCAGTATCTGTCAGTAAGTCCAGACATCTCCAGTTAGAAACTGGACCAAACATCTCCACTCAGAAACTGGACCATCAAGTAAAGATTTAGAAGTGGAAGGCAGAAGGTCTACAAATTAGAATTCTGATAGTGTTTTAGTTAAAAAAAAAAAAAAAAAAAAAAATCTTTCTGCAAAAAGAAAAATTCTGCTGAAAAAGGCCACTTCTATGTGGAATGGCTCTGACAATTCTCCTTCTTAGAGTTTGCTTGAACATTCTGACTAATTGGCTGCTGACTTGTCATATCTGTAAGTGTGACAGATACTGAAGCTCCTTCTTCAAGCGCATTATGTTCCCTCCTTATGACATTTCCCCGAAAAGCATGGAACTGCAATGTTTTGCTCTGAAATAAGTTGAGAGGCAAATACTGAAGTGTTCCCATGATCCCCATCGGATTAGAACCAGTCCAACAAGATAAATAATGACCAGAAAAAGAGCGCTGGTCCCCACAGAGGGAGCAGCATTTTTGCGCACTCCGCTAGGGCCTCCATGGAACAGTGTGCCTGAACTTTACTTCACATGGGTAACCTGCACTAAATTTATCTTGACGTTTCAGCTTCTACAGTTCGGAGAAAAGGAACAGCCACAAATTCAACAGTGCTGGTAATCTGAGCTCCCCAGGAAGGCAACAAGGCAGACCCTCTTAAGACAAATAAAGGAACACTCCTACCTGAAGTGTGAAATTTCTGGTTAGGCTCCTAGAGGCAGATGCACTAAACGTTTTTCATCGTTAAATGAGCCCTCGGGGAAGAATTTCCGATCCTTTCCATGCACTTAAGCCTATTTTCCGACGACAGTAGCAGCTAACGAAAACGGAATGGAGATGAGCAATTAGTGTGAAAACCCCATTGAAACGACATGCACTAACCTTTTCCGATTGCCTTTACGCAGGAAAAAGGCAGGAAAACTAACGAGAGGTCAGTGTTACTGACGTCAGACAGGGGCGGGCCCAGGAGGAGAAAGACGCTCTATCGCGAAGGCAGGCATCAGCTGATTCAGCGTTCTTCTTGCCCGTGCAGCGCCTTCGGACAGAGGAGAGAGGCGCTGCACGGGCCCGGTAAGAGGGAGGGGGGCCCGATGGAGAAGGGGAATGGCGGCGACGACCCCCAAAGGGGGCGGGGCACAGACGGAGGATGTCGGGAGGCGGAGCTGAGAGTAGTGAGGAAGGGAGGGGGGCAGGGGCTGCTACAATTTTGCTTTTTCGGGGTGGGGGGAGCGGCGGAAAGTGGGGAGCAGCGGCGGGGGGGGGGGGGCAAGGCCGTCCGTACAGGACGCTCCTGATGAGCGCCCTTGCCCCCTCCCGATCCTTTTTTTAGTTTTATTTTTTTATGTGTCAATTCAATTTGCCATGTGCTTGTGATTTGACTGTTTGTGGCATGCGCAGAGCAGCTAACATAACGCTTGGCTGGTCTGCGCATGATTTGGGGGCCGATTAACGATGTGTATTGTGATTCTTTGATACATTGTACGTTTCAATACCGATTCCAGCATGTGTGACTTTTTTTTTTGGTGCATTTTTCGTTATTTTAAAATCGTTAGGGACTTTAACGATTTAGATTTTTTTACGTTTGGTTGCTGCATCTGCCTCCAAGTTACTCAGCAGTTCTTGTTGCAAAATTCTTTGTCTCAGTGTCATTATTTTGAAGAGGAAAGAAGAATAGCTGGTGGGAAAAAGAGGAGATTCTCAGACTTCTCTGAGACACCTTCCTGCTCCAGCAAATTGAAATTGTATGTGTATATGTATGTGTGTGATTCTTAGAATCATCCCCTGTTCTGCTAAGACAGTTGTCTAACTGACTCGGGATCTATTCCAACAGTTCAGAAGCTGTATGGTAGTCTGGCTGTATCTGCTGGAGACAGAGAAATACTGAGAAGGTTAAGCTGCACATTGCCCTTAGTTCTGTCCTATAACAGCTCTTGTTCTTTGTCGCCATCTGCTGGTTGACAGATATAACCCACAGGTTCTGGGCTGGTCTGATGTGGATGCTAAGGAAATATGTATTCAGTGCTGCTAACTATGCATAAAGTGGTCAGCGCCCTACTACTGTCAATTTAGTTTAGGCCTTCTGTTGAGGGTTAACCAGCTTTTCCTGCTCTCTCAGCTTTGGGAATTGTACATCTCTGATCATCTTGATATTTTGTACAGAGGGGAAGGAAAGGTGTTTCTGTTTGTATTTGTCCAGTGTCACACTGTATATAGGGTTTGGCTTCTTGATGTTTCCAGTTCAGGTTTTGTCTGTCTATTTCTGCTTCCACTTTGTGGTCACTTATTCTGTGTTTAGTGAGGCATTCTGCTAGTGCATAAATTCTATTTAGGTATCTGTAGCAGTGCAGCTTGTTCTGTTTTCTATTTGTCCATCAAAATAAGTGTCATTGGTATTCTAGGGCTCTTTCTCGCTCTGGCTATTGCCTCTGCCTCTCTCTCACTTTTCTCCCCCTTTCTCCTTAGTGGTTCCTCTTTATCTATTAACCTATAAATGTACTCACTCTGCTGCTCCCCAGTATCTCTCCACACTCGTCCTTCCCTACACCCCTTCCCGTGCACTCCGCTCCATGGATAAATCCTTCTTATCTGTTCCCTTCTCCACTACTGCCAACTCCAGACTTCGCGCCTTCTGTCTCGCTGCACCCTACGCCTGGAATAAACTTCCTGAGCCCCTACGTCTTGCCCCATCCTTGGCCACCTTTAAATCCAGACTGAAAGCCCACCTCTTTAACATTGCTTTTGACTCGTAACCACTTGTAACCACTTGTAACCACTCGCCTCCACCTACCCTCCTCTCTTCCTTCCCGTTCACATTAATTGATTTGATTTGCTTACTTTATTTATTTTTTTGTCTATTAGATTGTAAGCTCTTTGAGCAGGGACTGTCTTTCTTCTATGTTTGTGCAGCGCTGCGTACGCCTTGTAGCGCTATAGAAATGCTAAATAGTAGTAGTAGTAGTATCTGACTTTGGGCCTTTCCTTGCCTTGCCTGCTTGTCCCTCTCTCTCTCATCAGTCTCACTGTCCTGGGGTTACATTCTGTGCAGGTGATGGAAGGGATCGTGCAGAAGGACGGCAGCGTAGGCACTTTCAGCAACTTGGTGTCGGCAGTACTGGATGAATTTCTTCTGCCAGCTGTGGCCATGTGGCAGGTGCTACTGGCTATACAGAAGGATGAATTTCACCTTAATGTGCTCATGGAAGAAATCCGTAAGGAGCCAGGCGCTGACCACTTCTTCCAGACAGGTAACACTGCTGCACGTACATACTCATTGTCAAACTGTGCACAGAGCTAGACTCTTATATCAGTCAGGTAACACTTGTCCATGCTTTGGGGGTTTCCTTTCCCTCTGGTGATTACTGAGATTTCAGGGTACTCTTCCTGCTTTCCCTGTGTTCCTGTAGTACACCGAACATACTGACTACTTGAGGTGATCTGACGACGTTCATGTTTGTGATAAGAACATAAGATAAGCCAGGCTGACTCAGACTAAGATTCCAGCTTCCTCTCTCCCAACAATTTGAATTTAGCCCACACTTTTCTTTCAATACTAGCACAGTTACGTTCGGGTACAGTAGGTATTTCCCTATCCCCGGAGGTCTCGCAGTCTGTACATAAAGTGATTGAGGGTTAAGTGATTTGCCCAAGATCACAAGAAGCATCAGTGAGATTTTGAACCCTGCCTTTCCTGGTTCTCAGCCCACTCTTCTACCCATTCAGTTACTCCGCTCCACAAGTACTTGGCAGAACTGATTTCTTTATCTTTCATTTTTTTTAGCAGCTAATCGAGAATGCGTTGCCAGAGACATATTGTTACGACACAGTGAGCTGATTGGGAAGGCCATAAGCGAGAGCCCTTCATTGGAATGTGTGTTACAGGAAGAGGAAGGACTGACACAGATTGTCAAAGAGGTACTGTACCAAATGAGAGATCTCCTGGGAGGGGGTGACTACACAAAGAGAAGGCAGAATACTCTACTGGAAAAGGGGCACCAAGTGGAAGGAGTAGAGTAACGAAACTTTCTCACAGATGGTGTTCAAATCAGCGTGTATTCAAGTCTTCTAAAACATTGGTGACGACCCAGAGGGGGGTGACTACATACAGAGATCATAACCAGTTAAAACTCCCAGGAATGTTTATTTCTTGCATAGTGTCTTGGCGCTCTGTGAGATTTTTTTGAGCATGGTATTTTCCTTGACCGTACCCACAAGTGTTGAATACGGGTCATTGAAGATGCCTCATTTAGCATAGATGTAAAACGACACTGAATATGGGGCATTGTCTGCCGATGCTTCCAGCAACTAATCAGTGTAACTGTTAAGGCCCAACAGATAACATATACATAGTAGATGACGGCAGAAAAAGACCTTTACGGTCTATCCAGTCTGCCCAACAAGATAAACTCTTATGTGCTCCTTTTTACTTGTACCTGTCCTCTTCAGGGCACAGACCGTATAAGTCTGCCCCGCACTATCCCTGCCTCCCAACCACCAGCCCCACCCCCCACCAGTTGGCTCTGGCACAGACCGTATAAGTCTGCCCATCACTACCCCCTCCTCCCAACCACCAGTCCCGCCTCCCACCAACGGCTCTGGCACAGACCGTTTAAGTCTGCCCATCACTATCCGCTCCTCCCAACCACCAGTCCCGCCTCCCACCACCGGCTCTGGCACAGACCGTTTAAGTCTGCCCAGCACTATCCCCGCCTCCCAAACACCAGTCCCGCCTCCCACCACCGGCTCTGGCACAGACCGTATAAGTCTGCCCATCACTACCCCCTCCTCCCAACCACCAGTCCCGCCTCCCACCAACGGCTCTGGCACAGACTGTATAAGTCTGCCCAGCACTATCCTCGCCTCCCAAACACCAGTCCCGCCTTCCACCAGCGGCTCTGGCACAGACTGTATAAGTCTGCCCATCACTACCCCCTCCTCCCAACCACCAGTCCCGCCTCCCACCAACGGCTCTGGCACAGACCGTTTAAGTCTGCCCATCACTATCCCCTCCTCCCAACCACCAGTCCCGCCTCCCACCACCGGCTCTGGCACAGACCGTTTAAGTCTGCCCATCACTACCCCCTTCTCCCAACCACCAGTCCCGCCTCCCACCACCGGCTCTGGCACAGACCATTTAAAGTCTGCCCATCACTACCCCCTTCTCCCAAACAACCAGTCCCGCCTTCCACCAACGGCTCTGGCACAGACTGTATAAGTCTGCCCATCATTACCCCCGCCTCCCAACCACCAGTCCTGCCTCCCACCAGTTGGCTCTGGCACAGACCGTATAAGTCTGCCCCGCACTACCCCTCCTCTGAACCAGCAGTCCCGCATTTCACCAACGGCTCTGGCACAGACTGTATAAGTCTGCCCATCACTAACCCCGCCTCCCAACCACCAGTCCCGCCTTCCACCAACGGCTCTGGCACAGACCGTATAAGTCTGCCCATCACTAGCTGGTTGTCTTACAATTAAGTGAAGTGGTGGAGCTCTCATTGACTGAGGTCTGGTGTTCCATAGAAACACAGAATTAGCAGATATGGACCATTTGGTGTGCTTCTATGTATCTGTCTGCCATGCTGTCACAGATTCTACTTGATCTGTGGTCGTTCTCTTATCCTTCCCCCTTCTGCTAAGGTCCCTTTGTGTCTACCCCAGCAATGCTTGAATTGTGCTGCTGTTTTACCTCCTACCTTCTCTCTGGAAGTTTTACTGTCCTCTACAGATGTTTTTCCTTCCTTTTAGCTTATAAGTGTTTCCGCTCAGAAGGCTGATGATGGAACATCTGCGGAGAAGGTTCTGAGCGCTGCACTGG
Source organism: Microcaecilia unicolor (assembly GCF_901765095.1). Classification (NCBI taxonomy): domain Eukaryota; kingdom Metazoa; phylum Chordata; class Amphibia; order Gymnophiona; family Siphonopidae; genus Microcaecilia; species Microcaecilia unicolor. The sequence goes on along the minus strand of NC_044043.1, from coordinate 96,373,113 downwards.
AGCGGTCTGTCTCTTCTGTGGCATTCTGTCAGCTGTTGTGCTGTGTCCATGACTCCTTCCCTGATCTGTGGCCAGTAATGCAGGATCTGGAGCAGATAGGTAAGAGATGTTCCAGGTGTCCACCGTCCTCTCGGTGAAAAAGTCTTTTCCCACATTCCTTTTGCGCTCCCTTCAAGCTTCATTTGATGATCCTTCTCATTTGATGGATAATGTTCTGATACTTTTACTGAAACTTAAATGGTTTATCATATCTCCCTTTTCTTCTAGAAAGAACATTTATTTATTTATTTGTTATTTGATAGACCACAGTGTGTGCAATAATATAGTATAAGTTGGCAGCAGAAAAGACAAGTTGCACCTACCTGGAATTACTGTACAAACAAACTTTTTCCAGAGACGGGCAAGTGGTAGAACTTGAGGGGCATGAATTGATGTTGGATGGGGGGGAGTCAACTCAGGAGTAACGTCAAGGAGTACTTTTTCACATAGAGGGTGGTGGAGACGAAAATGGTGTGGAATAAACAGAAAACCAGGGGACACAAGATGAAGCTAGAATATGGTAGATTTAAAACAAACAGGAGAAAGATTTTCTTTACTCAGCATGTAGTTAGACTCTGGAACTCGTTGCCGGAGAATGTAGTGACAGCAGCTGGCCTTACGGAGTTTAAAGGGGGTTTGGACAGATTCCTGAAGGAAAAGTCCATTTAACATTATTACATTTTTGGGGGGGGGGGGGGGTTGCCGGGTTCTTGAAGCCTGGATTGGCCGCTGTCAGAGACAGGATGCTGGGCTTGATGGACCCTTGGTCTTTTCCCAGTATGGCGGTACTTATGTGGAAAGAGAATGGAATCAAAACAATTGGGACATAAGGCTAGTGCTGGGCCCCAGTTATAGCTAGACAGGTCTGGATGGGCTGGAGTGGGTCTTTGGTAGCAAACTCCAGTAGTTAGGGGAATAAGGCCAGTGCTGGGCAGACTTCTAAGGTCTGTGCCCGGAAAATGGCAAGGACTAGATTGAAAACAAGTGTGTATGTGTTATATTGAATCATACCTTATGCCAGTGGATCCCAAACCTGGTCCTGGAGGCACCCCAGCTAGTCAGATTTTCAGGATACCCACAATGAATATTCATGACAGAGATTTGCATGTAGTGGAGGCAGTGCATGCAAATCTCTCCCATGAATATTCATTGTGGCTGTCCTGAAAACCTGACTGACCGGGGTGCCTCCAGGACCAGGTTTGAGAACCACTGCCTTATGCTATGAGTTTATCTTGTTGGGCAGACAGAATGGACTGATTGGGTCTTTATCTGCCATCATCTACTATGTTGCTATTTAAGATAGGACTAGATGCGATGGGGAAGGACTGAATAGCACAATGACATCATTCCTAAACCAAACAGAGAATCAGGCAGGATGCCAAAAGAAATAAGAGAACAGGGAAAAGGGAGCCAAATATATTTGTTTCCTAAAACTTGATATACTGCTTAGCTTATTCCTTAAGAAAAGGCTTGAGAAAAAAATCCCAGGTCCCGAGAGCTGATTTCAGCTTCTTAGAAGAGGATTCTAAGCGTAAGTCCACAGGCAACGTTGCGAAGTGTGGGGACCAAATTACAAAAGGTCAGAGATCGAGAGCAGTCCAACTGAACTCTAGTAACAGAGGTCAATGTTTGAAGACCTGAGAGAATGGGCAGGTGTCTGAGGGATGGATGAGCATGGGGGACAGATAAGGTAGGCCTGAATAAAAAGCACAGTCAGTTAACATCAGAAACTTTCTGTCTTTCTAGGCATGGCTTATACTGCCCTGCTGTGTAAGTATGTCTACGCTGGCTGATTTGTGGAGAAATTAGAAATAAACATTCTTTGCTTGGTTTCTCTCCCCTTCACCTCTGAAATATTGGAGATCTTGAAGAGGTTATGCAGTAATCCAGTGTACATTATGATGGGACATATTTCTGAAATTACAGATAGGCACTTAACCTATTTTTGAGCATAAGTGGACTTAACTTCCTTCTGCCGTTGCAGGGCAGTACAGGTCATGGACCCTTTCAGTAGCCCTCCTTTGAATTAACACTGAAACTAAGGAACATTTTGTCATTGAGTGTCATTACAGCTGCAACACTAAAGGGTTTTTTTTTTCTTTTGTACATAAAGCCAGGTTTACTCATAAGTATATAAGTATTGCCATACTGGGAAAGACCAAAGGTCCATCAAGCCCAGCATTCTGTTTCCAACAGTGGCCAATCCAGATCACAAATACCTGGCAAGATCTCAAAAAGTACAAAACATTTTATACTGCTTATCCCAGAAATAGTGGATTTTCCTCAAGTCCATTAAATAACGGTCTATGGACTTTTCCTTTAGGAAGCCGTCCAAACCTTTTTAAAACTCTTTTAAGCTAACCGCCTTTACCACATTCTTTACCACTCATAGGAAACAGTTTTTATAAAATTGCGTGATTATGTCTGTGTTTAAAATATGTGCACGGAAAGCGTGTGCCTGCTTTTGTGTGTTTTGCTCATAGGAATGCCTGGGGCGTACTTTGAGAGGAGCGGAGGCGGAGTTGCAGTATTCACATAGGATGTGTGTGTGTACATGCACACTGCGACACCAACTTCAGAGCAGGTGTAAATGCATGTGTTGGCATTTGCAGAATGTTGGGACTGGATCTGGGAGCCTTATTGTATCAAAGTTCAGAGGCACCTATGTTAGTTTTATAAAATAATCTTAACGTAGGCACCTTTTTGGAGTTCTTGCCTTCGGGCACTAAAATGGGCAACTTTGATAAGTTTTTCCTTAGATAAATAGGTGGAAATACACATTTCAAAAACTGTCTGCACCCCGATATGGGAGATAGTGGTGCACTACTTTTCCCTGTGGAACCAGTGCTGGAAGTTTCCACACATGTTGGGGAAAACCTTTCAGACCTTTTCTGCAGCTTTCAAAGAATTGTTCCAATAGGCCATTTGCCACCAGAAGACATCACCCAGGGCCTCCAATTGCCGTGGTAGACTATGGTCAAAGTAGCTGCCACAGTCCTTGAATCTCTCTTCCTAAAACAAATAAGAGAAAAATTTTCTTAGCATGTAATTCAACTCTAGAATTCGTTGCCAGAGAATGTGGTTAAGGCGGTTAGCTTAGCAGAGTTTAAGAAAGGTTTGGACGGCTTCCTGAAGGAAAAGGCCATAGAATGTTATTAAATGGACGTAGGGAAAAATCCACTATTCCTGGGACAAGCAGTACAAAACGCTTTGCTCCGTGGATCTTGTCGGGTGATTGTGACCTGGATTGGCCACTGTCGGAGACAGGGTGCTGGGCTAGATGGACCTTTGGTCTGTCCCAGTGTGGTGATTCTTATGTCTTCCCTCACCCCCACCCTCTATCTAGTGTGGTCTTGGGCTTGTTTGAAAGGTAGCAGCAGCGCAGTGTCCTCAGCTGTGTCCATCTCTTCTGTTGCCCAAGGCTTGAGTGTCACACTTTGGCAAAAGCGTTCCTACCTTTGTTCTGTATTTGTCCGACTTTCCCTTAGGATTTTTGCTCTATCCACTGTCCTATTGAATTTTGTAGTTCCTTTCATTTTCTAATGAAACCTTTTGTGCCGAAAGCTGCCAGTTAGTCATTGCAGTGTAGCAAATCTAAATAAACCAGACCACTGTGGTGTACCACACAGGTCGAAACGTGACACAGCAGAGTGGAAGGTGTGGCCTGTGATGGTGTGCTGCTGTTGCTGCTGCTTCTTCCTACAGCCAAGTTGTATGGAGGGTGAGGAGATGGGGGTGGGGAAGGTGGAGTAAGTAAGGGGGGTGAAGGGGGGGGTTCTTAAGGGTGAACGAAAGGGAAAGAGAGAATGAGTGAGGGGATAGGGAAAATAATGGATCAAGAGGTGGTGTAAGAATTGGGAGGGTGGTTTGTGAGTGAAGGGGATAGGAGGGAGCAAGATGAATGAGGTCAGAGGGGGGGACACAGGTACCTTAGTGAAATCGGAAAGCACCCTGAGCTCAAATGAGCTCACTCCTTAGAGATTTACATTGACCTCCAGTAGTATGCTATTTATTTTAAAATTCATACTCTTTCTTAGTATTGAATGGGATTGTTTTCCGTGTATTTACTACTACTACTTATCATTTCTATAGCGCTACAAGGCATACGCAGCGCTGTACACCATATACAAAAGACAGTCCCTGCTCAAAGAGCTTACAATCTAGATAAGACGGGTAGACAGAACAATTAAGGGTAAGGAAATAAAGAGGTGAGGATACAGGACAGGGCAAGTGAGTTAGGAGTCAAAAGCAGTGGTAAAGAGGTGAGTTTTGAGTTTGGACTTGAAAACGGCCAAAGACGGGGCTAGACGTATAGGCTCGGGAAGTCTATTCCAGGCGTGAGGTGCAGCGAGATAAAAGGAACGGAGTCTGGAATTAGCAGTAGAGGAGAAAGGGACAGATAGGAGAGATTTATCTGCAGAACGGAGTACTCGAGGGGGGACGTAGGGGGAGGCAAGAGTGGAGAGGTACTGGGGAGCGGCAGAGTGAATGCACTTATAGGTCAAAAGGAGAAGTTTGAATTAAATTTCTATTTAATAGAAAGTCTGTCCAGTACCATAAGTTCCAACTTAGAAAGAAATTACTGTGTCGCTGGGGTGTGGGAGGCTCAAAGAGAGAAAAACAGGAGAGCTCCTTTTCTGTTGTCCCCCCCCAGTTCATGAAAAGTACTCCCTTTGGAGGTCAGACCAGTAAAGGATTATTAGGTTTTAAGGTAAAAAAAAAAAAGCTGAAGGCCTGGTATTGAGGTTAGAAATGTAGCTTAGTTGCTGCCCTTGTCTGAACTTAGATAAGCCTGTTCTTAGAAAGCTTTACGCACAGTTTTCCAGCTTGTGCCTGAGAATTTACCCTTGACCTTCTGCAGAAAACCAGAGTCTGTGATGTCACTTCTTTCGTGTGGCTTTGGTGATGAGTGTTAATAGACTGATTCCCCGTATTAGGCGATAGAAGGGATTGGCTGCAGATTGTGCAGGATGCGTTCACTTTCCTTTGGATTAACCAGTGAAGGCTGCGCATGATGAATCTTAAGTCTTTTGAGTGTAAACCTTCTGTCTAACTATATAATCAGTCTTCAGAAGGAAATGTTTTTGAAGCAGGTCTGGGTTTTGCCTTGTATAGTCCCCAAAGTCCATCTCCCTGTGTCAGCATCTGCAAACTATGCAAACTGACATGCAGGAGCTCTTCCCACCTTTCCTTCCGTGTATCTGGAGGTGTAGTCGTGACAGTTCCTTCCAGAAGCAAATTCCACTTTCCCACTTTGTATATGTATCATTTCCTTCATACTCAGCTCTATGGTAAACTATAGAAAACTAGTAAAAGAGGCCCGTTTCTAACAGGAAACGGGCGCTAGCAAGGTTCCAGGGCCCCCTCCCTCCCTCCCTCCCTCCCTCCTCCGAGTTCCAGGCCCCCCTCCCTCCATCCTCCGAGTTCCAAGCCCCCCCTACCTCCCTCCCTCCGTCCTCCGAGTCCCAAGCCCCCCTACCTGCCTCCCTCCCTCTCCTCCCAGGACCCACCCCTCCGCCTCACCCACACACCCCCTCTTTCCTCCTCCCACCCTCATTTCCTGTTTGCAGAAGGGCGGGACCAGAGGAACAGCTGAAAGAGAAGCAAAGGCAGTGTGAAGCGGCGTCCGTGCGTGCCGGACTTCACTGTTGCCAGCAGAGCAGGAGGTAAAACGTTTTAAACAGCTGGCACGTACGAAGGGCTGGGGCACCCGCACACGTCCTGCTTGCACTCGGAGCCCAGAGAGAGAGAGGGAGGTGCTGGATGGCGGAAATCGGAGGAGGGGGCGCGGAAATCGGAGGAGGGGGGGCGTGGGGCAGTCGGACTTGAGTGGGCCCGTGGAACTCGGATGGCCGGGAGTGGAGGGAGGGAGGTAGGGGGTCATGGAGATTGGGGGGGGGGGGGATTGTTTACTCACCTCCGGTGGCTGCTGCTGGGTTCCCTTCCCTCTCACTTCCCATTGGTCCGCCTTGTGACGCCATCCCCAGGGCGGACCAATGGGAACTGTGTTATGAACCCAGGCAGCCAGACGACGGTGCAAATTATTATATAGGATCATTAGCATCTGCAGCTTATTAGGTGTATCTTTAGTGTTATTCTAACATTGTATTATATATCTGGTATTTGAATTCCAGCACTGTTAAATGTGTGTATTTTTGATACTGTTTCACGGTAGTTCTATTATTAGGTTTCAATTTACTGTTTTCAAGTTTATCTCATTTATTGTATTTATTATTATTTATTGCATTTGTATCCCACATTTTCCCACCTTATTATTATTAATGTTTATTATTTATGTTTATTCTTGGTTATTTTACTATTGTTATGCTGTTAATAAAGTAGTAAGTTTTTTTTATGTTAAACTGTACCTGTTGTACTCTGCCTAGGGTGAATCTCTTCATAAAGGCTGTTAAAAATCCCAATAAATAAATAATCATTGATTTTTATGCACCTGTCCAGAGCAGGTTTATCTTCACCTCTTATTTCCAATGAATTTTTTTTTTTCTCTGCCAGGAATTCTTACTGAGGGAACCGGGGAGGTGAAAGGCATTAAGAAATGGAAAGTGAACAACAAGTTACAGGTCGAATGGCTGGATAAAGGAGAAAACTGTAAACCAGAGCCATCAGGAAAGGAAGAGGAGAAGGTGGTGGAAGCAGAAGCATCAAGTGAGAGAAAAAAGAAGATACCTCAGCCAAAGCAAGAAAAGGTCACCCCTGTGTCCTCCAGAAAGAGCTACGTCTGTAAATCCTGCGGCAAGAGCTTCCACTTCCGCTGCCGACTGGAGGTGCACGCGAAACGCTGCAGGATGGCTCGGGAGACCTCCTTGGAGTGTGTGGACTGCAACGAGCTGAAACCGTCCAAGAAAGAGCTGGAGAAGCACCAGCAGCAAGTCCACGGCTACTCCGGCGGCAGCTCCAGAGGGAAGAAACGCAGACTACTGGTCACCTGCGACATCTGTGGCAAGGAGTTTGCCCATCCATCAGGTAACGTTACATCACTTGGAGAGGGGGGAGATGGCCACAGAGTTTGAGTTGAGGGTTTAGGGCTCATGCCTCAGGAAACTTTCAGCTTTGTACCATCCTCAGTTATCTTCCATGACACTACTGCACCACCCTTACATTAAACTCAACAATGATAGTTATCCTAATATCACACATGCTAGAAGAAATCCTTTAAAAATGCCGACATGGTCATCACAATTTTTTTTTTTTAAGTTTTCAATCATTATTTTTAACAAAACAAGAAAACATAGCAAAATTAATATATGGATATGTGGGGTAGCTACGTGGGGCCACGGGGGGCTTGGGCCCCCGTAGATTTGACCCCCCTCCCACCCCGCCGCCGTGGGCTACCTTTGCTGGTGGGGGACCCCAACCCCCGCCAGCCGAGGTCGTCTTCCGGCGCAAGACTTCGTTCTGTTTCTGAGTCTGACGTCCTGCACGTTGTGCGTGCAGGACGTCAGACTCACAGAAACAGAACGAAGCCTTGCAGATCAGCCAGTGGCCGCGTTGCTGGCTGATCTGCCAGGCTTCGTTCTGTTTCTGTGATACAACGTGCAGGACGTCAGACTCGGAAGAAGAGGACCTCGGCTGGTGGGGATTGGGGTCCCCTGCCAGCAAAGGTAGGCGGCGGCGGGGGGTGGGGGGCTAAAATGTGCCCCCTCACCTCGGGCTCTGGACCCCCCCTTCCCGCCGAAGTCTGGCTACGCCCCTGATGGATATACTGGACAATTCTTAAAAATTATATCGTGAAAGCTCATCAAATTACAGACATACAACAGTCTAGTGACTTCCATTTACAAATCTTTGTGGAGCAGATGGGAATCTTATGCTGCAGCACTTTCAGATTAAATATACTCAGTTCCACCCTAAATTTGCAATGATATCAGAATTATTTTTCTGTTAGTTAATAGTAAGCATAAGGGCTATTGAGATCAAGGACTCAAAAAGATGTCTGTTATTTTTTGAAGTGCAACAGGAAGAACTAATGAGTTCCATACAAGTAACTTTAATGATAATATCGATATCACAATTCTCTCCAAATAATCTGCAGGACACTTATAATTAAGAAGAGTCCGAGTGCCAACTAAGTTATTACATACAGAAATGATTTATTATCACCTTTTTGATCTTAAACTTTTTTTTGTTTATACTTACATAATGAGGGAAACTTCCAAAAGCTGTTTACCCGGGTTTATGGCAATTTTCAGATAACCATAAATCTCCCTGCAGGTTAAGGCATTTGCTTGACTGTTTTTTTTTAATTTTGTGGCTGTTGGCATCTGTTGTTTTGCATTGATTGCAGCTGTTCTTTGTATCTGTTGTCTTAAGCGACTGCCTAGTTTGCCTGATGGTTAGGCCGGCTCTGCAGACGCTCTGTTTCTCCTCCTCTCATCACCTCGTTTGCTCTTTCTTCCTCAAGTCTAGTCCAGGGCCGCAGTCCAGTCAATTTTTCAGGATTTCTCCAATGAATATGCATGAGATTGGAGACAGTGCATGCAAATAAGTTCATGTATATTCATTGTGGAAATCCTGAAAACTGTGGACTGGGTTGAGGACTGATGTTGCCCACCCCTGGTCTAGTCTGTGTCTGTCTGTCTTTTGTTGAGATGCATGGTATAAAGCAGGATTGTTTTATTTATTGGGGGCTATTAAAACTCAGGAAATAGTAACTTTAGGTGTTCTACCTCTCTTTCTATCTGTTTTGGGGTGATGTACCTGCTGGTGACAACCCCTTCTCAGGGATGCAGTATCACAAGCGGACAGAGCACTTTGACGAGAAGCCTTTCTCCTGCTCCGACTGCGGTGCCAAGTTTGCTGCTAATTCCACCCTGAAGAACCACCAGCGCCTGCACACAGGGGAGAGGCCTTACGTATGCAAGCACTGTCACATGACCTTCACGCAGGCTGCGGCACTCGCCTACCACACCAAAAAGAAACACTCTGAAGGTGCGTGGGATGCAAGGTGCAAAGAAAGAGACCTCCCCCGTCTCACTGTCAAACGCAGCTTTGCTCCATATCTTTATGTTGAAGAGCATGTAGAATGACTTGGCTGTTCTCTTAAAAGATCCCCATGACCTAATTAAAGCTTGAGATAAGCTCCATCAGGCCCCATTTGCTGCCTTTTAGGCCAACACAGTTGAAGTGTCTGCATGGATGACTGGGAATCGTGTGGAAACTGCCATATAAAAAGCATCTGTTTAGTGTCTGGTAAAGGTCTAGGGTAGCCTAGGAAGGACCATGTCCCGCAGAAGAGACGATTAGGTGGCAGTTGCTATTTCTCTTCCCAGCCATGAGGCTGACTGGTCCCTGTGTCTCGGCCCTTTCTATAGGCTGCTACTGTGCATTCATTTGTACAGAATGCATATAGTCTTGTCACCTACCATTTAGAAGCTTAGAAACCCAGGACTATTCCCATCCTGAGGCTCCAGTAAGCTACGCAGATGCAAGAGAAACAGAGTAGAGGGAGAGCAGTCTGTGTTGGTCCACCCAAAAAGAAAATGAGCCTTATTAACAGACAAGCCAAAATGGAATTGGGTAGAGGCTGAGAAGCGGTTTCATACATTTATTAGTTAAACCAAAAATGTGTACAGAGTGCTGCATGGTGCTAGACCAAACAAGGAAACCATGACTGAAAGACCTAAATATGAAAGGGTTTTTCATTTATATTAATCGTAATTTCAGGGGGAAGGGGGCAGGAGAGACGGTGGTGGCTAGACATCACCTCCTACTCCTGTCCCCCCCCCCCCCCCATGTGAAACCTGCCCCCAGCCCGCTCACTGCTCTGTACGACTGAAGCAGGCCAAGGCGCTATGAGCACAGCTTTCTCCCAGTTTTTTTCAAGTTATCTTCCCCCTTGCCCCCCCCCCCCAAGCTCCCTAAGAGACGCAGGCTATTAGCAGTCCAGGTTCTATGAAGGCTCCCCCCCCCCCCTCCCAGTAATCCAAGCAGGATCTGGTCTCATAGTTTCATGGTTTGCCTTTGGAGACTTTTTAATGTTCTACGTGTTTACCAGAAATTTACATACAGCTCACCTATATCCGATTACTGTATTACTCTGATGGCGAGCAGCAGAATAAATTGTGCAATTGACCCATCTCCCCTTCTGGGAAGTATTTTACCCTTTTTGTATTGAATTTTATCACTGTATTATGTTTACATTAAGTTTTTTCTATTTATTTTATTTGTAACATTTGTATCCCACATTTTCCCCCCCACTAGCAGGCTCAATGTGGTTTACATATTACCGTAAAGGCGATCGCCAAGTCCGGTGGGGGTAGACAAATACGATTTAAAGTGTAAGGGGAGGGTATTAAAGTACAATAAGGGTCAAAGATAGTAAGGAACATATAATGTCCAATACAATCTAAGGTTTTGTTGTGTTGCAAAGTTGAGGCATTTAAGTTGGGTCAGTTGAGTAGACCTTGCAGAACAGGTAGGTCTTTAATGATCTCCTGAAGTTTAGATGGTCATAGATCGTTTTCATAGTCTTTGGTAATGCATTCCACATTTGTGTGCCTAAATAGGAGAAATTGGATGCATAAGTTGATTTATATCTGAGTCCTATGCAGCTTGGATAATGGAGGTTCAAATAAGTACGTGATGTTATGGTCCTGTTTCTGATCGGAAGATCTATCAAGTCAACCATGTAACCTGGGGTTTCACCATAGATAATCTTGTGGACCAAAGAGCAAATTTTGAAGGTAATACGTTCCTTGATAAGGGAGCCAATGCAGTTTTAATCGGAGAGGTTTGGCGCTTTCTCCTAGTCTGAGTCCTTTATTTCCTTGTCACTTTCAACTCTTGCTGCCACTGCTCTTCTTGGGACTGGTCCAGTTTGTGGTTGGCATTTCACCGATCGTTTTTGCTACTTCAGCTCCACTTAAGGTTTACAGTGAGGTGAAGAGCAGCTTCTGTCAGAGAATAACAATTACTGGTTAAACCATTACAAGTTATTCCGTTCTGTGAAAAACTCTTTGAGACCCAATGTATGAGGTTCCTCCATCCCACTAAGGGACAGGCTGACTGGATGCTGATGGGGGTCTGCAGGGAGGAGTATTTTCTCAGCAAAAGAACACAATACCCTTTCTGACCTTGCTCATGTCAAGCAGTGTGGAGTCCTCGGACCCTGTATAATAGATATGTAGCACTGTAGTGATTCACAAGAAACAGGAAGCCTGCTATACGAAGAAATTTAATGTAATTCTCTTTCCAGGGAAGATGTACGTATGCCAGTACTGCGATGCAGTCTTTGCTCAGTCTATTGAACTCACTCGGCATGTGAGGACTCATACCGGAGACAAGCCCTATGTCTGCCGGGAATGTGGGAAAGGATTCAGCCAGGCCAATGGGCTGTCCATACATCTTCGCACCTTCCACAGTGAGTTCTGTCTTTCTCCAGGCACCCGAGCACCTTCCCACAGGGAGTGAATGACCGGATGCTTTCATTCTGTCCATTTTCCTTTTTTTTTCTGTGATGTCTATTTTGTCACCTCTCCTTTCTGTCCCTGTGGATCTGCACGTACCTGACTGCCTCTCCTCCCTCCCTTCCTCTTCCTATCATCAGATATTGAGGACCCCTATGATTGTCAGAAATGCCGGATGAGTTTTCCCAGCCTGGACGAACATCGCCAGCATATTCAGGAGGTGCACTCCCGAGAATACCACCCCTGTCCCACCTGCGCCAAGATCTTCAGTGCACCCTCGCTGCTGGAGCGTCACATGGTCACGCACGTGGGAGGAAAGCCCTACAATTGCGTGATCTGTGACAAGGCTTATCAGGTAAGTGTAAGAACTTGCTGGCTCAGGGTAATGAGTAGCTATAGACAGGGGAGATGCACAAGTGTCTGAATGGTTCAAACTTGGGAAGTGATAACCTGTGTGGGTGCAGGCAGGGAAGGTGAGTTTCAGCCCTGCGCAGACCGGGAGAAATGTTTACACCGTTGTCTGAATGCTGTATTGTGTACCGCATGTGCTAAGCAGCCACTAAGTGGGTAGAGTAGGAAGCGGAGAACTAGGGTCCAGTGCTCCATGTGATCTCTGGCACCAGTCTAAATTATAAACCACTACTACTACTACTTAGCATTTCTATAGCGCTACAAGGCGTACGCAGCGCTGCACAAACATAGAAGAAAGACAGTCCCTGCTCAAAGAGCTTACAATCTAATAGACAAAAAATAAATAAAGTAAGCAAATCAAATCAATTAATGTGAACGGGAAGGAAGAGAGGAGGGTAGGTGGAGGCGAGTGGTTTCAAGTGGTTACGAGTCAAAAGCAATGTTAAAGAGGTGGGCTTTCAGTCTAGATTTAAAGGTGGCCAAGGATGGGGCAAGACGTAGGGGCTCAGGAAGTTTATTCCAGGCGTAGGGTGCAGCGAGACAGAAGGCGCGAAGTCTGGAGTTGGCAGTAGTGGAGAAGGGAACAGATAAGAAGGATTTATCCATGGAGCGGAGTGCACGGGAAGGGGTGTAGGGAAGGACGAGTGTGGAGAGATACTGGGGAGCAGCAGAGTGAGTACATTTATAGGTTAGTAGAAGAAGTTTGAACAGGATGCGAAAACGGATAGGGAGCCAGTGAAGGGTCTTGAGGAGAGGGGTAGTATGAGTAAAACGACCCTGGCGGAAGATGAGACGGGCAGCAGAGTTTGACTAAGTGGTGACTAAGTGGGAGGCCAGCAAGAAGCAGATTGCAGTAGTCTAAACGAGAGGTGACAAGGGTGTGGATGAGGGTTTTGGTAAAGTGCTCGGAAAGAAAGGGGCGGATTTTATGGATGTTGTAAAGAAAGAAACGACAGGTCTTGGCAATCTGCTGGATATGAGCAGAGAAGGAGAGAGAAGAGTCAAAGATGACCCCAAGGTTTCGAGCTGAGGAGACAGGGAGAATGAGAGAGCCATCAACAGAAATAGAAAATGGGGGGTTTGGGGGGGGGGGGGGAAATGAGAAGCTCGGTTTTGGTCATATTTAATTTCAGGGGGGTTGAGACATCCAGACAGCAATGTCAGACAAGCACGCTGAAACTTTGGTTTGGATGCAAGGTGAGATATCAGGGGTAGAAAGGTAGATTTGGGAGTCATCAGCATAGAGATGGTAGGAAAAGCCATGGGATGAGATTAATGAACCAAGGGAAGAAGTGTAGATAGAAAAGAGGAGGGGACTAAGAACAGAACCCTGAGGTTCGCCGACAGGCAGAGGGATAGAAGTAGAAGAGGATCCACCAGAGTGAACACTAAAGGTGCGGAGGGAGAGGTAGGAAGAGAACCAGGAAAGGACAGAGCCCTGGAATCCAAGTGAGGACAGGGTATCAAGAAGTATGCTGTGATCGACAGTGTCAAAAGCAGTGAAAGATCAAGAAGAATGAGGATGGAATATTGACCTCTGGATTTAGCCAGTGATAGGTCATTGGAGACTTTAGTAAGCGCAGTTTCGGTTAAGTGGAGAGGGCGAAAACCAGATTGTAGTGGGTCAAGGATAGCATGTGAGGAGAGAAAATCAAGGCAGCGGCGGTGAACAGCACGCTCAAGTAATTTGGAGAGAAAAGGAAGGAGGGAGATGGGTCGGTAATTAGAGGGACAAGTAGGGTCGAGTGAAGGCTTAAGGAGAGGTGTGACCACAGCATGTTTAAAGGCAGCAGGGACAGTCGCAGTGGAAAGTGAGAGGTTGAGAATGCGACAGATAAAAGGAATAAGAGCAGGAGAGATGGCATTAAGAAGGTGGGTGGGAATAGGATTAGAGGAACAGGTGGTACATTTTGAGGAAGAAAGGAGAAGTGTAGTTTCCTCAATAGTAACTTCAGGAATACAAACCTAGTAACATAGTAAATGACGATAGATAAAGACCTGTACGGTCCATCCAGTCTGCCCAACAAGATAAACTCATTTTACATGGTATGTGATACTTTATATGTATACCTGAGTTTGATTTGTCCTTGCCTTTCTCAGGACACAGACCGTAGAAGTCTGCCCAGTACTGTTCTTGTGTTAAGTTCTGAAGCTAACGTCAAAGCCCCTTAAAATTTACACTCCAGCCCATCCCTATCCAGTCACGATCAAGGCGTAGACCGTAGAAGTCTGCCCAGCTCCCGTTTTGTTTCCAGTTACCGGCGTCACCACCCAATCTCCACTAAGATTCCACAGAACTATTCCTACCTACTGTGCCTAAATGTAACTTCCTTTTTTTTTTTTTAACTTTATTCTTCAGAAAAGAAAGAAATCATTATAGAGCAAAAAGAAGGCAACAAAAGTGCAGTATTTGGAAAAACAAAATTATAGCATTATCAAGTGCCTCCTTATACACTTATGAGCTCCTCTAGAGACTGATATATAACCATAATATGAATCCCCAGGGGTGGGGGGGGGGGAGGGGAGTCTTATCCAGAGAACTTGTAGTGCTAATTTTGCCATTTATTTACTCAGCTTTTCCAAACTCAAGCTTGTAGCAAATTACATTTACCATCTTTGCTGTTAAATGTAAATGTAACTTTCTTTGAGCTTGAGTTTGGCAAAGTGAGTAGATAAATCTACAAGAATCCTGGTTTCCATTTGCAGGATCTCTTCTCCCAGACTCCACAGAAATGTGTGTTCCTTCCAGCGCTCAAGAAAAAATACTTCAGATCTTGGTAAAACCCAGTAATGTGACGTGGACGGCAGACTTGGAACAGGGATGGCTAGCACAAGAATTTTCACTCGCTCAAGGCATAAAAACGGAGGATCACCCTGAAGACTTTAGGCAAAGGCAGGGCAAGAAAGGGTAGGTGGCCTGCAGGTCAGAAGGTTCAGTCCAACAGATTTGATTGATGAAATCAGGTTTTACCCAGTTAAATTGTCGCTTTTGAAAATATTGGCTCTTTACCTAGCTGAATCTGTGGAGATCAACTTACTACCCTCTCAAATTTATCCAAACAACTTGCGACCCTGGGCAAGTCACTTAACCCCCTCTTGCTGCAAATACCAAAAACACCTTAGATTGAAAGCCCACTAGGGACACAGAAAACACCTGTATTTTATGTGTACAGTGCTGCGTACGTCTGGTAGCGCTATAGAAATGGTTAGTAGTAGTAGTAATAAAGGGGACTGAGTCATGTGTCCTGGGATAGTATTTTTAAATTTAGCCATGCTCCACATTTTGTCCAGAGAAGGGGAAACAGTAAAACTAGAGGACATGAATTGAGGTTGTGGGGCGGCAGAGTTAGGAGTAATGTCAGGAAATTCATTTTCATGAAGAGGGTGGTCGATGCCTGGAATGTCCCCCCCCCCCACCCCCGAGAGAGGTGGTAGAGACAAAAACAGTAACGGAATTCGAAAAGGCATGGGATGAACACGGAGGATCCCTAATTAGAAAATAGATGGTATAAAAAAAACCCCAAAACTTAAATGGCTGCATGTGTGTGGATGTGTCGAGTGGCACTTAGATGGCGACTCCAGCTGTAAAGAACTAAGGTTGGTGCCAAACGTTTTCGGTCTGTCTCCCAAAAATGACGAGACGAATTTGGATAGGCTGGAGTGTGCTTCAACCGTAACGCCGGTAGTTGGAACTTAAGGACAGAGCCGAGTGTACTTCTACTGTCTATGTCCCAGAAATGCCAAAGAAAGACCGTGATCAATTATTTTATATCACATTCATTGTTGGTTTAATCATGAATTGATAATGAGCGTGACTGTTGGGCAGACTGGATGGACCGTTCAGGTCTTTATCTGCTGGCATCTACTATATTCAGCTAAATCTGATCAACCTCATCCCTGCAAATTCTTTCACTTTCATTTGACTAAGATTTTGAGCAGTCAGATTTAACCAGCTGTTCTAAGATTCACCTTCCCTGCATGTATATATTTTTTTATTTGTTACATTTGTACCCCACATTTTCCCACTATTTGCAGGCTCAATGTGGCTTACATAGTACCTTAAAGGCGAGCTTCTCATTTTCCCCCCCAAACCCACCTCCCCGCTCCCCCCTTTTTCTATTTCTGTTGATGGCTCTCTCATTCTCCCCGTCTCCTCAGCTCGAAACCTTGGGGTCATCTTTGACTCTTCTCTCTCCTTCTCTGCTCATATCCAGCAGACTGCCAAGACCTGTCATTTCTTTCTTTACAACATCCGTAAAATCCGCCCCTTTCTTTCTGAGCACTCTACCAAAACCCTCATCCACACCCTTGTCACCTCTCGTTTAGACTACTGCAATCTGCTTCTTGCTGGCCTCCCACTTAGTCACCTCTCCAGTCGGTTCAAAACTCTGCTGCCCGTCTCATCTTCCGCCAGGGTCGCTTTACTCATACTACCGCTCTCCTCAAGACCCTTCACTGGCTCCCTATCCGTTTTCGCATCCTGTTCAAACTTCTTCTACTAACCTATAAATGTATTCACTCTGCTGTTCCCCAGTATCTCTCCACACTCGTCCTTCCCTACACCCCTTCCCGTGCACTCCGCTCCATGGATAAATCCTTCTTATCTGTTCCCTTCTCCACTACTGCCAACTCCAGACTTCGCGCCTTCTGTCTCGCTGCACCCTACGCCTGGAATAAACTTCCTGAGCCCCTACGTCTTGCCCCATCCTTGGCCACCTTTAAATCTAGACTGAAAGCCCACCTCTTTAACATTGCTTTTGACTCGTAACCACTTGTAACCACTCGCCTCCACCTACCCTCCTCTCTTCCTTCCCGTTCACATTAATTGATTTGATTTGCTTACTTTATTTATTTTTTGTCTATTAGATTGTAAGCTCTTTGAGCAGGGACTGTCTTTCTTCTATGTTTGTGCAGCGCTGCGTATGCCTTGTAGCGCTATAGAAATGCTAAATAGTAGTAGTAGTAGTACCTTAAAGGCGTTCGCCAAGTCCGGTAGAGGAACAAATACAAGGTGATGATGTGGTCGAATAAGGAAGGTGTGTTTCAGGCAGATTAGGGTCAAAAGTAGGGAAGGTTATATAGTGTCCAGTACGATCTTTGGTTTTGCTGTGTTGCAGAGTTTAGGTCTGTATGTTGTACCTACACAAAGCCACTGAATGTGTCAGGTTAATTTGCTTAACTTCCTCTACTCACACTGTCTTTTAAAAAAATTAACTTCAATTATGTAGAGCTTACTTGGGGTGGTGGGGGGGAATTGTTTAATCAGAATGCACTTTGGCTTTAGGACTAAGGGGGTCATTTACTAGCATTTATAGTACATGCTTAAAGTCAGCTGGCGCTAAACACTGAGAAGCCCATTATATTCCTATGGGCCAGAGGTGTAGCTAGGTGGGGGCATGGGCCCCCTGCTTTCACCCCCCCCTCACCGCCGACCCTCCCCCGCCACATTTGACCCCCCCCCCCCCCCCCCCGCCAACCCTCCCTCCGCCACCGCCGTCAGGTACCTTTCCTGGCGGGGTCCCCAACCCCCGGCAGCCGAAGTTCTCTTCAGCGCCGGTCTCCGGCGTGTTGCTGATCTGGATTCTGTTTCTGTGAGTCCTGACGTCCTGCAAGTAGGAACATGCAGGACGTCAGGACTCACAGAAACAGAATCCAGATCAGTGAACGCGCCGGACTCGGAGACCGGCGCTGAAGGGGACTGGCTGTTGGGGGTTGGGGACCCCCGCCAACAAAGGTACCTGTCGGTGGCGGGGGAAGGTTGACGGCAGCGGGGGGTGGGGGTGGGTTCAAAGGGATGGGGAAGGGGCGGCGGCACTGGGGGGGGGGCTAAAATGTGCCCCCTCACCTCGGGCTCCGGACCCCCTTCCCACCGAAGTCTGGCTACACCCCTGCTATGGGCATCTCAGCGTTTATGATTTTTAGCACAAGCGACAAACTCTAATGCACCTTAGTAAAAAGACTCCCTAAATCTTTCTTCCTAGCTAGCTGTGAGGAAAGGCAGGACAGTTGAGAAGGAAGAGTTGGTTGTAGCCAGGAGAGTGAATTGTAGTTTAAGAGCTGCCCTTCTTGTATCCCCTTCCTTCTTCTCCCCTGTCCTCCCAACTGAGATTTTACCTGCTTCTTCACAGCAACTCTCAGGTTTATGGTATCATAACCGCACCCACCACCCTGACGTATTTGCAGCTCAGAATCATCGCTCCTCCAAGTTCTCCCTGCAATGCAGCTCTTGCGAGCAGGTCTTCTCCAGCACTACCACCCTTCAGAAACACGTCAAGGCGGAGCATGCAGGTAGGAGCAGGAGGTGGGTACAAAAAAAAGGGTGGTGATGGGAGGGCGGCGGTGGCATCGCATAGCTTCACAGCAGAAAGGCCAAAGGTAAATTATTAGAATGTTTGGGATAGGAGTGCAGGATATTTGACACCAGCAGAACATGGAAAGGGCCAGAGATCCTTAGTTTACAATATTAAAGTAGGGAGGAGAGGACAAGAGCTGGGAGCAGAGAGATGGACACGTTTTATTTATTTATTTATTGCATTTGTATCCCACATTTCCCCACCTCTTTGCAGGCTCAATGTGGCTTACAATAGATCATGGGTAGTGGAAAAGTGAGGAGAGTAGACATTTGGTGTTACAGAAGGATTTGGTTTACATGGTAATGTAATACATAATAGTAAGAGAAAAAAAAAACCCCAGAAGGCATTAATTTACATTCAGGGTTATATGTCGGAACTTCAGATGACTTGGTCTTTCTGATAGGTCTTGTCGAAGAGATGGGTCTTTAGCAGTTTCCGGAAGTTGGTCAATTCATAGGCCGCTTTCAGGTTACGTGGCAGTTCGTTCCAGAGCTGTGCGCTCGTATAAGAAAAGGTTGATGCGTGCATTAGTTTGTACTTTAGACTTTTACAGCTGGGGAAATGAAGATTGAGGAATGTGCGAGAAGATTTTTTAGCATTCCTGGATGGTAGGTCTATCAGGTCTGACATATAGGTTGTACATACACATACATACATACGTACATGACATAATGACATACACAGGTCAGGCAGGTGAGAAGCATTTTTATTCTGTACGTATTGTAAACGTCTCAGAATATTGTAATAGGAGGTGTATAAAAAATCTTTAAGCATTTAAACGAAGCAGAGTGAAGCTTTTGGCATAAGGAGAAGTTGTTACATGGGACTGAGGGGGGGCCTTTCACACAGGAGAGCACACAGCTTGTGATGGAGAGGGTGTTGTGCAGGAGGCAGGAGCAAACAGACGAGGCATGTGTTGAGGGGGGTGGTGGGTGCAAATGAGAGGGACATGTTCTCTGAGGATAAGCAGGGTAGCAAGTCTTCCCAACATTGGGTCATTGGGTTCTAAAGATAGAAGCGGAGAAAGCCATCCAAAATGTTCAAGATGACCAAAGTTTATTCTTCAAAATAAACACTGATAGAATAACCCAACACGGGCCGTGTTTCGACAAACACAGTCTTCGTCAGGGGTGTCTTTCAAATCAGCAAGCAATGTGTCGTCATATTGGAATTGCCATAACAGCATTCTTATGGAGGCGAATCATGGCCAATCAGCTGTTTGCTGATTTGAAAGATACCCCTGACGAAGACTGTGTTTGTCCAACCATGGCCCATATTGGAGTAGCCTAGTGGTTAGTGCAGTGGACTTTGATCCTGGGTTCGATTCCCACTGCAGCTCCTTGTGACCCTGGGTAAGTCACTTAACCCTCCATTGCCCCTGGTACAAAATAAGTACCTGAATATATGTAAACCGCTTTGAATGTAGTTGCAAAAACCTCAGAAAGGCAGTATATCAAGTCCCAGTTCCCTTTCCCTTATGACATCACAAGTATCGGGCAATCAAGCCATTGTGACATCACTGATGAGGTTTGCTCTTATTGGTGGAATGAGTGGAGATGTAGCCTAGTGGTTAGTGCAGTGGACTTTGATCCTGGGGAACTGGGTTCAATTCCCACTGCAGTTCCTTGTGACTCTGGGCAAGAGAGGGTTAAGTGACTTGCCCAGAGTCACAAGGAACTGCAGTGGGAATTGAACCCAGTTCCCCAGGATCAAAGTCCACTGCACTAACCACTAGGCTACGTGCCCCTGGTACAAAATAAGTACCTGAATATATGTAAACCGCTTTGAATGTAGTTGCAAAAAACCTCAGAAAGGCGGTATATCAAGTCCCATTTCCCTTTCCCTTATTATATCGGCATTTATTTTGAAGAATAAACTTTGGTCATCCTGAACATTTTGGTTGGCTTTTTCCATTTCTTTGCTTTGATTTATGAGACTGTGTGGAATTCATCAGTTCCCTCTGATGTTTGGTTCTAAAGATAGTCCAGCTCGGCTACCATGTTCGTCGATTTGAATCCCATCAAAATTGCTCACTGAGAGCAACATGGTTAAGCTGTTAGTATCGGGACATATTTATAGGGAAACTCTATTCCCTTTTAGAAGCCAATGCAGTAGAACCCGTTCCACAAGGAAGGGGTTCTCAACCCAGTGCTTAGAGTACACCTAGAGGGGCATAATCGAAAGGTGCGCCCAAGTTTTCCTGGGGACGTCCTCGCAGGACGTCCTGGCGAAGGGGCGGGGAAACCCGTATTATCGAAACAAGATGGGAATCCATCTTTCGTTTCGATAATACGGTTGGGGACGCCCAAATCTTGACATTTAGGTCATCACCAGAGATGGTCGTCCTTAGACTTGGTCGTTTCTGATTTTCGGCGATAATGGAAACTAAGGAAGCCCATCTCAGAAACAACCAAATGCAAGCCCTTTGGTCGTGGGAGGAGCCAGCATTCGTAGTGCACTGGTCCCCCTGACATGCCAGGACACCAACCGGGCACTGCAGTGGACTTCAGAAATTGCTCCCAGGTACATAGCTCCCTTTACTTGTGTGCTGAACCCCTCAAAAACCCACTACCCACAACTGTACACCACTACCATAGCCCTTACGGGTGAAGGGGGGCACCTAAATGTGGGTACAGTGGGTTTTGGAGGGCTCACATTTATCACCACAAGTGTAAGAGGTTGGGGGGGGGGGGGGGTGGGCCTGGGTCAGTCTTCCTGAAGTGGTGCACTGCACCCACTAAAACTGCTCCAGGGACCTGCATACTGCTGTCATGGAGCTGGGCATGGCATTTGAGGCTGGCACAAAATATTTTTAAACTATTTTTTTGAGGGTGGGAGGGGGTTAGTAACCACTGGGGGAATAAGGGGAGGTCATCCCCGATTCACTCTGGTGGTCATCTGGTCAGTTCGGGCACCTTTTTGTGGCTTGGTCGTAACAAAAAAAGGACCAAGTAAAGTCGTCCAAGTGCTCATCAGGAACACCCTTTTTTTTCCGATTATGGGTCGAGGACGCCCATGTGCTAGGCACGCCCAAGTCCCGCCTTCGCTAAGCCTCCGACATGCCCCCCGGGAACTTTAGTCGTCCTCGCGACAGAAAGCCGTTGGGGACGCCAGAAATCGGCTTTTGATTATGCCGATTTGGGCAACCCTGGGAGAAGGACGTCCATCTTCCGATTTGTGTCGAAAGATGGGCGTCCTTCTCTTTTGAAAATAAGCCTGCTAGCCAGTTAGGCTTTCAGGATATCTACAATGAGTATGCATGAGATGGATTTTTATAGAATGGAGGTAGGGCATGCAAATTTGTCTCATGCATATTCATTGTGGCTATCCTGAAAATCTGACTGTCTTAAGTGTCACCTGATGATTGGGTTGAGAATCTCTGCGCTAGGGGAATGAGGGATGGGATTTTATTCCAAGTATTTCCTGATCACAGGAGTGGAGGAGTGGCCTAGTGATTAAGGTGGTGGACTTTGGTCCTGGGGAACTGAGGAACTGAGTTCGATTCCCACTTCAGGCACAGGCAGCTCCTTGTGACTCTGGGCAAGTCACTTAACCCTCCATTGCCCCATGTAAGCCGCATTGAGCCTGCCATGAGTGGGAAAGCGCTGGGTACAAATGTAACAAAAATAAAATAGATACTATTGGAGATTCTACATAGAATGTTGCTACTATTGGAGATTCTACATGGAATGTTGCTACTATTGGAGATTCTACATGGAATGTTGCTACTATTGGAGATTCTACATGGAATGTTGCTACTATTGGAGATTCTACATGGAATGTTGCTATTCCACTAGCAACATTCCATGTAGAAGGCTGCGCAGGCTTCTGTTTCTGTGAGTCTGACGTCCTGCACGTGCAGGACGTCAGACTCACAGAAGCAGAAGCCTGCGCGGCCACATTAGTGATCTGCAAGGGCCGACTTCTTGTGGAATAGCAACATTCCATGTAGAATCTCAAATAGTAGCAACAGTGGAGGAGTGGCCTAGTGGTTAGGGTGGTGGACTTTGGTCCTGGGGAACTGAGGAACTGAGTTCAATTCCCACTTCAGGCACAGGCAGCTCCTTGTGACTCTGGGCAAGTCACTTAACCCTCCATTGCCCCATGTAAGCCGCATTGAGCCTGCCATGAGTGGGAAAGTGCAGGGTACAAATCTAACAAAAAATAAAAACTGAGAGGATTGCATCCCATCCTAGACCTAAGAGCCTGAGCAAATACTGTACACATAATAATTTACAAAAATGTACTTGGGCAACAAGGAAAAATACATAAGGCAGATCAGTGTGAAAACAGGCATGCACCAGATCTGCCTTAGCCAATATAAATCTTAGTTTGCTTAAAAACTGTTGCAAAAATGCAAAAAAAGGAAGAAGAATCAAATACAAAATGAACAAAGTGCCCTGCTGTCCTTTTGAAACACTTGTGTCACTGCTAAAGCAACTAAACCCTGCAAAGCCAATAAGGATCTTCTCGTTTAGCGCAATCCATCAACACACCTTGCTAAAAGGACCTCATAATCTTTTAAATCATAGGTAATTATGGTACCAAAAAATAATAGCAGTATAAAAATATTTATATACACAAAAGCGGTCCTTTTACCAAGCTGTGTTAAAAAGCGGCCGGTTGCGTGGTTTACATGCAGCTTTGTAAAAGGAGTGCAATAAGAGACTTCTGTGCACTTGGGTGGACAACCGAGGTAGGTGAGCATGAATGAGGTAAACTGGAGGTTATACAGTTTTTACCACATACGGGGAAAAAGTGGGGGGTTTTTCGATGGGTGGGGAAAAGGGCCAGCACACGTCTATTTACGACCTGAGCCCTTAACGCCACCCATTGATCTAGCGGTAAGGGCTCAAGCGCTAAGCGAATGGTAACTGGCTGGTGCACGCCAACTGCCGATTAATGCCAGAAATGCCGCTCGCAGTAGGAAATAAAAAATAATTTTGTCACGGCGTTATGTGCGTACGCCAAATCTGAAATTACCTGCTTGGGGTTTTGCTGTTCCTGATCTCTCTTCTCCGTGACAGATGTGAAGCTGCATGAGTGTGAAAAGTGTAATCAATTCTTCTCCTCACCGACTGCTCTGCAGATGCACGTGAAATGCAAGCACTCAGGTGAGACCTGTCACATCTGTAATTTGTGTCCATTTAAATACCGGTATGCTAGGTGTGGGTCTCCGCACAAGCTCTGGGTGTGCGTAATCTCATCATAGTTCCTGAATGCACTGCCTTCCTGGGTCGGGCCTTTTGTACCCCATGCCGGCTGGGGCTAGGGGATGCTGTGGAGATAAGTTTCACAGCTCCTGGGCAGAGATACCCCCGACGAAGACTCTGTTTGTCATAATGAACCTTCCTTCACAACTACCCATGAAATTATGGCCCCATCTTCACAGCCCCCCCCCCCCCTCCCCGCTCAAGAATTTTGCTCTCATCTTCATAGCACTCCCCCTTCAAACATTTTGCCATCTTCACAGCCTCCCTGGAATTTTACCTCGATTTTCACAGGCCCACCCCCCTCCCATTTTTTCTATTCTGTTAATTGCAGCAATGTTTCTGACGCCAGGGGCTATGTAGCAGGATTCTTTCTAGAACTTACATTGACCTGTAAGAAAACAGACAGGGGAACTACCAGGTCAAAACCAAACAACAAAAATATGGGATTGTCCTTTTGTTTCTTAATATTTTTTTCTCATGCTGTTTTCTTTTACCCTGGAGCTGCCGTTGCTGAGTCTTCTATGCTCTGACCACAGGTTCCCAGCCGTTCCGCTGTCTGTACTGCTCGGACTCCTTCCGCTTCCCAGGAGCTCTTCAACACCATGTGGCCACAGAGCACTTTAACCAGACAGAGAGCACCTTTGGCTGCCAGATCTGTGGGGAGCTCTTCACTACACAGACACAGCTGGAAAAACATTATGAGGGAGAACACCCAGAGGTGGTCCTTACAGAAACACAGGACGTTGCAGCACAGCCAGGACAGGTATGCTGGGTTGTTGTATTATATGCAAATTACCTTTTGCATATTTATTGTGGGTTCCCTTAAAACCTGACTGGCTAGCTGTGTCCCGAAGACTGTCTTACCTTTCCAGACAAGTTGCAGTTGGACATTGTATGTGGTTCTTTCCCCAGAGGGCTTTGTACCTAAGACAGTGAACTCGTAAGCCATTTGCTCAAGGTCATGAGGAGTGTCGGTGGGAGAGGTGGATTTTGGACCCTGGCTTTCCTGGTTCTCAACCCACTGCTTTAACCGTTAGGCTACTCCTGCAGCCCAATTTGCAAGGGGCATCGCTTGCAGAATGTTAACATTCATACCCACTCTCTCCATTTTGGACCTAAACTGCTTGTAAGAATTGTAATTTGATAAGATAATGTCAGAGTTCTGAGGAGTTAACATTTATGTCCAAATTTACATCTGTCCTCTTTTAATCCAGAAGATATTGCTTTATGTATTGATTTTATTTATTTATTGGGATTTATTAACCGCCTTTATGAAGAGATTCACCCAAGGCGGTGTGCAACAAGTACAGTTTAACGTAAAAAAAAACGTACAGTTTTGTTAACAGCATAACAATAGTAAAATAACCAAGAATAAATATAAATACAATAAATGAGGTCAAAACAGTAAATTCAAACTTAATAATAGAACTACCGTGAAACAGTATAAAAAATATACACATTTAACAGCGCTGGAATTCAGATACAATACAATGTTAGCATAATACTAATGATACACCTAATAAATAAGAATTAGAACATTCAACTAACATAGATACGATGCTAAAGATTTTCTACAATACGGCATACCATATAGCTGAGGGACCAAGAGCAGATGTATGATGGGAAAAGATGCATGCGTGTGAATAAGTACACAGTGGTAATTCTAAACTCAGTCCTTGGGCACACCCAGCAGTCAGGTTTTCAGGCTACCATAATGAATATGCATGAGAGAGATTGGCATATAGTGGAGGTAGTATATGCAAATTTATCTCATGCATATTCATTGTGGACATCCTGAAAACTTAACTGGATATGCCCCAAGGACTGGGTTGAGAATCCCTGCCTTATGTAAACTCTGCCCCTCAGTCATGGAGGTTTTTCACCTCTCTTGTTAAGAGAGAGATTAAAATGTCTTGACTTTGTTTCCTCTTGTATCAGGTTTTTTTTTTTTAAATTTATTATTTATAACCATTTAAATTTTTACAAGCAATAAAACAACTTGCTGGAAATACAGAGAAAGTAATATGTAGGAATTATTTCAGTCAGGTAATTCTATTCTCTTCCTTAGACCACTAAATAGGGAGAGTGAAACAAGATAAGGAGATCAATTAAACAGTAAACAGAAAAAAAAACCGTGGTATTAACCTGATTATCCCCAGATATTACTCGTCTAATTCATTATTCCACATTGATCATCTGGTTGGCTTCCTCAAGGCCAATACGGTGTATAGTCAAATCATTTCATTGAAAACATACTTATTGTCCAATATTAGTTAGAAATAATACATCTGATTTTATTCTTTCTCTTTTAAAAACCAGAAGTTATTTAACAATACATATACTTAAGTCTCTAATTCAAATCCCACTGATTAAAGTAATCCCAGTTTTCACAGGCTTCACTCCTTTTAAAGTAATAATCTGAGGAAACCTCTTATATCAGGTTTAATATAAAATGCAATGTTTTATCTGGGGGCTTCGTAAGTATGGGGGCAGTGATTCAGTGCCAGGAAGAATGTGATATTGTGTAATACTGAAGGACTCCCGGTTGATTGTGAGATTCTGTCCCCTTCATAGGCAATACAGATGCCAGAGCACGGAGCCACGACCGAGCAGGTTATTGCGCTGGAAGAAACTCATCTAGCTGGTTCTCAGGTGATCGTGGCACTGCCAGGCTCCCAGGGTAGCCAGGCCAGCTCGGAGCTGGTGGCAGTCAGCGTAGAGGACTTGCTGGATGGTACGGTCACGTTCATCTGTGGAGAAACAAAGTGAAGGGAGTCCACGGCAAGACATCAGGGAAGAATCTGCAGCTCATGTCGGAGAGAGAGCTCCTGCTGGGCCCTGAGGAGAATACAGAGTTCATGCGAGGGCACAGTCCAGGTGCCTCCAGTAACCTTGGACATAGTTACTGTCAGTTACCTCCATTTTACTTGAGAGAGAGAGCGAGAAGCCCGAACAACAGTGGCTTTCTATATCGTGCTTTATGCATTGATTGGCATGATATTACTGTGTGATAAATAATAGGAAAACTACAGCAGCCACCTGTTAATTAACTCCTGACGAGGGACCTCATGGTTGAAGTTGAGAAGTCTCCAATGTCGCTGCTAAGACTGTAAGTGCGCTTTATTAAGAATAAGGCAGGATTCCTGATTAATCCGACCCTGTTCCTCCAAAGGTTTCACATCGTTTTTTTTTTAAAAGCTTCTTATGTTGTTGCTGGTGAAACCTTATGAGGTTCAGGTGCCTTGAGCGCTGGACAGCAAGGCCTTCTGCTCTCCAACAAGCACTTAAACCAGTTAAGGTCCTGGTGGCCCTGTGGAGATGATGACAGAGCAATCCACTCATCTTAAATCAGGAAAAAGCAAAGGTAATCTTGATTTTGCCTCATTCCATGTCTGTGAAAGCACAAGCATGCAGTGAGGGAAAACCAAGCCTGGATCAGCCTGTGCAGATAAAGTGGAGTTAGTTGGTTGCCTTAGTGTAGAGAGTCTGCAGAGCTGTGATAGCAGTAGGCAGGGCCACTGTGCAATGTCTGTTTGTGAAATGAGACAGTCCGAGCTTCCAGATACATTACCACTGTGTACTTATTCAGAAGATGAATTTCAAAGCCCCACACATGCAAACAGGCTGTAAAAAAAAAAAAAAAAGCCACCCCCCCCCCCCCCCCCCCTCAGTAGGTTAAAAGTGCATAGTTGCACTTAGGCGGGGCGTTCCCAAGGGCATTCAGGCTAAGGTCGAAGGTAGCACATCTAGGTTGCACTTTTCCGTAAAAAAAAAAAAAGTCTACCCACACGAAAATCAAGTGCAAAAGTTCCACAGGCACTTCACATAGAGTGCGTTTCAAAGGGAAACTGAGGGTGTACCTTCTGTTTGAAACTTTGTACAAAGTCTGAGGATAGAAAGTACCCCCCCCCCCCCAAAAAAAAAAAGCTTTGTCGCAAAGCGGAGCCCTGAATGTATGAGGAAGAGATTGTATGCCTGTTAACTGATCAGGCAGTCAGAAGATACGAACGAGCAGCTGTGCACAGCTGTCCCAGAGGTGTAATAGTTTTGCAGAGTGATTCTCTCTGTGGGGACATTTTTCATTAAATTGGTTTTATTGAGACTGTTTCTGTGGCTGTTCTGTGGGCACATCCGTAAACTTTTCTTTTATGCGCGGAACATTTCTGTCCCTGAGTAATCAGCCACTCGGGCAGTTGCTGATACAAAGCCCTAGTGAGCAGCTCGGGGACGCAGTCTGTCTGTACTGTGCTGATGCTGGTATATTTTTTTCTTCCACTCCCTGCAGTTTTACACGAGTTTGTTTTCTCACATTTGGGCCTCCTCAAACTCTCTCAACCCAGTAGGTTTACCAGAACTTTGTAAACATGTGTTTCTTTATCTCATTTATTGCCCAGCCTTGTGAAAGGAAATTTTTTTTTTCTCTCCTACTCTTGGTGCAGCTTGGCCTGTGATTTTGTCACACGTACAACCCCTCACCCCATTCCACTTGGCGTTGCCTTCTTTTGAAACTATTATATAACACTGAAGGTGCCTTGCACATCAGAAAAGCATTCTAGGTTTTTCAAGAGCCATGGAGAAGATGTCATGCACTGGCACCAGTGGGGGGTGGCATCAGTGGTGTAGGAAGGGGGGGCGGTAGGGCGGTCCGCCCCGGGTGCACGCTGCTGGGGGGGTGTCGTCTCCGTTGGCTCCTTGCTCCTTCTGCCCCAGAACAGGTTACTTCCTGTTCCGGGGCAGAGAGAGCAAGGAACCAATGGAGCCGACGCAGCTCCCAGCGACGTGGGCTCGGGGGCGGATCGGTCCTCCCGCCCGCCCCTCGCTGCCAAAGTAAGTTACAATGTGCTCGGGGGGGGGGGGGGGGGGGAGGAGGGTGCGTACCAGAGGGGGGGTGCCGTGCTGCACCCGGGGGGGGGGGGGGTGCGGCGGGTCGCCAGCCGCCCCCGCTACGGCACTGGGTGGCATCCTTCACTTTTCTGACTGATCGCCCTGCTGTCTAGGGAGAACATTCATTACAGGTAAGCAACTTGTGTTTATTACAAAGCTGGCTATTCTTGTCTGTCACCATAACTATCAGAGCACTTTACAAATTCAAATCACAATCAATATGAAATTTAAACTTAGTTTTCTCTTCCCTGTAGTATGGATTCACAATTTATGCACTGTTGAAAATCACTTTTACATACCACAGGCAGTCCCACCACATCCAAGAAGACAGACAAAAGTGAAAAGAAAAGCAAACCTGTTGGAAATAAAAATGTATCCTAAAATATTAGATTAGAGTCGCAGGTGAAACACGAGAGGGCATTTCCCCGTGTGAAATGACTTCCGTTTCACAGAGATGCCAGCCAGACAGCTTCGGGTTTTGCCCCTTGTGCTCTGCCAGCCAGCTGGCTGTTCAGTAGGATGCCATGAAACAAGTGGTGTGCATTTCGGGCACTGGGGCAGTGTGCAGATGGGAACTGCACTAGGTGTCCCACTTACGAAACCTGAGCAGCTGCGTTGGTAGAAAGCAGCTTTCATTCTTCACTAAGCTACTAAGCCATGGAAAAGCTGGACGAATGAGTGTCACAGCACAGCAATAGAAATGATTTTTTTATGATTTGTTCGGGGTGGGGGGGGGGGGGGGGCTTCAGCTGTATGCAGTCTCTACCTTTTTGAAAGCAAGCCAACAGCTGTTAGGAGAAGATCCACATGGCAATAAAGGAGCAGGTGGAAAGAGGCAGCCACTCTAGCGACACATGCCGGGAAGTGTTTTCACCGTGGGGTCCTTGCTGTGGTGCCTGCCTGGTCCCATTCTCTCAGAGAAAGTGAACCGAAAGGAAAATAGAGTATTTCAGAGCATTCTGCCATCTATTTATTTGTGCTTTCCTCTTGGTCCAAACCCTGCTACATCCATGATTTTCGCAGCTGGTCCTGGTAATATCTGAAATTAATATTCATGAGGTGTTTGCATAATTTAGCTTGAGTTTTGCAGGATTGGGAGCTTCTGATGCACTGAATTTGAATCGACTTCTCTGCCTCTCACACTTTCGGTCAGGGTAGCACTGAGAACAGCCGTGAGATGAAGTGTGCTGTCTGTTCCCTAACGACAAGATGTTTATTAGTTGGCGTGATTTGCGCTCATGTTGTCTTTTGTTTCTAGCAAATCCAAGAAGACAGGAGGAGCCTCCACGGAAAGTCAAAGCAAAACAGCAAAAGTAGAGGCTGACAAATGCGCAAACCAATAGGGAGATAATCTCAAAAACCAGTTTATTCAGAATATTCATATCAATGTCAAGGTCCTTGATATTGATATGAATATTCTGAATAAACTGGTTTTTGAGATTATCTCCCTATTGGTTTGCGCATTTGTCAGCCTCGTCTTTTGTTTCTAGATCATCAGCCAAACCCATCACTGGACAGTAGTGACCATGAATAATTGGTTGAGGTGGGGGTGTATGTATATATTTGTGTGGGGAGGGAGGGGGAATGGGGAGACAGGAAGCCTGCTCTACTGTCTGTAAGACACCTGCTCTGTGATGGGGCAGTGCTGAAGGAATCTTGTACTGCCGAATGCGATTTGGTTTTAGAGTTATCTATAGAAAAAAAAAAATATTAACTAGGTATAATTTAAAAAGACTTTATATATTTCACCTCCTTTTCATGAACTACTACTAATTATTTATAAAGTGCTACTAGATGTGTGCAGCGCTGTACACATTATATGCAGGTACTTTCTCTGTCCCTAGAGGGCTCACAATCTAAGTTTTTTTGTATTTGGGGCAAAGGCGGGTTAAGTGACTTGCCCAAGGTCATAAGGAGCTGCAGTGGGAATCAAACCCAGTTCCCCACTGCACGAATCACTAAGCTACTCCTCCACTAGCAACATTCCATGTAGAATCTCTCAAATAGGGAAAGGGAAACGAGACTTGATATACTGCCTTTCTGTGGTTTTTGCATAGTATATACAGGTATTTATTTTTACCTGGGGCAACGGAGGTTTAGTGACTTGCCCAAGATCACAAGGAGCTGCCGTTTGAATCAAACCCAGGTTGCCAGGATCAAAGCCTGTTGCACTAACCATTAGGCTACTTGAACAAAGAGCTCTTCAAACTCAGGCCCTGTCTTGCAGGGATTCCTGATCGACTGACTCCGCTTCTCCTTTCGTTTGAGTCAAGTGGCTTCCATTCCAACTGGCTCTTTGTTTTGTTTCATGGACCGTGCAAAGAGGAGGCACTTCTAGTCTTCCCTAGTGTGCTGGATTAAGGTGCTGATAGAGGGAGTATATATCTTCAACTGGAGGATAGTTCCAGTAGGGCAGTGGAACTTGTACATTGACCCAGGAAGATATTTGTAGGTGGGTGATATGATTGTCAGTGCATTCCGTTGTTGGACATTATGAGACTAATGTCTGGGCTAGGAACAATAGTGCCTTTGGTAGAGCGGTGTTTGAGGGAGTCTTGTCTTCGTTGTGCCTGGTTGGATAGAGCTTTTGTACATCCCATTGGTCTGGACTGGTCTACCAGATTGAAAAGATAGGTAAAACTTGGTCTTACCTGATTTCTTTCCTTGATTCTTGCTTAGATAAGTCTGGGGCCCACCCAAGAGGACTGTGTTGCTTGGGGAATTCCAATGTGGCATCTGCAGGCTTTCTCAGCTCTTAGGGCCCTAAGAGGTGTATTTTCAAAGCACTTAGACTTACAAAGTTACATCGAAACCTATGGAACTTTGAAAGTGTAAGTACTTTGAAAATGAGCCCCTTAAGTGTCTCTCTTTGGGTTTATTATTAACCCTTTAGTGTCCAATGTTCCCATCAATCTGTTCCCATATGGCTTATTACAGGAGCGTTGGACACTAAAGGGTTTTAATCTGTGGAGGGTTCTCTTAGGGGTTTCATGATTGATTGTTTAGATTGTGTACTTTAGTATTGGCATGATAACAAGTTCAGGCTGCACCACTCCTTATACTAGTGATATCGCTTTGTTTTGATCGTTTTATCATCATCCATGATCTTGTAACACCAACTGTATTGTCTCCTGGAATGGCGATGCCATAACAGGTTTTTTGTAAGCCACATTGAGCCTGCAAATAGGTGGGAAAATGTGGGATACAAATGCAATAAATAAATACATCTCTGAAGCAGTTCAGCTTCTCTGCCTCCATCTGTTGGTAGGGCGACATAACCCATGGTCTGGACTGGTCTAGCAGTAATCTAGGATAATAAATTAACAGGTAAGACCAAGTTTCACCTTTGGACACTTTGCTGGAGCACTGGTCCCTTAATATGTATTAACTGGATAGACTTATAATGCAACGTAGTACTGTTGGCGTGAACAAGAGAGCATGGATCTCCTCTTGGCATCTGTTGGGAACTACTGCCAGGTGATCAGGATTGGTTACCTCACCTCTAGGGTGTAAAAAAAACAGAGGGGGAAAAAAAAAGGCAGATACGGACAGTTTTATTCTTGATTCGGTGCCTGACTCCAGTCTCTGGCTTATCCATCATGTCTTTTATTCTGTGCCAGCTCCAGACTGTCTTGAATTCCGTGACTGACCATGTTTTCACCACCTCCGCTGGGATATTGCTCCAGGCATCTACCACAGTCCTTGTGCTGAAATATTTTCTAATGTGACTGCTGAGTCTGCCATCTTGACGCGTCACACTGTGGTATTCTTTCTCCTGGAAAAGGTTTTCTCCTTGTACTTGAGTGAATGTCTTTCATATCTGTCCTACCCATCTGCCGTCCCTAACACAATTTGTTTCAAGTCTCTTTTTGAAGGGTTTTGGTGTAGGCGGTGCAGTAGCCTCTCTCAAGACAACCTTACTCTATCCTTTCAGAAGTATGGTCTGCCTTCAGATCATTGGATATGATCATCCTGGGGTCTCATTTTGGATTTAATTATACTCTTTTCTAAAGCCATGCGCAAGGTAAGCTATAATTCAGGTTAAGCCTAGAGAGAGCTTACAATCTCAGTTGGTGTCTGATGCAATGAAAGGGTAAAGTGACCTGTTCTAGATAGCGGTGGGAGAAATGGGATTTGAACCCTTATTCTGAGCCTGCTGCTCTAACTTCTAGGCTGCTTCTCTTACATAGTAACATAGTAAATGACGGCAGATAAAGACCTGAACAGTCCATCCAGTCTGCCCAACAAGATAAACTCATTTTATGTGGTATGTGATACTTTATACCCGAGTTTGATTTGTCCTTGCCATTCTCAGGGCACAGACCATAGAAGTCTGCCCAGCACTGTACTTGTACTAAGTTCTGAAGCTAACGTCGAAACCCCTTAAAAATTACACTCCAGCCCATCCATATCTATTCAGTCACGATCAGGACATAGACCGTAGAAGTCCGCCCAGTACCGGTTATGCTTTCCAATTACCGGAGTCGCCACCTAATCTCCGCTAAGATTCCGTAGATCCATTCCTTCTAAACAGGGTTCCTTTGTGTTTATCCCACGCACATTTGAATTCTGTTACCGTTTTCATGTTCACCTCCTCCCTCGGGAGGGCATTCCACGTATCCACCACCCTCTGTGAAAAAATACTGACATTGCTCCTGATTCTGCCCCCCCCCCCCCCCTCAACCTCAGTTCATGTCCTTTTGTGCATCGCTACCTCACTCTTGAGGGTATGTTTACTAAGTCGTGTTAATGTTTATAACACGCCTTTAAAATTAAGGAGCGTTAAACACTAAACGCACATATACATTCCTATGGGTGCATCAGCCGCGTCAAAAATGCTAACATGCCTTATTAAACATACCCCAGGAGTTTTGCGTCCCATATGCATATTTTGCATTGAAACTTAGCTGCCAAGTGCTGAGCCATTCCTTCAGCTCTCTCAAATCACTTTTGATTCTGTTTGCTTTTCCAGGACTATCCATTCTATTTGACCTTTTTTTGCAGGTAACAGTTAAGATCTAAATTGTCTTTCTAGCTCTTCTATAATATTGCTTATATAAAGCTATTGAACATCTCTTCATAAAGGCGGTTAAATAAATCCCAATAAATATCAGGCATTCCTTTCTCTGCGAAAGTGCTTCAGACATGTTGGAAAGGTCACTGTGCTGTGCATCATGGAACGGTAGGATGCCCTCAGCCCAAGAGCCAATGTCTCTGTTGTTTTAAATTTCCAAGCTCTCTATCTGCTGTTTCCTAAAAATAATCTTAGAATTAATGGTTTCCAGAATGCATTAGGAAGGGTAATTAGAATTTTGCAGACACCTGCCGTTTGTAGGTAAGTGGCAAATATATCTTCTGCCCAGTGATACATAAAGGACGAGAAATATTTACATAGCTAATAGTGACTCCCCTTCCCTAGTGTGTTGCACAGCTCCCACCTTCGAGAGGGAAGGGGTGGGGAGAAGAGAAGCTGAGGAAAGAAGGAGAGGCAGATAGCTGAGGGAGGGAGAAGATGAGATCATCTTGTGTTCCTGGTAGCAGGACTATTTGGCTTTTTTTAAGTTTATTTATTCATAGGAATATTATTTATCTTTGACCCTTGTATCTTGCTGAAGATATAGTTTGATTTAGAGGACAGCATGTGATAAGAGTACCTCTGTCTATTTCATCTGTGTTTTAGGTTAGGTTGAGGACATTTCAAGATATCCACAGTGACGATGCATGAGGTAAATTTGTCTGCAGGGTCCCTAGGGTCAGGTTTGGGACAAAAATAAAACAAAACTGAATCTATATCATCTGAGCCACCCCTCATTTTACCCCATTTATTTTTCACCTGTCTTTAGAATTCAGAACAAGCCCATCATCCTTAAACGTTGGCCAACTTTTGGAAGGTTTGGAAAAGGTGGCATAGCAGTTTGGGCTGGTACCCAACACCATGATGAACCTTCAATGTAATTTGCATGAGATGTGTCTCCACATCCTCCCCTCTTTTCCCCAACTCACTTAGCCCAGTCAATGCAGTGATATTCCTGGCCAAGGAGCCTGCAGTTGTGGGCTGTAGATGTAGCCACCAGGTGTCACTGTTGCATAATGACTTGGACGCTTCCTTCCATTCTCCCTCTCACTTACAGATTTTGTCTACTGCTTTTAGTCCCAGCTCAGGAAACAGATGAAACCCAAAAATACAAGGATTAGGGTGCACACAATGAAGCTACTAAGTAGTAAATTTAAAACAAATTGGAGACAATATTTCTTAAATGTGTAATTTGTTGCTAGAGAATGTGGTAAAAGCAGTTAGCTTAGTGGGGTTTAAAAATGGTTTGGAGCAGGGGTGGTCTGGGCTCCTGGGCCATATGGGTTATAGGCCCATAACCACTTATTAAATGTGATTAAACTAAATGGAGGCTAAGAGAAAGTGGGTCCTCTACTGCTGTGGTCCACGGTTGCTACTCGCCCCAGTGGTCAGTCCGTCTCTGGTTTGGACAAGTTCCTAAAAGAAGAATCCATATGATGGACTTGGGAATATCCAATGCTTGTTCCTGGCCATTTTGTTCAAACTTATGCAGGAGCATGTTTGGTCTTCAGCTGGAACCTCTTCCCTGAGGAAGAAAACAAAACTTGGCCATGTTGGTGGAGGTTCTCCTGTGGATAAAGTGTTGCCGTTGAGAAAGATAAGTGCAGATTAGAGAGCTGCACGGCTTCCGTCCCCGCGGGAATCCCGCGGAACCCGCGGGATTCCCGCGGGGATGGAGGCAGTTCCTGCGGGGTTCCCGCGGGGATGGAAACAGTTCTGCGGGGTTCCCGCGGGGACGGAGGCAGTTCCTGCGGGGTTCCCACGGGGATGGAACCAGTTCTGTGGGCTTCCCGTAGAAGTGTAAGCTGCACCTGCACCAGCCTCTCATCTACCGAATATCAATTTATTTGAGTGCTGTCTCCTCCTCCTCTTCTTCCTTGCTTTAACAGCATAAATGTGGAAAGTCTTCCATTAAGGAGGTGGTAGAGTCACAAATGATGACGGAATTCAAAAAGGCGTGGGATGAACACAGAGGATCTCTAATTAGAAAATGGAAGTTATATAAAAAGCTAACCTTAAATGGCTGCATGTGTGTGGATGTGTCAAGTGACACTTAGATGGCAACTCTGGCTGTGATGAACTAGAGCTGATACCTGGCAGACTTGTATGGTCTGTGTCTCATACATGGCAATCTGGTTTAGGATGGGCTGGAAAGGGCTTAGACAGCAACTTCAGTGGCTGGAACATGAGGACAGTGCTGGACAGACTTTTACGGTCTGTGTCCCACAAATGAGAAATCGAATAGACTGGAGTGAGCTTCAACGGCAACTCCAGTAGTTGGAACATAAGGATAGGGCCAGATAGACTTCTGTGGTCTTTGTTCCAGAAGCACGGAAGAAAGACCATAATCAAGTATATAATATCACACTCGTTGATTTAATGATGACTTGATCACGAGTGTGACTATTGGCAGAGTGGATGGACCGTTCAGGTCTATTTGCTGTCACTTACTTTGTTACTATTAATCCTCTTTGCTACCAGACTTGTGTCAGACCTCAGCTCTGACACAGGCACAAGAATCAGATGTCACCTAACCTACTGGCGCGTGCATGTGGCGGCCTCTCAGCACACACTGCCAGTAAATCAGAGACAAATCTTACATGTGCACACCAGAGTGTTCCAAGTTTCAGCTTCCACTCCTTCCTTGCCTACAGTGCTGTGGCTCAAATCCAGAGAGAGACTGAGGGAGCTGACTGGAACTTTCTTTTATGTACTATTAAATTCTTACGGGGATAGGTGGGGATGGGTTAAATTCTTACGGGGACGGGTGGGGACGGGTTGGGATGGTTTAAATTTTGCGGGGATGGGTGGGGATGGGTAAGATTCCAGTGGGGACGGGCGGGGACGGGTAAGATTCCAGCGGGGACGGGCGGGGACGGGTAAGATTTCTGTCCCCGTGCAACTCTCTAGTGCAGATATATACTTTTAAGAAAATTGTGAAAAGCGTAAAAAATATTCAAAGAAAAAATAGGAATTCTAATATAAATGATAGGTGAATAAGGGTTGATCTATGAGGATTTGCACCATTGTCCAGGAAGGATAAAAGAACATTGAAAACTATGTTCATATGGTGAGAACAGTATTAGTATCTGAAGATCCCCGAAAAAGAGAAATGGATTGCTACAGAGTGATATACTGATGCAATAACTACATAAAACATAATTAAGATGATGTAAAGACTATGGTGGTTTGGGACAAGTATTGTAATATATTGTTCCTGGGATAAGCAGCATAAAATCTGTTTTACTCATGGGATTTCACCCAGATACTTGTGCCCCAAATTGGCCACTGTAGGAAACAGGATGGCTCGATGGACCTTTGACAGTGCTTATGTACTTATTAGTTTATGCCTTCTGACTAGTAGGTCAAGGCATCCTAACATATTGACTAGTCTGGCCAGTCAGCCCAACAAGGTAGTCAGAGTTGCACCTGCCACTTGGCATCACAAACTAGGTAGTTGGCATTTTACCCCAATGCCACCCACATATAGGCAGTTACATCTGATTCAGTCTTGGAGCAGAATACCAGAACCCTGTGCCAGTATTTCAAAGAGTGGTTTTATTATTATGACTGCAGCAGAGTCTCAACACATGATTACAAAATTGGATTGTAACCCCTTCAGGAACAGGGATATGCCTACAGTTCCCGACTGTAAGACAAGTTGTATACAGGAACTGTGTAGGCATGTCCTGTCTCTGGAGGGAGTCCCGATCTAATTCTATAGCTGGGGCAATGAAGGGTGAACTAACTTCCTTGAAGTCAAAAAGAGCGTCCTGGCTTCCCTGGTTATCGGCCCACATGCTCTAACCTCTAGGCACGTTTAGTGATGTGGTGTTTACCTTCGAATGATGCCAAGCCGTTCACAAGAAGCAGAATACACGTCTGTTGGTATTGGAGAACTTTTATTCCAGTGGATTTAAAACACAGGGCCCGACATGATCACATTTTGCCTTATCACAAGGCTGCATCATGTGCAAACTAAAATAAAACATATACAGAAATACATAAAGCATACATACTCCACTTGCAATAAAGTGATCAAAATAATAACAAAATATAGTAACCCAATCATGTAAAAACTTGTTCATAAAAGAACTGCTCTTGGTTTTTTGTATCCTTTTATGAACAAGTTTTTATGTGGACCAAATATTATAATGCCTCTGTATCGCTCCATGGTGCAACCTCACTTTGAATATTCTGTGCAGCTGTGGTCACCGTATCTCAAAAAAAAAGATAGAGCGGAATTAGAAAAGGTTCAAAGAAAAGTGACCAAAATGATGAAGGGGATGGAACTCCTCTCATATGAGGAAAGGCTGAGAGGTTAGGGCTCTTCAGCTTGAAAAAGAGACAGCTGAGGTGGGATATGATAGAGGGCTACAAAGTATTGAGTGGTGTAGAATGAGTAGAAGTGAATCGATAAAGACTAGGTGACACGTGGTGAAGTTACATGAAAATAGGAGGAAATATTTTTTTCATTCAATGAATAGTTAAGCTTTGGAACTTGTTACCAGAGGATATGGTTACAGCGGTTAGCATATCTAGGTTTAAACAAAGGTTTAGACAGTTCCTGGAGGAAAAGTCCATAGTCTGTTATTGAGAGAGAAATGGAGAAAGCCACTGCTGTCCCCAGGGTTGGTAGCATGGAATCTTGCTGCTCTTTGGAGTTCCACCAAGTACTTGTGACCTAGATTGGCCACAGGAAACTGGGCTAGATGGACCATCAGTCTGACCCAATATAGCTATTGTTGTTATGACTAGGCAGCGTCTCGTGGGGCATACTCTGTGCGTTCCTCGATGTTTCTCCTAAGTTACGCTCTGTTAATGTCTCAGTGTAGAAATGTGAGTTCTGTCTTATCCATAAGAGGCTGCTCTCTGTTGTATAGCTGTCTCTCTGCCAGATTTGTTGGTGATAGAAAATACTGTTACACGTTAAGTTAGTGTGTATTAGGGTTTAAGGTGTTCAGGTGCGGTGTCAGTTTCTGTAACAATCCCATGGAGGTTTCTGTTGGCTGTAGCAGTGGCCTTGTACACTGGATAAGATAGGACAGTTTAAGTGGTTGGTCTGCAATTCCTTGGTGGGCCTTGGAGCAGCCATGTTTTGCAACAGTCACAAATTTCTAAGCCCCCAGCTGATTCATACAGGGCCTAACAGTGTGGGTCAGAGGTCCTGCAGGATCGGTTTATAAATGAGTATTTTAAAGCATTTAAAAACTCATTCCAGCTTAATACTTGTTGGAGTGTAGCTCTTCTTTTTTGCAAAGGCAGCTCTGAAACATTCTGTTACAGGTAACGCAGGCTACACAGACCTCCTGATACCTGTAAAGAAGGAGAATGGCCACTAGGTGGCAAGCAAAGCCTGCCATGTTTGTAAGGTTCTGCAGCCACATTCTAGCCCCCATCACCACCGCACAAAATAGTGATTTTCAGGCTGGAATATGTGTGACCACAGCGCTTTGCTCTCATAATCTTTTGAAGGGCTAATAAGAGTAGTGTAGTCGGTCTCCAAATCCATTTTTATGGGGAAATTTGGACCATGATGCACTGCACTGAAAGAAGAGGATTCTCAGTGTCTTTCTGCAGGATGGGGTGAGAAGAGAATCAAGTTTTAACTAAGTTAAGTTGATGTGCTGTTAAATGCGGACCAGTTACCTGAGCATCTCAATAACAAGAGATTTACTGCAATAAATTTGCCTGCTAGACTTTTTAAGATGGAAATAACCTTGCTGCAGTCTAGGCTAGTTGCATTTGATCTGTATGCTGGGCTGTTGGCTGCGCTCCTCATGCAGTGCAAACCCTTATCTCACTAAGGGGCCCTATTATTAAGCCGTATAAGCATCTACACATGCCCAACACGCACCAAAATGGAATTACCGCCTGGCTACAGCATGGCTCTTGCGGTAATTTCATTTTTTGCGTGCGTCTGAAAAGTTTTATTTTCAGACGCACACCAAGTGGCATTTGATGCACATAGGTCATTACCACTCAGTTACTGCATGAGCCTTTACAGCTAGGTCAATGGCTGGTGGTAAGGTCTCAGACCCAAAATGGACACACGCCAATTTTGATTTTTCCGCATATCCATCTTTGGCAAAAAATTTTAAAAGGCATTTTTTACAGGCACGCTGAAAAATGGGTTGGCGAGCGCCCAAAACCTGTGCCTACACTACCTCGTCATTTTTTAGCGCACCTTAGTAAAAAAGGACCCCTGATACACTGCTCCCTGGGCCCTGCTACAGACAGAGTGTTTAGGACACTTTTTTGGTAAAGGCTGTGTCAAACATTAACACATTTCAGAGGTGAACCGCCTCTGCCCTGGCAGTCAGATCAGCTGTGTGAGGGCACAGTAAGCACGCAGTCAGTTTCTCTTCAGCTTTTCCTCTGTTCCTGATTCCAAAAGGAAAGAGTACCTTCTAGAAGAAAGGCAGCCAAGATGACCTGGAGTACCTGCTCAGTCTCTCATCTTTCTACCCCATTGTCCACAGTACAGTGCCTCTGCAAGGAAGTTGGGAATGGAGTAAAGAGAGACATATGAACGTAAAGGAGTGATGGAGAGTGGGAAAGGAAGGATGGTAGAGGAGAGGAGAACAAATAGAGAAGGAAAAGAAATAGTGAAAGCGCAAATATGACGCTCCCAACAGACCTAAAAAACAAAGGGGCCCTTTTACTAAAATATGGTAAAATCAGGACTTTCCCGCAAGCTAAACCCAGATTTACTGCAGCATAGTTTGAAGGAGGTCAGGTGCTAATATTTCCATTAGCCTGCAATACCTTAGAAAAAAAAAAGATTTAACACAGGCCTAGTTTTTCTCTGTAGGAGGCGCTAAGGGGCTCCCATGTTAACCCAGTGTTATCCAGTTAGGGCCACACTCAGTAAATAGCGCTCAAAAATCAGCACTGGAAAATATCCTTTGCTCAGCGCTATT
This sequence comes from Microcaecilia unicolor, assembly GCF_901765095.1. NCBI lineage: Eukaryota > Metazoa > Chordata > Amphibia > Gymnophiona > Siphonopidae > Microcaecilia > Microcaecilia unicolor. The sequence continues at coordinate 96,332,790 of NC_044043.1, read as the reverse complement.
CTATAAAGGTTGCTCCGGGCTGAGCGCCCTTTATGGAATAGTGCATTGCGCTGATTCCCGCAGCCAACTTTGCGCACCGGGACTTACAACTGCTGTAATTCGTGGTGTGCATCCCTGATATTCTATAATACTGTCTGCAAACGTTCAGAATGCCCCTCACCCACACATGGCCACGCCCACTTCTGGATGTCACGCTACGGGATTTTGGCATGTAAAACCTAAGTGGTGCCAATTAACATCCATAATTGCTAGTGCCCAATTATTGCTGTTAACCAATTAAGTTGTGTTTACATCTCAGGATTGCACCTAAATTTTGGCATGTAAAATTTGGGTGACCTTTATAGACTCTAGAGGTTAATGCGAACTAATCCTCATGTATTAACTGAATGGATAATGCATCTACACCCACTCTTCCCATGACACCCCCTCCAAAACTATGTTTAAGAAAAAGGGTGAAACACCCTTTAGTAAAATGGTTGATCACAGTCAGTTGAAAGCCCCCATAATTATTTGGGGGAGGAAGTGTTAAGGAGAGCTGCTTCTTGGCTTTGTATCAAGGCTTTAAATTGGGCAGGATCCTTCTCAGTTGTATAACCACCCATCTCCTGAGAAGGACGCCTATGAAGCAGTAGCATGAGGCCTTCAGTTCTAAAATTCCTTCCTCACACTGAGTCTTGGGTGTGAAAGCTAAACTACCTTTACGCAGGGCCGGCCCAACCATTAGGCAAGATAGACAGTTGCCCAAGAGAAACTGCAAAGAAAGCACAACAGTCTATCCTGACAACCACACAAACTCAATGGAAAGTTGGGCCAACTTTCAAGTAACCCAATTTCTTGTGTAAATGACATGGAATTTCCCTATACAACCCAGTTTAATATTTTTAAAGCATGATATCTTGGAGGAATTAGAGGCCTGAAATTATATTGGGGGGGGTGGGGGCATTAAGACTGAAGGTTCACTTAGGGTGCTCTGCTAATACGTCCTACTGGTAATTTCTCGCACTGATGTCTCAAGAATCTCATTCAGGTTACTTGATATTGTTGGATCTAAACGTCATTCCCCACATTCCTAATGGAGCCTGGAATATTAAATGATCTTACCATTATGAGAAAAATGCCAGGATCTAAGTGCAAAATCTGTATAGATACTGTCTCAACATTTCAACTGGGGCCATTAAAAAGAGATGATTCAAGAATCTAAGATCATTTGCTTTTGGAGCATTTTCTGCTTTTTTTCCATTTAGATTCTACAAAGCAAATTGCACTTAAAGACTTTTGGCTCCTTCCAACAGTTCTAATCTTTTGTTAATATCCACCAATTCCTTCCTTTGACTCTTCATTTTATTCTCCAAACTAAAACAATTTCTCCATGGTCTTACTGGAAAATCTACAGAGCTGTGATAGGCAGCCAGACAATGATGTTTCCATCTTAGCTATCAGCTTCTGTATATCCAGATTTAGAAATTCTTTAGGATGAGTCAAAGGCATGGAACCAGAGCAAGATGAAAATACTACAAGCTTCAGGCACTGTTTAGGAGAACTATCCAGCCTTCCTTTTATTTCCACAGCCAATGAAAACACAAATGGAACCCCAAAGCCAAGTACAAGATTCGTCTTCCGCAGCCTAGTGCAATCCCTCATCCTTAGCCACTTGGATTACTGCAACTCATTATACGCAGGCTGCAAAGAGCAAATACTGAGGAAACTTCAAACAGCCCAGAACACAGCAGCCAGGCTCATCTTCAGAAAACCTAAATATGAAAGGGCAAAACCACTACGAGAGAAACTACATTGGCTTCCACTCAAGGACCGCGTTACTTTTAAAATTTGCACATTAGTCCATAAGATCATTCACGGTGAAGCCCCAGCGTACATGTCTGATTTAATAGACCTACCACCCAGAAACGCCAAAAGATCATCCCGAACTCACCTCAACCTTCACTACCCAACTTGCAAGGGCTTGAAGTACAAGACGATACACGCGTCAACCTTTTCCTACAAGAGCACGAAGTCTTGGAATACATTACCGCGCAACCTAAGAATGATTAACGAACAAGCCTCCTTCCGTAAACTACTGAAGACTCACCTGTTTGAACAAACTTACGGAAAGAGCCAAAACACATAGAGACCACACTCACTGTTCACCAATGCAATACACATCCACTTCTGATCCATCATCCCTTTATCCAGTCAATCATACATTTATTCACGGAACTATGTACACTATATGTCTAGGTGTCTAATAATGCCCTTTTTTCCCATTGTCTCCTTCTAATGTTTCTATGTTGATGTCCCATTGTTATACTCCCAATGATATTCGAATGTCTCGCACAACTCTGTTCAATGTAATCCATAACCTAGGCGTAACAAATGTATTTCTATTATTCAAGTCTTATTGTAAGCCACACTGAGCCCGCAAATAGGTGGGAAAATGTGGGATACAAATGCAATAAATAAATAAATAAATCCTTGCTAGGGTTAGAATCCAATGTGGGAAACCCTTCCAAGCCCTATGTCCACCGTACAGGACTAAGGACTAAGAAGGACCCATAGGACTCAACAATTGACTGAAGAGGCAGTGAATGAGAATCAGGGCTAAGTGTTACCCCCACCTCAGAAGAGACAATCAAATTAATTCCAACCAAGCCAACCACTCCCTCAACAATCTTACCCAAGGATACAAAAGAAGAGACAGCTAGACCAGTTTTCAAAGTCATAGATGAAGTCTTGATGATCTTACCTTAATTACTCTGGCATCTCCACAGTTGACTCTAAAAGGGACAGTCCTTTTTCTGACATGCACCTGCAGGATTTGTTTTGTGAGTGTTCCTAGCTTTTGAAAGGTGAGGGCACCTAGCAATGATGTCTCAGTGCATTGATAGTCTGCAGAAGCCCAAGAGGGGAAGACTTGCTTCATCCCACAACTCTCCACCACTCAAGACCAGGTCTCACTGTCTCCACATCTCTGACATTCTGAGGGCATTTCTGAAAGGTGAGGGCGGAAACAGGAAATGAGGGCGGGACCAGAGCTGAGAGAGAGAGAAGGGAAAACAACTAAGCACCGAGCTGAGCCTGCATGCTTTTTACCGCTGCTGCCACCCTAACCCCGACGAGGTAAAATAGATGACTTTTAAAATTCGGAAGGAGGGGGCCTGGAACTCGAAGGGAGGAGGGAGGGAGGGAACGAACTTCCGGTGGGTGAACAGACTTCTGGTGGGTGAAATATTGGGGGTGCTCAAGCACCCACAGCACCCACGGAGTCGGCGCCAATGCTACTCTCTTTTCTATCTTTTAACCAGGTTTTAATCCACAATAGAACACTACTATACCCCATTTTAGCATAGACCCATGTAGGCCCCTCAATAGAGCTTCACACCACTGACAATTCCCACATGTACCATGATAACCTTCTTTTACCAAAACAGTACAAAGCTGGGTCCCTGAAGATCAGAACTCTCCAATTGTAGAATTTCGTTATATTGCAAAAATTGGTCTACCTGGAAATAAGATACAACAATTCAAGGACATGCCATCGTTATATATTTTTTTTATAATGCGAGAAACCCTTGCAGATAATTGCAAGTATGGTTGTACAGATGTAAGCACCTTTGTTGTTTCTGTCGATATTGTAATAACAACTCCCGTTGGGAGTTGCCCCTGCCAGTTCTTCCTCTATACTCAACTCAGAAATAGTGACAGGATTACAATTCACTCATCCTCTTCTCAAGGCAGGTGACCTGAGAGGGACTGAGTGGTCTCATCCTGCACTGCTTATTACCAGCAAATAGTCTGAGACCCTGAGAAATGTTGAGCTGTGTGTTTCTGCACAGAAAGGTGGGGGGGAGGAGGTTTTATTGATTTCTTTATCTTTCATCTGCTCTTAGGAGATCTCTGAGGCTCCACTGTTAACTATAGGTTATGTCTTTTTTAAAGGAAGAGAAAAAGCAGGGTAAGGCAGGGCAGAGCTTAAGTTCCAACTGATGCTCTTCAATAGACAGTTTAAGAGTTACCGGATGATAACTTCTTTCAGAACTCCCTCTGTGCGTCAGCCGAAGTGTCCTTGAAGAACACCTCTACAGATGACAGTCAACATACGCGGGTCTTTCTAAAACAGACATCCACGTGTGGCTCACGGAACAACGTGAATTGGGCAAGCAAATTCCCTGGGAATTGCAACAGTAAAGACATCAAGGTTCAGGTTTATTAAAGACTTAAACCCTGCCGTCATTTACTATGTTATGTTACATGATACAGACATTCAAATATTGGAAAGGTATTAATCTGCAAACAAAACTTTTCCGGAGACGGGAAGGCGGTAGAACTAGAGGACATGAATTGAAGTTGAAGTGAGGCAGTCTCAGGAGTAATGTCAGGAAGTATTTTTTTCACGGAGAGGGTGGTGGATACATGGAATGGCCTTCCATGGGAGTTGGTGGAGATGAAAATGGTAATGGAATTCAGATATGGATGGGAGAAATATAAAGGAATCCTGTTTAGAAGGAATGGATCCACGGAATCTTAGCGGAGATTGGGTGGCAACACCGATAATTGGAAAGCAAAAACCAGTGCTGGGCAGACTTCTATGGTCTATGCCCCAATCATGACTGAATAGTGTGACAAAGCTAGCACTCGGGGCCCCACAGAGAAGCAGCTAATCCCTGAACTACCGTTCCCAGAAGCCCTTGCAAGCAGGAGAGAGGAGGGTAGCCCCAAAAGGGTGGAATGGATTTCCAATCCCAGCAGGGGGAGCAGTGGCTCAGTGCTAGGGGAGCCAGTTACTCCCTTCCCCAGTAGAGGGCAAAGGGGAGGTGAAGCTCAGTCCCTTAACTGCATCACCATTATATAATTCCCTCCAGCTGTGAGAGGAGAGAGAGACTTCTGGGTGGCTCCCAGCTACCAGGAGGGACAGGAAACTGATTGAGAGAGAAGCTGCCATGGAGTAGGTGGGGGACAGAAAGGGCCTGCCACTGGAGCTTCCCTGTGGGGGACGAGTAAGCTGCTATGGAGTGTGAGAAGGTAAATGTAGCCCTTTCCAGCACATGAAGGCAGTGTGAGAGGCCACAGGGGTGTGGTGCTGTGAGGTAGGAGGAAAGCTGCCAGCCCTGTTTGGTACAGGGTCCTCCTGGGTGCTGTGAAGAGGACAGGGGCATGAGGTATTGGTTTCCTTTGAAGAGACTGTTTGTGAAAGGGTTGAATTATTGGGATGCATAGAACAGCAGGCTGAACTTTGACTGAGCCCTTCTGAGGGAGAGTGGAGGTAGTGCAAAGGACGTGGGCCTGAACTGTTAAGGAACTGAATGTTGGCTGGAGTTTGGAACCCAGCCTAAACCCTGTTTGTGAACTGCATTTCAATTTTGAGAGTGGAACTGAATTGAGAATAAAGCACTTTGGTCTTAAGTCCGTATGGCAGTCTGGTTCTTTGCTGGAAAGCTGTGAGCCTAACAGGGCTGCTGGCCCCAACCCAGAGTGGAGGAAGCAGGACCCCTTTACAATTGATGTGGATGGGTAGAGTGTAAATTTTAAGGGGCTTCAACGTTAGCTTCAGAACTTTTAGTACGAGAACAGCGCTGGGCAGACTTCTACGGTCTGTGCCCTGAAAATGGCAAGGACAAATCAAGGTCAGGTATACATATAAAGTATCACATACCATGTAAATGAGTTTATCTTGTTGGGCAGACTGGATGGACTGTTCAGGTCTTTATCTGCCGTCATTTACTATGTTACTCTTTGGGGTTCTACATGGAATGTTGGTACTAACTGGGATTCCGGAATCTTGTAACTCTTTAGGATTCCAGAATCTTCAGAACTTTTAGTACGAGAACAGCGCTGGGCAGACTTCTACGGTCTGTGCCCTGAAAATGGCAAGGACAAATCAAGGTCAGGTATACATATAAAGTATCACATACCATGTAAATGAGTTTATCTTGTTGGGCAGACTGGATGGACTGTTCAGGTCTTTATCTGCCGTCATTTACTATGTTACTCTTTGGGGTTCTACATGGAATGTTGGTACTAACTGGGATTCCGGAATCTTGTAACTCTTTAGGATTCCAGAATCTTCAGAACTTTTAATGCAATAACAGTGCTGGGCAGACTTATATGGTCTGTGCCCTGAGAAAGGCAAGGACAAATCAAACTCAGGTATGAAGTATCACATACCATGTAAAATGAGTTTATCTTGTTGGGCAGACTGGATGGACTGTTCAGGTCTTTATCTGTCGTCATTTACTATGTTACTATTTTACTATGTAAAATAATAGAGAGAGAAGTTACGGACACATTATTACTGTTTTACCTAATTCATTAGCTTCCCTAATTTCTGCTAAAATTCTACATCTGTCTGTTCATTCTAACCAGGCAGACGGAAGAACACACCTATCACTTTTCTTTTCCCCTTTACACAGCCATAGGGATTCCAAAGTGAAGGCGGTTAGCTTAGCAGAGTTTAAAAAGGGGTTGAACGGTTTCCTAAAGGACAAGTCCATAAATCGCTACTAAACGGACTTGGGAAAAATCCAAAATTCCAGGAATAACATGTATAGAATGTTTGTACGTTTGGGAAGCTTGCCAGGTGCCTTTGGCCTGGATTGGCCGCTGTTGTGGACAGGATGCTGGGCTCGATGGACCCTTGGTCTTTTCCCAGTATGGCATTACTTATGTACTTATGTACTTATGTTCTGTGGCCTACATAACTTGTAGTCTGTTTCAAGGCTCTCTTTAATGTATAGTGCTGATCCTCCCTATCATCACTGTGATATAATTTGTATCCTGATATGACAGTATCCCACTGGTTACCCTCTTTTCACAGATCCCATTTATTTCAGTGTTATTTATTCTAACTCTTCCTTGTAAGGGAAGGAAGCGGACAGAGAAACCCTATATGAGGGATGGGAATTATACAAAGATTTCTGTGTTTCTTATGTAAATATTTATTTATTTTATTTATGCATTCTTGTATCCCACTATTTTCCAAAACAAGCTTCGGTTCAAAGTGGCTTACAATTTATAGTAAGTTATAATAATGTTTTACAGTTTTTGACTTAAAAGTGAACTGTGTGGCTTGTGTGGTTAGCTATAGAATTTTTTCAAAAGGCGTGTTTTCAGTTCTCTTCTAAATTGAAGGTAGTTACTGCTCGGAAGGAATGGATCCTCAGAAGCTTAGCGGAGATTGGGTGGCAGCACCGGTGGTGGGAGGCAGGGCTGGTGGTTGGGAGGCAGGGATAGTGCTGGGCAGACTTATACGGTCTATGCCAGAGCCGGTGGTGGGAGGCGGGGCTGGTAGTTAGGAGGCGGGGATAGTGCTGGGCAGATTTATACGGTCTGTGCCAGAGCCGGTGGTTGGGAGGCGGGGATAGTGCTGGTCAGACTTATACCGTCTGTGCCCTGAAGAGGAAAGGTACAAATCAAGGTAGAGTATACACAAAAAGTAGCACATATGAGTTTATCTTGTTGGGCAGACTGGATGGACCGTGCAGGTCTTTTTCTGCCGTTATCTACTATAGATACTTTTTTTATGGATTTTGGTATCGAGTTCCACTATTTTGATCCCAGGTTAGCTAAATCCTGCTGTGTAGATGGTTTTGTACGTTATGTTTCTGCAGTTGGGTAGATGATGAAGTAGGTAGCTTCTGGGTTCTGGGCTTGCGTTTCTTGGTGATAGTTCTGTCATGTCTTTGCTTAGAATTAATATTGCAGAGCTGGCGCTAAACAGATTTCAGGGGGAGTGTCCTTGAGACAGCTCGCTTTCAAGCGAAACATGCATGTCGGACAATAGAACCCCTGGGTCCGACTGAAAAAAGATCTAATAAGATAAGTTAATTTATCTATTAAGAGTTCTTTATAAAAGTCGAGTAATGCTTTTGAGTGAACCAATGAAGAAGTTGATGTTTACATCGCCATAAAAGACTTGGGTTATGCTGGCGACGAACATCACTGAGGATAAAAAACTAACGAAACAGATTATGAAATTTAGACTCATGAATTAGTCTTTATTGAGCTTGACCGAATACCGAGAAACTTCGGATTATATGTCTTGCATATATGCAGGTGCCATTCCGAATAGTATTTTGAAAACGAGGGTGTGCTGGCTTTGAAGATTAATCTTGCTTTGATCGACAGCCATTGTAGCGTTTCGAGTAGCGGAGTAGCTTTTTCATATTTTGACTTTTTGAAAATCAGTCTTGCTGACGTGTTTTGGATGGTTTGTAGTGATTTTAGCGTCCTTTCTTTGCACCCTAAGTACGCTGTGTTACAGTAGTTTAATTGTGATGGTGTCGTTGACTGTACCATTATCCGGAATGACTGTTTGGGGGGTGGGGCCCTTTTACTAAGGCACGCTGAAAAATGGCCTTGCGGTAGTGTAGATACATGTTTTGGACGCGCGCAGAATCATTTTTCAGCGCACCTGTGAAAAATGCCTTTTTAAAACATTTTTGCCAAAAATGGGCGTGCGGCAAAATGAAAATTGCCGCACATCCATTTTGGGTCTGAGACATTGACCTAGCTGTAAGGTCTCACGCGGTAACCGGGCAGTAATGGTCTATGCATGTAAAATGCCAATTACCACCCACGTGCCAGAAAATAAAAATATTTTCCTGCATAGCTATTTCATGCAAGGTTCCACGTTAGGAGTCATGGACCAAGAAAGGGATCTAGGTGTCGTCGTTGATGATACGTTGAAACCTTCTGCTCAGTGTGCTGCAGCAGCTAAGAAAGCAAATAGAATGAGGACATTATAATGCCTTTGTATCAGTCCATGGTGCGACTGCACCTCGAATATTGTGTTCGATTCTTGTGGCCGCATCTCAAAAAAGATATAGTGGAATTAGAAAAGGTGCAGAGAAGGGCGACAGAAATGATAAAGGGGATGGGACGACTTCCCTATGAGGAAAGGCTAAAGCAGCTAGGGCTCTTCAGCTTGGAGAAAAGGTGGTTGAGGGGAGATATGATAGAGGTCTATAAGTACATAAGTACATAAGCAGTGCCACACTGGGAAAGACCAAAGGTCCATCTAGCCCAGCATCCTGTCACCGACAGTGGCCAATCCAGGTCAAGGGCACCTGGCACGCTCCCCAAACGTAAAAACATTCCAGACAAGTTATACCTAAAAATGCGGAATTTTTCCAAGTCCATTTAATAGCGGTCTATGGACTTGTCCTTTAGGAATCTATCTAACCCCTTTTTAAACTCCGTCAAGCTAACCGCCCGTACCACGTTCTCCGGCAACGAATTCCAGAGTCTAATTACACGTTGGGTGAAGAAAAATTTTCTCCGATTCGTTTTAAATTTACCACACTGTAGCTTCAACTCATGCCCTCTAGTCCTATTATTTTGGATAGCGTGAACAGTCGCTTCACATCCACCCGATCCATTCCACTCATTATTTTATACACTTCTATCATATCTCCCCTCAGCCGTCTCTTCTCCAAGCTGAAAAGCCCTAGCCTTCTCAGCCTCTCTTCATAGGAAAGTCGTCCCATCCCCACTATCATTTTCGTCGCCCTTCGCTGTACCTTTTCCAATTCTACTATATCTTTTTTGAGATACGGAGACCAGTACTGAACACAATACTCCAGGTGCGGTCGCACCATGGAGCGATACAACGGCATTATAACATCCGCACACCTGGACTCCATACCCTTCCTAATAACACCCAACATTCTATTCGCTTTCCTAGCCGCAGCAGCACACTGAGCAGAAGGTTTCAGCGTATCATGGACGACGACACCCAGATCCCTTTCTTGATCCGTAACTCCTAACGCGGAACCTTGCAAGACGTAGCTATAATTCGGGTTCCTCTTACCCACATGCATCACTTTGCACTTGTCAACATTGAACTTCATCTGCCACTTGCACGCCCATTCTCCCAGTCTCGCAAGGTCCTCCTGTAATCGT